>NC_048316.1:13197155-13534781 GCF_013100865.1 Trachemys scripta elegans
GGGCAGCCCCCATGCCTCCGGACCCTGCGCCGCCGGAGCCCGGGAGGGGAAGTGCCCGGCCGGCGGCTGGGGTCCGGAGGCAAGGGGGCTGCCTGAAGCCCATAGCGCTCGGGCAGCTCAGCTCTTAAACAGAGCCGAAAGTCAGGGGAGGAGCATAGCCGCCATTTTCCCGGACATGTTCGGCTTTTTGGCAATTCCCCCCGGATGGGGGTTTGACTGCCAAAAAGCTGGACATGTCCGGGAAAAAGAGGATGTATGGTAACCCTACTATATATAGTCATTTCTTATGCTTTTTTATTGTATTACAGACAAGACTGTCTTGTTTGTGTAATGTAAATAGTTGCAGTTAAATCTACTAAAATGACGAAAACATTTAAAATTACAGTATATAGTTAATTAAAAATGTTAGATTGTGTATCCTGAGTTCAGAAATAGATTTCTTTAAAAAAGGCAATGTAATATATACATGCAGAGCAAACTTACGAACGTAAGCAGAGTTGTGCCTCGGTAAAATTTTGCTCAGCTTAACCTGAACTTTCAAATACATTTGTAAAATTTGTTGTATTTAAAAAAAAATAGATTGGGGAGAAATAATCTAGAAAGTATCTCATTAAACAAAGTGTCCTCATTTTCCCCCTGCTAGGAAGAAAACATGTTACAGGCTTTCTCCATCCTCTATCTGAATGGAACATCTTCTATGACCTACTTTCTCTCCCCTTCCTCTTGAACCACAGCCGCTCGCTTTTTAAATCTTCAAATCAAACCGGCCCTATTTCCCGCAGACACTGAGCTCGCCCCACAGTGGGCGATGAGAGATCAAGATTGGCCCGGCCCGGCTTCCAGGCAGCGTGTTGGTTCGTGCCCTGGGCCAGTGCAAGGGGGTTGGACACGTGCAGTCCTCCCGCCAGCAGAGGGGGTGCGGTGCCGCAGCGCCCGCCTGCCGCAGCCCAGCCGGGAGGGGTTAAGACGCTCTTCCGGTTGGGTTCGTCAGGCAGTTGGGCAATCCGGCCTCGGTGCAGGGGCCAGCTGTTGGCAATCCCCACCGCGGGCGCCACGCCCTCCGGGCCCGAGCCTGCGTCCCCGCCGCGAGCCAACAACCCGCGCTCTGATTGGCGCCGCGTTTGTCTCTCTGCCTCCTTGCAGCCAATCGCGCCGGGCGAGGAGCTGTTAGTCTGGTACAATGGGGAAGACAACCCCGAGATAGCAGCTGCTCTGGAGGAAGAGCGAGCCGCCCACCGCAGCAAGAGGCACTCGCCGAAAGCCAAGAAAGGTAAGCGCTGCCCCTCCCCCCCCCCCCTCGCCTGCAGCCCTCGCCGGGGGGGGACCGCTCCCGCTCGGCCCGGACACGGGCGGCGGGGAAACTTGCAAACTTTTCCCGAGCCGCCCGCCCGCCCGAGCAGGCACCGCGGCAGGACTTTTCGGCAAGGAGCAAGTCTGGCGGGGTGACCTTTTCCAGGCTCGGCGGGGCGCAGCCGCGCGGAGTTAAAGGGACAGCCCCCCCCTTGGCGAAGGCAGGCGGGCCATGCCAGCACTGTCTCCTGCGGAAAGTCGGGTCGGAATCCCGGGCGACTTTTGTGTGGCATGTAGGGCTTTCTAACTTGGATCCTAGACAATAGGAAACACGGAGGAAAGGGGCGGAATCCTGGATTGGGGATTAAAATATTCAAGTTTTAACTTTGTCCTAATTTAAAAAAAAAACTTGAGAAAAAGAAGGGTGATTTTTAAAAATACATGAAAGCGGTGGGGTTTTTTTATACACCTAGGTATTTTTATGCTTTGCAATCCTACTGTAAGGTGGTACTAGATTAAATAACAATATTTACCATTTGCAGATTGTAATCTCTAGCTGACATTTTAGAAGGGATTAAGGTAACAATATTGCAGGCCTCACTAGGTGAATTCAGACAGGATGAGAAGAGCAATGTACACTTGTAAGAAGAGCTGTAGTTAACTTAAAGCCCACAGTTTTAAGTTTAGTTCTTTATCTGCTTCTGAGCTCAACTGAAGTTCGGGTGATGATACATTCAATGTTACCAAATACAATCCTAAGACTTGCATTTCCTTGGTGTGTTAACATAATTATCCGAACATAAGATGTGTTCGCACCATAACACTTAAGACTGGGTCAGTATTTTTTTTCTAAATGTAAGCTCCTTCTGCATGAGTGGGGTTGCTGTTAACTTTCTTCATGCAAATAATTTTGTCATGCAAAGTGTCCACAGAGCAATAATTTTCTTTTACAAATTATAAAAAGCTGATCTATAGTAGACGTGAAAAATGCAGATGTTGATTCATACGTTTTAATTTTTAGGACAATAGCAATTTTGTGGCTTATAACAACATACAGCCTGAAAATACGAATTACTGCTTTTGGCTAATTTTTTGGAGAGTTTAGGATAGGAGGAGAATAATTTTGGGGGGCATAAGGATTATTTAATTTATATATAGGATACACTGAACATGTCTTAATTTTTCCATATATAATTTAATAAAGATGCTAAAAATGTTGACTTTAATGTGCCTCTAGGACAGCCAGGTTGGTAAGTATGGTTGTATTTAGCTGCTGTTTTGATTCAGTTATTTTAGGTCAAAATCACTTTTTTTTTTTTTTAAGGGTGATACTTCAGTTTAGACAATGTTAAGGACTAAAGAAAAGGTAAATATATACAGTAGTGTGCATGGGTTGCTGCCATTTTTGTCTCAGGAATATATATTTTGTAAGATTCCTGAATGTTTTAAATGAACCAATAAAAAAGTTAGTGAGATTTTGAAATGGAATCAGACCTGTAATATTCTCTTTAAATACAAATTTATGGCCCAGTCATGCTTGTGCTGAAGTTCACTGTAAAGCTCATATTGGGAGCAGGAGCAGGATTTTTAGAAAATAAACTTGATCAGAGGACAAAATGTTATTTTAGCATTGGGTGAAGCATTAAATGACTGTTTAGGTTGCAGTAGGGAACAAATCTAAAATTCAGATACTGATTTTTATGACAGTGGTAAAATACCTCTTTAGCACATACTTAGCAAGAATTGTTTAAGTCCATTAAAAGCAGATTTATGCCTTTTTAATAAATGTGCATTAGCCTAGTAAATTACAGTTTTGGTGTGCATATTATTTATCCAATAGGTAATAATGGCAACCTCAGAGATTATCTTTATTTATTTATTTATTTTTAATCACAAGAGCGAGGAGTGGCACATTTTCCTAGATACTGAAATTGTATTTGTATTAATGAAATTGTGGACAAATCTTCACTAAACTAATCTCACCGTTCCTGAAGTTGTTGTTACTTGATTAAACTAACAGTTTGGGATTAACTGTTCATGTCTGGACAAAGTTTTAATTAGAAATAATCGCATAGAGGATATCATCTCTATTTTGTATGTTTAAAAACCTCTTATCCCAGGCTCTAGGCACTTAAAAAATTAAATAAACCACACTCTATCGAAAAACCAAAATAAAATCAAAATTTAACTGTTTGTAAAAGGTAACTTATGTGTGGAATTATACACCTTGGTCACCAGGCAAAAGTAGAACAAATTCATCACAAAGATTTGCCAGCCATTAAGACTTCATAATCCATGCTTTAAATGATATTGCACATGCACATCTAGATGCATGGTTGAAAGTTCCCTGAAAACATTTGCTCAATATGCAGTAACAGTCAAAAAAGCTAACAATGTTAGGAACCATTAGGAAAGAGAGAGATGATAAAACAGAAAATATCATAATGCCACTGTATAAATCCATGGTATGTTCACACCTTGAATACTGTGTGCAGTTCCAGTTGCCTCATCTTAAATAAATAAAATAAAAAAGGCATTAGAATTGGAAAAGGTGTAGAGAAGGGCAATGAAAATGAGTAGGGGTATGGAACAGCTTCCATATGGGAAGATATTAAAAAGACAGGGATTGTTCAGTTTAGAAAAGAGATTACTAAAGGGGGGTATGATAGAGGTCCATAAAATTGTGAGGGGTATGGAGAAAAAGGAAAAGGGTATGTTTACCCTCCCCCCTCAAGAACCAGTGGTCACCCAATGAAATTAATAAGCAGCTTTAAAACAAACTAAAGGAAGTACTTTTCACAGTCACAGTGCACAGTCAACCTGTGGAGCTCATTGCCATGAGATGATGTGAAGGCCAAAAGTATAATTAGGTTTAAAAAAAGAATTGGATAAGCTCATAGAGGATAGGTCCATCACTGGCTATTAGCCAAAATGATCAAGGATGCAACCCTAACCTCCGAGTGTTCCTAACCCTCTGACTGTCAGAAGCTGGGAGTGGACGATAGAGGATGGATCGCTCGAAATTGCCATGCACTGTTCATTCTCTCTGAAGCAACTGGCACTGGCCACTGTCAGAAGACAGGATACTAAGCTAGAGAGACCATTGTCTGTCCCACTATGGTCATTTTTATGGTAGGTGTTCCATACTTTCCATCCTTCGTGTGCTCAGCGATGAGTTCTATTTGTTTTGTTAACAAATTTTATTGGAATAATTTGAGGGAAAAGGTGTACACAGTCTGTTACATTAGTATTTGTAATACTTTGGTGGTATTCTTTGGTATTCAAGCTAATTGACATGTAAGCAATATAGTATTTTTTGCTTTCATTGGGAGCCACAGCCATAGTTAAGGTTGCTAAATGGTTTCCAGTATTACCCCTTGTCTTTTCTCTCTTCCTCTCTCACAAGCACCCTCCCCCTTTCTGGAAATTGTATCTCATGTCTGAAATTATCCAAGCTGATCTCAGCCCAGAGGTTGAACTTTTATGGAAATTTTAGGAAGTCGCAATCAGTCATTTGTGAATTCAGCAGTGATGAAAAAGAAGAGTAACTTTCTCTTTTTGAAAAAATTCTACCCCCAGTTGTTTAAAAGATAGTATATTACTTGACGGTAGCTGGTAGAACTGGGAGCTGAAATGTCAAATAATTTTATAGATTAATTCCTACTTTACCAAAGCTGCTGTTTGGTTCCTCAGGAGAGTTGTGAAATTTGAATTATCATTAGAAACCTGACCAGGATCGTTAGCTGCACATGACATTCTGTATTCTGAGGTGCAGATTTTATCCCCTTCGTAGGTCTTAAATACAGCAATAGCTCTTTAGGAAATATAAAATCATACAGTTTAAACAGCTATGAATGTGTTTACTTTAGTAAATATGCCTTTTTTTACAAGAGAAATTTTGACGATTTAAAATGTAAAAAAAAAAAACTATAAACAGTCTATTTTTAACGATATCTTTTTATTCGGCTTGCTAAATAAAATTATATAACAGGTATTTTCATGTTTGTATTCAATTAAACAACTATCCCCCGGCGTTTTAACCAGTGTAATGCATTTAGTAGGCAAGAATTATCTTTAACTAGTCATTGGATTTTGAACAATTTGCAGTAAACAATTCTTTGGATTTTATTTAGCCAACTGATTATTTCAGAAGTGTGATTGTAATATTTAGCAAACAAATTATCATAGAAACTCCATTGTGAATTTCCAAATAAACCCTCAGTCTCCTCTCAAACAAAGTCTGTTTCAACAGTGGTTTCTGCTAGTATGAGGTTGGAATTATTTGCTTTGCAAAGTTCAGATAGCAATTAAGCATGGTAGGGAGAGGTTGAGATAGGTGCAAAGGATAATATTGAAATTATATATTCTCCACTGATTCTCTCTGGCCTCTCAGTCTGACCTCTGTTTCCAAGCAGTCATTGATGGTGGTAGTATTATAATCCCTCTTAAAGCAAACACTGGAGGACCTCTGGTATTCCCCACTTTATCCTGATGTTTCCTGTTGCCTTTGCAACCATTGGGTTTTGTTTATGCCTAAATTATGCCTCACAGAATTCCAACTTTATATACGCACTGTCTCTTCACCAATCACTTCTGATCATACAGCCTAGCTTTAGTGTCTGCATCCTTCTTAGAACTCCACTTCCAGAATGAGATACAAGAAGATGTAAACAGCTAGTGTCTGATTAACTTCTAGCTCTTCAGATTGAAATACATGATTTACCATTTTTCTTAACATTTCATGTCAGCCTAGGTGTTACTAGGAAGAGTTCCCCGAAAAAGACTTCAAAAACAATTATTTCTTTATATGTACTTGAAACTTTGCATGTAAAAAGACAGTACTGATGTGGAGTGTGTATTCTAGGTTTGGGGGAAAATTCAGAGTAAATAAGCAACTGAAAAATCTCTTTTTGAACTTTCTTAGGTGGCATGTAAAACTTTTCTCAGAGCCTAATGAAGCTGCATCTCCTTTGTGAGAACTCTAGATTTGAAAGTGACAGCAGGTGGGACTGGGACAATTTACATGAGAAGATTGTTTCAGTGAGGCCATAGCATGCAGAAAAATCCTCTAAAAAGCATATTTTTAGCTGAATTCTGTAAATTCCAAACTTTCATTAGAAAAAAGCTTAACTTTTTAACATTTTTCTGTTGTGATAATTCAACCATCACAATTTTAAAGTGAGGTGGTTTTGACTTTCCTAACCCGAGATTGCAGAAAGCTGTCTCAAGCCAAACAATCGTATTAACATAGACTTCTTTGCATTTAATTTTTTTAAGAAAGGTAAAAGTTTGCAGTGACATCAGGTAAGTAGGATAGTCATTAATTAATTACTCTTTATCTTCTCTTAGCCTATTTTTCCCCTCTACAGAGCACACTTTAGGTCTTATAAAATTAATGAATAATAAAAAAGTTGGAGCCCTTAACTAAGGTCCAAGGACAGCATCTGCCCATTTCTAGATGCTGGGGGTGAGGGTTGATTTCACATAAGGGCATTACCTCATTAAACAGAGGCAGCTCTCCATATTTTATACCAGTTTTTGGCCCGTATGTGTAGGTTTAATCATCTGGACATTTGGTGTCTGATACATTATTCAGTTCCTGTATATAGGAGCATGGGGGGAGGTGGAGGTCAAGGTGTGTGGGATTTTTTTTTTTGTTTAAGGGCATAGTTATAGAAGGGAGAAGAAAGAGATAAATATAAAGGAGGCGGCCAAGAAGTCAATGCAGAAGTGATACACTGAAAATAATACAGGAAGAAATGCATCATGGTTTTTTTTTTAAAGAAAAGAACTGCAGTGTAGCCAAGCAGGGTAAGGTACCATACCAAAAGCAAGAGAGATGCAATCAGTGGCATTATAAAGTAGTGGTAAATAAAAAGTTGATTTGCAATATACAGTTAAATACAGTACATAACTGGCTTATTTCTTTAAATTGCAGTAGGGAGGTTGGAGAGGGCATGTATATTTCACTCTTGTAACAAGCAGTTTTTTTAGAATTCTGGGTAAATTTATCAAGCCCTAGATAAGACTAGAAGATGGATTTCATGCTTACGCTTTTCTAATATTTATTTCAATCGTGTGTGTTTTGGTTTGGTGGGTAAACCTCCTCTTATGGAACCAAAGGCTTTTAAGCTTTCATTATTTTTCACGTTACTTTCATAGTTCACCTTGTCTTTAGAAGTGTTTTTTTCAGAACTAAATCTCTCTTAAAACTGGATCTTTAGGATACACCACATTATCTAATGTAGTCTAGTGCTTTGAGGTATTAAATGAAGGAAAACTATCTGGAATATCTACAACCAATGACCCTCTGAACCAAGAGGAGGAAAGATTGGTCCAGTTTAACCAAATAAATCTCTGGTTTCTCATTTACTGCTTTCATAGTCTCCCACACTCCTCTCCAGTGTAACTTTTTAACTGTTTGTTTTTCTTCTGTGTCTGTTTGTCCGGGCTGTGCTTCTGAGGTGTATTTGTGTGTCTGCCATGTTTCACTTAGTACTTCATCCAGACCCCAAATCCCTGTGGTATAAACTCAGTTACAGTCTGGCATGAAAACTGTATGTGCCTCTCCTTCATTTCCCCCCTCTCCGCAGAGTCAGGCTAGTAGATTAGAACAGAGTATGGGACTGCATTTTGGCAAGCTCAATATTTTCTTGCAGGGAGAAGTGAGTAGGATTCTCTGATGATACTCTGGTCCTGTCTGCATTACAAAATCAACCATGTCAGGTGACCCAGTGAAAACACATATTGTAGTATAGCCGGGATTTGGTCATACCGACATCACCGTGGGGATGTTTGGTGCAGAGTACTAGTCCTAATGCTACTGATAACAAATCAATGTTAAAACTCTACCATAAGTGGCTCTACCACGGAATAAATAATAAATTTTGATATCTAGCGTAGTTCTGATCAGATTTCAGACAGGGCCTGAGAGGTACAGTGGTTCTCCTTAAAAGATACTGTTCATTTTGGAGCCACTGTGGATCTGGAGAGAGTAAATTAACAATTAGATTAACTCTGATCAGTTATACTTCGTTATTATGACATCTTTATTAAAGGCTGCATATAAAGTTCAGTTTTAGTCTCCTGTTTCAGAGACACTAAAGGAACACTCAGTCTCCTCTTCTCTAGGGTCTTTCAAACAGAAATGGGGAGAAGTGGGAAAATGCAATTGCAAAGCCACAACAATTGGCAGAGGGATTAATTTTATTTTGTTTTTGTCTAAAAGTGGTCTGTATTTGGATGTGGCATTGCTTCTTTATGGGACGATTTTCTCACATGGAACTTTATATAAAGAACTGTAGTACTCTGAATAGCAGCTCTTGAGAATAATATGGGGTGTGTTTCTTTATTAGAAATACTGCATTTTTTTCTATAACTTCCCCTTCAGGATTAATAATTAACTTGTTAAGTAGGAAGGAATATCAACATCTCTTTGATCAGATTTCTTTCCTAGGAAGAAACTGTTTCAGAAGTAGCTGTGTTTTGACCTATTGCAGAACTAAAATTGAAGAAGGGTGAAATGACTTGCTTAAATGGGTGTGTTTATTGGGACACCTTGCAATTTCCTGCTGATTTCACAAGTCCTTTCACTTTTGTTTTGTTCCAGATTATTTTTTCGTAGACCTTAGTTCATCCTGTGCTTTGCTGCACATTGTGCTACCCTCATTTGGACATTTTTTTCCCATAGAGAACCACTTAAATATACAGTTTGAACTTGATGACACAATGCTGGCCTCGGATTTGAAGTTAAAAGAATAATTTCATTTGAATAAAGGAGAATGTGACCTTGAAAACTGTACCATGTTTGGTACATTTTTATATTTTTAAAAAATTAACTCCAGAAATACTTGAAAGGAGGACACTTTCCAAATGTAAAATTAAATACATATTCAATGGAGAAGGACATATTAAATATAATTTATAAATTGGGCTTTAAATAATGGTACTTTGTTAGTGTTCAGCTGCTTGAATATTGCTTTATGTGATGAGATCCCTACATGTAATAACATTCTAAGCCAGAGGTTGACAACCTTTCAGAAATGGTGTGCCGAGTCTTCATTTATTCACTCTAATTTAAGGTTTCATGTGCCAGTAATACATTTTTAATGTTTTTAGAAGGTCTCTTCCTATAAGTCTATAATATATAACTGAACTGTTGTATGTAAAGTAAATAAGGTTTTTTAAATGTTGAAGCTTCATTAAAATTAAAATGCAGAGCTCCCCGGACCGGTGGCCAGGACCCGGGCAGTATGAGTGCCACTGAAAATCAGCTCACGTGCTGCCTTTGGCATGCGTGCCATAGGTTGCCTGCCCCTGTTCTAAGCTATGCAGTGTTGCCAATCAGCTGAAACTGGTTTGGGCCAATGATTGAAAAACTTACTAGATACCTAGTAATTAAAAAGTTTAAACCTACTAGCCAGGATCCCATACAAAAAATATGGAGGGAGGTCAGCAGCAAGGTCCAGAAGCAATGCCCTAATGAGAAGCTTCACTCCCACTCCTCTTCCCCAACTGATCTGAAGAGCGAAGGTGCTGGTATTCCTATTACAGGGCCGCCTCTGGCCCTATTTGGAGAGTGTATCTTCCATGTTAGCTTCTGTGTTGTAAATATCCAATAAATTTGAGGTCACGAGGGCAATGAAACTTTTCTCTTTTGCCTCTTGATTGCCAGAGTTTTGCAGGGGGGGAGGAGGCAGGAGGGTTGCTACCTCATATTTCTCCCTCCCTCTGCCCCCATCCTCCCCACTAAATGTCTCCAGTTCCTGCCTCTGCTGCTGCTCTGAACTGTCCCAAGAGTGAAATTGACCTTCTAGCTTCCCTGCTGCCCCCAGGGGTTCAGCATAGCAGAAGATTGGCTCAGTTTTTAGGAGTGTAAAAACATCTGTTTTTAAAAAATTGTTTGCCTTGAATGATGTAAATTTGGTCTCAAATTATGTAAACTGATTCTATCAAAGATCCATTATTCCAGGGATAAGCTCCCAGCAAGTGTTGGAACTCTGCATGTTCTGGTAACTTTGCTATATATTTCATTTAAAAAAAATGAAGAAGAAGAAAGTAAGTTTTTGCTTCAGAGAGATGATTACAGTTTCACATGAACAGTAGAAACCATGTTTATTCTTTGACTAATTCAGCATCATGCTAAACTCAAAAGCCTTGTCTACTGCTTATATATAAAATTTCTCTGAAAATTTCCAGAACTCCTACTGCAATTTAATTTCACACTTATTAACAATGGGAGCACTTCTGTTGCCACTGATTGTCTTACCTTACTCAGATCAGGACTATATGGTACTTAAAATAGAAGTGGCTGTCTGCAGCTTTGTGTATCTACTTGGAGTCAGTGCTAACATCCCCGCTCTTAACACCGCTGGTGGAGTTGAACTGGTGGTAGCAACAGAAAAGCCATGTGTAGACTCCTCATGCTGCCCATGTGGGCTGCATTATTTCATCTAAGTAACCAAAGCAGATTATGGGGTCTCGCAACAAGCATCCACTATTTATTCACAGAATAGGTAGTGCAGGCATCCCCTATAGCCCCTCATGTTATCCTGTCAATGTGTGCTAGTCCTGACCTGGAAGGAATAACCTGGCTACCATGCCTATTCAGACTTGATAGTGTTTTTAGTTGATTTTTTTATTTAAAATAAACAGAATTGTTGACGGCACAAATTATTTTAATACAAAGCATGACAAATTCAAAAAAGTAAGGCATATAGCAGAGTTGAGGCACTATAGGTTGAGTTACATCAGGTATACATATTTGTATAAAGTATATTCCTTTTTCTTTTTTTACTTTATCTCATTTAGTCCATCTTGCATCAAGTTGTTAAGATGTGAATCTAATCTAGGCAGTAAATTGTTCTGTTTCTCTTAATTCGTTTATTCTGGTCAACCAGATTTCTGTAGACTATTTGTTTTTCCGACTATACCAATAAAGTTCTAGACTGAAGTGACATTTCTGAACACGTTGTCTAGTGATATACACAACTATGGGTCCCATATTGAAAATAACTTAGGCATAAGTCACAAACAGCTCTAAGATTAATTAATTTCACTTCCATCTAACCTGGGCTGGATTTGATTCAGGGACATGGAAGTTGGGAGAAAAAAAAATTCAGTATTGCAATACCAATTTTTTAGTTGATCCAGTTTTCTCTTAAAATTGTGTCCTTTACTGGTAAGAGGAAGATTTTTTTCATTACTTTGATGGTGAGCCATAGGGATATGAACTACATGTTCATACACAACCAATAAAAACCAGTTTCGTGCAGCAAAGGCCACGTGTTTGAAGGCCTTCCCATACTTGGTTAGAGCATTTCTTTCCAACTCATGGAAAAACTATTTATATGTTTGCTAATGTAAGGCATTTAAAAATAGGGTGCAACTGATTTAGGAAACTGCTTTCAGTGGACTTTGAAATTGTGTTCAGACATGTGGAATGACAGAGCAGCCTGCTAATTTTTATTTCTGCAGAGTCATTTAATAGAAATTGCTTTGCTGGGTCTGACCAGTGGTTCACCTAATCCAGTATCCTGTCGCTGACACTGGCCTGTACCAGGTGCTTCAGAGTAAGTTGTACGGCTATGTACGGGCAGGGAGAAGTGTCTTCCTAACCTCAAGAAGTTAGTGGTAGCTTTACATGTCCCAAAGCATGAAGATTGCAGTCACCTCTAAAATTTTATTTTATCTACTTTAACTAAATGGTTTTTGTTTATATAAATTTCTAATCCTTATTTTAATCCCAGTAAGAGAATTGCCTCTATTTCAGCATTGATTTCCAAGTAGTTTGTTTTGTTTAAAGTAATTCCTTCCATCTGTTTGGTTATTTTTTATTTGTTGCCTGTTAATTTAATTGGATGTTTCCAGGCTCTTTTACTAAGAGAGGTAAACAGGAGGGAGCGCATGATTGACTTTATAAGTAGTCTTATTTTATTTACCATCATCATGTCACATCTTCTCCTCCTCCTCTTCTCTAAATCAACAAGTTGTAATCTTTTTAAATTCTCCTCCTCTGGAAGTCTTGCCATGTGTCTAATCATTTTAAGTGCCTATCTCTAGTCCGCTTCTATTTCTGCTGATCTTTTTGAAATTATTTGAGTGATAATATACAAGATGAGGGCATATTATCAATTTATATAATGATGCTATATTTTCAATAGTATTCTTTGTTCCTTAATGCAATCCAACACCTTCCTTGCAATCTTTTGTTCATTGAGAATGTTTTCATAGGGAGTTCTTGATTGTTTTTTTTTTTTAACATTTCACTAAGGACTTGTCTACATACACAGTTGCAACATAATATGTGGAATTTTAAACCAGTTGATTAAATCAGTGCAAAAAGTTGTGTGGACACACTTATAGGCTTGTTTAGATACAGCTTAAGTCTGTAAGGCACAGGTTTTAAATCCAACTAAAATAAGCCTCTCAAACTGAGTGTACATACAGGGTTTTGTAAGGTTTACGTTTGTTATCGAATCCGTCAATGTGTATGAGTAGTTTGGATTGCTCCTTTCAATTGTCTCTTTTGCTTTTACTTACATTTTGAATTTAATTGATCATGGTGTGTTTTGCCCAGTTAATAAGTTTTAATTAACCCTTTAAGTTTCTTGTAATACCTCCTAATCTTGATTAACCTACATAATGTTGTCATTAACAAATTTTTCCACTTCATTGTCTACCTACTCTTCCAGGTCATTAATAAATACATTAAATAACGCTGATCCTAGTATGCATCTGTGGGGCATCCCACTGTTAACCACCTTTCATATTAAAATGGACCATTTATGGCTAATTTTTCAAATGGCTAAATTTCTTAACTCTCTTGTTTATGCTTTCAGAGAATTCTAGTAGGATTGACAGGTATGACTTTCCTTTACAGAAATTATGCTGGTTTATGCCTACTATATTATAGTCATTTAGATGTTTTATAACTCAGTTGGTTTTGAACCAGTTTACCTAGTACTGAGAAAAGACTCAATGATCTTTAAAACTTTTGGCTGAGTGAATTAAGAATCTCCTATTGAGTGTCAGATATTCATTCCTTAATGTTCAAGTTTCAGCATCTAAATCCTCCCTTAACGTTATTCCCCCTTTGCTTGAGGAAGGGCAACCTCAGTTTGACCACCACTGCATTTTAGCTATTCTTGGTGGGCTAGTCAAAACCACCCAAGTGATTTAAGTCAATGGAACTTTTTCTCCTAATTCACTTGGATAGTTTTGAAATCCCACTCTGTGACAGCTTGCCACTAGGTAAGTAGTTTTCGTTAGGAGTTGATTTAGTTATTAATCTTCTCTGCATAATGCTCCTCAGCAACATTGATAGATTAAGATGTACGCTTTTTAAAATTGAAGATAATGCTATCATTTATTGTAGTGGCTGTATTGCAGCTATTGTGTAAATATTCACATTTGCCCCTTTACTATTCCTAAAGGTTGACTGCAGAAAAGGATATTAAAATTAATAAAAATATTGGTATACATGGACACATTTACCAAAATGTTGCCAGGCTTCAGAGAGAGATTTTGAAAATTATAAACTTTAACCACTTTAGGATTTAATAAGATAAATAAATCTTTGACTTTCAGTGGGAGACACACATCCTAACTTCCTTGAGGCCCTTTGAATATCCAGTCTTATTCAAATGGAAGTTACAGGTGACTGAGATTTTTGCTTAAGAAAACATCCAGGAGATCTGAAAGTGGTTTAAACCTAATAACGTTATGAGGAGTTTCACGCTCTGTTTCTATTCCACACTATTCCAAGCACTGCAGAGTGAATATTTTCCCAAACTACTTCCATTGGAATAAGACATCTAAAGTACGAGATTAATTTTTGCTGTCAGGTAAATAAAATTGAGCTTTTCTTACCCATTTCACATAAGAATTACAAAGCAGTAATAGTACAAATGTTTTCTGAACCATACGTTTAAACCCATGGTTTGTAAAGAAATGCTTAAATGGTGCAACCAAGTTGCACATTATATTCACTCAGTGTAATTTAAAAATAAAAAAGAGTAGCTTGTAAGAGAGGTATAAATCAGATATAATATTGAATTCAGCCTTATAATAAAGCTTCACACTCAAATTCAGTCAATTTTAGGGTAAATAATTGACTGTCTAAATAAATTTATAGCAATTTATTTCAAGTTAGTAAAGTAAAAGGTACGGTGTTTCAACTCGTATGGACCCTTGTCAGGAATTGCAAAAGCATGGTGGACTTTGTTCTAAAACTTTATTAGTGGCGACCACATTCTTAGCTGTTGAATGTCAGTTTCTATGTTCTCTGCTGTCCCAGATATCAGCAGATTTTTCCTGTTCATTCTTTCATAAATAAAAATTTTCCTAAGTGCTTTTTAGTGGAAATCATATTTTGTGTGTTCTTTTTAAAGCTGTATTTCAAACCGTCCAAAGAAGTGTGTATGCAAAAAGAGCCTTTATAATGATCAGAGGTTTAATTTGCTCAGAATAGGTTGCTGACTAAAGTGATTTGTGCCCAATAGACTCTCATTATACTTGTGCTCCGACTTGTATACATTTTAACCTTTTTTGGTGGAAAAATAGAAGTTGCTGTTCTTGATAGCAGTTTTATGTTTAGTGACCTTTTCTTGGCTCAGCCTGATATACTATTTACTGTTTGTTTTGTTCTCTTGTGATTTGATGCAAACTGTAACTTAACTTCTGTTGTGTGTTCTGTCAACCAATACACCAACTGCACTGCTCCTTCTGTTAGGCAAGAAAGGCACTGACTGAGCAATTGGCGCATTGGAGCTATAGTTGTCCTTTGGATCTGCAACTCAATAAGACTTTTGGTCTTATAAAGACCTGAAATGTGGTTGTCTTGGAAAATGTTCATTGATGCTGCTCTTGAAATGAATGAGATTCTTGCCTTCATATAGAAAGTTGAGGGAATATTCTGGAACCCAGCAGTATTCCTTCATAAATGTGCAGGAGAATGTAAATGATTCCTTCAGAGACCCTATTGCACTTTTAAAATAATGGGGCTATATAGTGTTTAACTTGTTACCCTCCCCTTGTGTCTCTATGGATCCAAAAAGATGAATTGTCACTTCAGAGTTGGAAGGAGATGACTGCAAGTTTAACAGATGTAGGAAGGAAGCAAAGGTTTTTTTTTGTGCATGCAAATGCATACATAGCCTTAATAGCGACTGCCTAGCTGCAGTTAAAGGTATATTTGAGCATTGTTAGATTGGAAAATTGCAGTGTATGTGATATTAACTGAGCCTTTTCACTGTGGCCTAAGTTTCAGAAAATATTGAAAGAGCCTTAGCAATGTTTTTTTTGTCCAGCAGTACTTGTTGAAAGAAATCTTGTACCGTATTTAACATTGTACACTGATATTTGTCTTCCATTATTCTGAGGCTTTATATGTCTCGCTGAGGGCTGGAATAAACCATTGCTTAATCTCCAGTTTTGCATCCTCTCTATTCAGAGGTTTTTTAGAAAATGTAATGGTTTTCTTCATGGCAAATTATAAAAACATACACTTCCATACAGCTATTATGCTTATTTCTTCAGTGAGAATGTATGCACTACTGTCATTTCAGTTATGTGGTGTCAGATTCTTAAATGCAGAGCAAAAGACCAAGGAGGAGAGTAATCAGTGTAAGTGGGAGGTGAATAAATAGCCCTTTCTTGCTTTAGCAACAGATGACAACAGCATGTATGGTTGTAAAGTAGACTTGCATAATGAATCAAAACTGACCCCACAGTATTCTGCAGGTTGTAGAATTTGCAGATACCAGTGAGGCAGTGGGACTCAATGTGATGCAGAAATTATTGCTGATCATTCCATCCAGATTAATTTCTTGAACTTCTGAGGGGGAAGTTAAAGATGTTGCACATCTGGATGGAAATTGTTGGTAGCATTACAGAAATTATCACTGATAAGCATGCATACTGAATGATTCTCTATTATCACAATCTTCCATGAAACATGAATTCTCCCCCAGTTTTTGTGAGCACTTTTAGTTACAGGTCTTGTGATTTCATTCTGCTTACAAACAAGGAAGAGGAGGAGAGGGTTTAATGGTAGGAAAATAGCAATGTATAATGATAAGGTAGGTGAAAATGCAGAGAGAAATGTTCCATTTTGGTGGTGGAGAGAGTTTTTGACAAATGACATTTCCTGGATCCTGCAGGAATCCTGGGTAAAATAAAATAATTTAATATTGTAATAAAATGGCTAACAAAAAGGAAAACTTGGATAAATGTCAATTTAACATGTGCAGTTTATTTAGCAATTCTGAGTATTTTTAATTTCACACTCGGGGGGCAATACCTAGGGGTTACAACACTTGTAGGTAATTTTCTGTTTTCAACACCTCTGAAAGACTTTTTGGTCTTTCTCTCCCAGTGGTAAACAGCCAGTCCAACGACCACAGTCCCAATGCTCCAGCTAGATACAATGGCAGCCCTGTTCCCGGGTTTTGCAGTCATTGCACAGCTGTGTTCTCCAGGTGAAGCCACAGTCCATGTTTGGACAGAACCATTTAGATAGACTTCTTTGCATTTTCAGACTTCCATGCAGTCATGTCTTGCTGCACCAATCCTTTAAAATCTCTGATTGGGGTGAAGGTGGAGGAAGGAGCCTTTCGTAGTGGCAGCAGCACCAGTAACATTTACAGGAGGTACAGTAAGGACATCAGCTTTTGGGTCAGCATTAACACTACTACAGCCTGAGCATGTGGTGTCTTAATGTTACCGGTATTGGAATTCAATATTTTTTTAATAGAAATAGAAAATACCAATAAAAGTTATCATATAATTGAATAACAGATTGGATAACGAATATCCTAGAATATCATAGCCAGTGGTTTTTAGCACAGTTCTTGAGTAAGCTTTAAAATATAAAATACTACTCTGTATAAGGCAAACATTTCTTATTGGAATTGCTATCCAAATCATAGGTAGCTGAGAAGCACTACTACTTTTGAACAAATGGCATTTTAAGCACATTACATATGAGCTTTGTGGGGTGAGTTTCTATGATGCAAATAGTGGTACCTAAAGTGCATACTCTTATTATCTCAAAGCAGTGACTGGTTGTGATTGAAAAAATACTTACTTACTTTAGAGAGTGGAGAAGAATGGAAAAATTATTTGAATCAAAGTAATGCTTCATATTTGTTACATTTCAGTTTTAGGTGCTAGAACAACTCTTCTCCATTTTTTGTCATGTTATAGTAATGTGTTCCTAACTGTATTGCACATGAAGAGTGACACTGTATAGAGTGCAGTTATTTCTAGAAATCTCATTGAACTATTTGTTTCCAAAATCACTTGTTTGCTTTTATTTTGTTGTTTAATAGTCAGCTAAACAAAATCTAAAGGAATGTAACCAAAGAGAAAAGTGCATTTCATATATGGTTGCAGAGTGTATGTGTTATTAGCTATCAAGAGACTTGACTAACACTTGTAATGAAGTGTCGGAAGCCATGTTATTAACCAGAATGGGAGGTACTTTGCTTATAATACCTGAAAATTTTTACAGCAGTTCTGACCTTCTATAATACTGATTGCTTATTTTAAGTTATACATGCTGCTCTTTTAACTTCCTAAGTGTCAACATAGATGTAGGAAGCAATTTTTTAATCTCATAAAGACTGTAAAAGTCATAAGTTTAGTTATTTACATTCATTTGTTTTAATTCTTATATATAGTTGGCATGGCTAAAAATATCAACATATATATACCATACTGTGGTATTTGATTTAAAAAAAGAAACAGCTGTCATGGTCCAGTTTGCAATTTTTGTATAACTTCCCTTGTGTAAAGAAAACAGTGTTTTGTATACAGGAAAAAGAAATGTTGGTATCTTTGAAAGGTAAACGGCAGAAGAAATTAACTACTTGATTCCTATCAATATCCTTAAATTACCTTTAGTTCCCAAGGAAAATGTTTGGACAGATGCCAAAGTTTTCAAAAGTGGGACTTTTCCAATGCCCTTAAGTGACTTAGGCCCACAAGTCACATTGACCTCAATGGCAGACTTTTGAAAATCCCCCACCTAATTTTAAGCTCCAGTATGAAAATTTTGGCCATACTCCATAGATTTCATTCTTTTCCTATTCTTTTAACTGGGAAAGCTATTTTGTTGCAAAAAAGAATGCATATCTTCAGATCAGGATGTAAACACGCCCCCACGCTTAAATTTTATTATTTTGTGTACTTACTGTGTGTGAATGTACATAGAAAATAGGCATACAAAGTTGTGATGGTGCTTGTTTGTTGTTTGCCAGAGAGATCACTCCCTGTTAGACAAATCCTGTTAATGGTTCATCTAACCTCCTACTGAGTTGAGAACTGATACCATGTCAAGTTACTATGAAGCAATTGTCAGATTTCAACTGTTTCCCCTAAGAATCTAAAGGCAGTGTTAGGAGCAGGTTCTCTTTTCTTCTTGATGCCTGTGTATTCCTCCTACTCCCACAATTTATTTTTCCTGTTCAACTCCCTAGTTGTGTAATAACTTTTTCAGTGCAATTTTCATGTGAATATTTTTTGTTTTAATGACTTTGCTGTAACAAGAGCTGCTGCTTCTGTTTTTTCACTGTATCCAGATTAATCATGATCGTGTTTCCTGGGACATTCCTCTCATCTGTTGTGGTAGGACAGGTCCACCACACTGATGTCCAGTGCTGTCTGAACTTTTCTACTCAGTCTTGCAAACATGTGATAAAGCAGAGAATTAAACCACATAAGTGTTTATCTACCCATTTTGAATAATTGGTAGATAACATTCTGCAGCATTTAAATCATTGTGGATAACTAAGTTCCATGTATTCAGTAGCTACAGTAATTTGTGTATGTTATATTTGTATAGATTAGTCCGTAAAACCAAAGTATACATTTAATTAATTGAATTAAACTACTGGCATTGTAGAGAGTACATTATCTCAAACAGCATATTTGTTTTTACTCCTCTTCCTGTCATGAATGGCGATGGCGTACAAATAAATAATACAGCAAGTGCATGAGAAAGGGCGCAGGATGTTCCCATGTCATTTCTTCCTGATGATTTTAAAGAACTGTGCAGGTAGACATCTTTCCATCTTTTATAGCTCTTCAGCATAAAAGAGTTCTGTTCAGAGGACCCTGTGGACATTTTAAGCTCGACTTTGTGCTGTTGCAAGTCACTGTTTCATTTTATATCATCTCATGACACATATCACGATTTCATTTGTCCCATAGGGATTAATATACAGTTGCAGGAATTTGCGGCAAGATGAAATAGCGAAGTGTTACTTCCTAATGGTGCCATTAAAGTGTCACCCAAAACCTCTATGGTGATCTATAAAAACTTTAATTTAAACTTCCATAAGTCACATAATTTTGTCACACTTTCCATGGTATTGCAGCTTTTGTTATGCAGCCATTTTATCAATCATTCGTGATTGTACTACAATCTAATTGCTGTATTTGCAAGACCTATATTTATTGACTAGTACATAACGCCTTTTGAAATATTGTAAATGAAATAGTATATTTTATGTCTTATTAATTTTAAAATGTGCACAACAGACATAAGTGCATTTGTAACCCTTCTGCTTTTTTTCTCCTGTCTTTCCCATTTTTTGTTTGCCCTAATTTGAATGTCTTGTGTTATAGTTCAAATGTAAGCTCTTTGCAGGGAACAAGTTCGTTTTTTTTGTTTGTTTGTGAGACTCCCAGCATATTTTTGGATGCTTCAGTAATAGGTAGTTACAGTTGACTAATTTCATCTTTTATATGGATTAGAAACAGAATCTCTGAGGTTATAGCCTTTCCCTACCCATATTCCAATACTGATTTCTTAGAAATAGTACGTAACAGGCAAAATTATATTTGCTCATTTTGTTGTAAATGATTCAGCTGTTGCTTTGCAGTAGCAAAAGACCTTTGGGGAATATCTCAGGCAGTGCCATCACATGGAAAATATGACAAAATAATGTGACTTGTGGAATACTCTAGGCCAGCTCCAGTGTGTGTGTAATAAAGCCTGTGTTTAGATGTTTTGGGTGTATCCTCCCAAGAATAGACAGAATTCTCATTGTTATAAAGGTTAAATATCATAGTTGTAATTTTGATGGGCATTCATTGTGTGATATTAAAAAATGCTGGGGTATCTGTGTGTGAGACTAGTGGTTGGTGTGTATGAAATTAAGCTTGCTTCATGTGGGCTAAGGAAGAAATTTTAAATTCCTGGATTGGCAGCAATAAAATTACTATGAAGTTTCTATTTCTTATTCTGACATCTGTCATACCTATCCTCTTCTTACTCCTCTTCGCTCTGCCGAGATCCTTAAGTATAATGTATTTAAGTATGTAGCTAGGAAAGAGATGAGTTGGGTACAAGGGAAAAAAACCCTTTTGATCAGTGAAAGTGTATTCTTTTTTATTGGTAAACTGCCATTGTAGCAGAAGACATTTCTCTCTTAATTTTGCTTTTGTATTTGTTGTTTAGATTGTCGAGTTAAGATGTTAAAGTGCCTTTGGTAGCAAATTCAATGCCTCTAAAACTTTGGCACGTGCAGCATGTTAAGTTTTGGGGCCCAACAATTCCTATGGTCAGGTCTTGCACTTCAGTGACTTTTCCTTTTAATAGAGGACAGCTGAATGGCGCTCCCTTTGGAGCACTTCAGTAACACTTGACAAATTTGTTAGAGGCAGTCACTGAGCAAAGACAAATATAGTTCCTACAGCTCTTGAGGCTCTTGCCAGCGTATAGAGAAGGGACTCTGCGCCAGACCTGTATTTAGGATCTCCATGTGTCAGGGCATTGTAGTCATTCTTCTCTTTACCTGTGTATATAAAATAGGCTCTGTACCAAGAAGCTTGAGCAGCTCCCATGAGTGGTGCTAAGATCTTCATTCTCAGCATGGACTGATAGTTTCAGGCAAAAGCTAAATTGTAAAATATATAAAAGGTATCAGTATATTATTTTTATACTGACATCTGCCTGTAACTCAACAGTGCTTTAATAGATCTTCACCAAGTTAATGCTGTAATATTAAAATAGTGTTTTTTGTGATGAGGCAGAATTTCTGAGGGTTTTGTTTTTGTTTTTTTTGCTTGCTTGCTTAGTCTAGGAGCATTATTATTATTTTTTATCTACCCATTATTCTTGTCATTATTTTCCCTTAGTTTCTTCTTTTGCCCAGCATTTGCCCCGCAAAAGGTAGCCTCTCATTTTAAGCCAGGTCGATTGGCACCTGATCTCTAGTTATTGCACGGCAAAATGGTGGAGTGGCCTACATCAGACCACTGGGAACTCTGGACAACTTTTCAATGCCTGTTTGTTTTACAGAACTGGGAAGTGGATGCAACATTCTATATTTGATCTTGGATGCTACATTTATGTGAATTGTTGTGTAAATTATCAAAAAAATATTTTACAGTGCAGCAGTGTTGGTGGATGTATAGATCAGCAATGCTTCACCTATAGCCTTTCCAAAAAAAAAAAAAAAGTACGCCTGCATTTTATGTTTAAATGTTCACTTATTGCTAAGCTTTACATGTATTAATCTGCAGAATCTTGTGGCCTGGGGTGGGAGCAGGGAGAGGGTTCAGCAGATTTCAGTAGTCCCCGCAGTTATACAAAAATCCACTCTCAGCATGTGGAATGCAGCATATAAAAAATTTCCATAAAGTGTGAAAAATTTCCATCAGTTTTCCAGTGTTACTGACTTTAAGCAGCCCTTTTAACTTGCAGGCTTTGTACAGACTTATCAGTCAGAAGGTGTTTATGATTTGGCTTTACTATCTCAGCAGGAGTTGTGATAGATCGGAATCAAAGGCTTTGAAAACAGGATTTCTTTATGGGGTGCGATATGGGTAATGATAAAGACATTTCAAAAAGCAAATGCCAAGACTCTGAAAGTGTTAACAGAAAGAAAATGTATGTTGATGGAAACGGTATTAAAGTGTTCACATCTTTACGAACTGGCATTTTGTCATCTGTTGATTTGTTTTCTCTGGCTTTCTTTCTTGCCACTAAATCTGTTCCCATCCCGCAGCATAGCTGCTATTTAGGTCCTTCCACATTCAGAGCAGAACTGTGCTAGGAGCCACATTGCTGCTAGGATGTTTCTGCATGTCGTCATTTTAATTTTTGACCCATTCTGTCAACCTGAATTATTAAACACATAGAGCTGTATTCTAGACAGAGTTATGCTTTGCAATTGTCTTACAGTTTACACAAAAATTTAAAAATGCGCAGGTTAGCACTGTAGCATGTTCTCACCTGTATTTTGTGCTTCTCTCCTATGCAAGGGGAAGGATGACAAATTCAGAAAGAAGTAAATCGGAGTGAAAAAAGAGCTGGCTGTCCCTGTCTTACCTAGTTACACCAAGTTTGAAACATAACATTTACAAATAGAGTATTTTAAATCATGCAGAACTTTAAATTGCTCTTATATTTCACTAACATGGACTTAATGTTTTTGGAACAATGTCTCTTCTATTTTGGACATGGTCTTTCCATATGTGTAAACTGCATTTATATCTAGAATATTCAACAGGTGAGATGGCTGCAGGTACCTGGAGATTGATGTAATTCCGCGTTGCCTCCAAAACCAGGCGGGCAACCATGACTGCAAAATTATTGTTAATGTGCATCTGTATTCTGGATATAAGCAATCCTCTTCTGCCCATTCTGTTTTTACTCAGAGTAAAAATAACTTTCATTGAGAACTGAGTGTCGTGGTCTGGACTACACCATGAGTATATGTGGACTGAAATGCAAACTCTTGCCCTTTGGCCATAGTCGTCATTGCTCTTCAAGGTTCCTTTTAAGATGAAGTAACCCCTCCCTTGTTTTTCGGGGGAGACGGGATTTTTCGGCAGCCATTCTCTATTGTGTGCTTCAGCAGCAGCACATATGTGTAGAGTGTTTTTCTAGTGGTGTGTATCTATGCACAGCCAGTTGCAATTTAATATGTTGATTTCAGACTTTGAGGGAATTTTTGATCTTCAATGACCATTATTTTTGTTAAATATTAACCCTGGTTCTTGGTGTAGAGAAGTGAGTACTGAACTTATAGATGATCAGAGCTTTGTTTGAGAGAGAAGAATTAGCTATGAGATTCACATGTTGAGTTATGGCAGGCTCTGCATCCCATTGAAGCCTTACTATTTTAGTTGGGGTATCCCTTTGAGACAGCAGCACCTTGGTAAAGCTGGTAATGTTTATTGATCTTCTGCAGCTCCAATTTTAGGAAAAGATGGGAGATTGATTCTCCCTCCCACCACCCACCCCCCTCACCCCCCCAGGCATGTGTGCGCCTTCTTCTATCTCGCCAAAAATCACCATCAGCAGAAGATGCAATTTACAGCAGCTTTTTGCATATTAGCAAAGTCCACATCAGCATAAATACTATAGATTTTGAGGCTGTTCTCCTGGTCTGAGCTATAAAATATTGCCAGTCCTTTACGTTCGGGATAAATAGGGTGCTACTTTTTCCTAAATACTGTTTAAGTTCATCTGACAGATTGATTTATAGACTTCTAGAGACAGCTCCTCAGTTGATGTAAATCAGTGGGACTACATTGATTTACATCAGCTGAGGATGTGGGCCAAAGTCAGTAATGTAGGATTTCTTGTGTCTGTGTGGTTAGATAATGGTGGGCAAGCAGTCGGTGCACCCACCTTATTGCCGTCGGAATCCTGGATGAGTGGCAGGAGAGAGAACGGAAACACAAGTGATATTAACCGAATGTGGCACTGAAAATCAAAAGACGCAAATTGTGGCCGTTTCCCCTTTTGATCTTTGTCGTTGTAGGCAGTGTAGCTGTTCTCCATCTGTTTCTTTCATTCAGTTTTCTCTTGCATCCTTCTTTTGCTATTCTTTTTATGCATATACATATATATTTAGTTCTACCTTTCATTTATTCTTTAGTCATTTGTTTCCATTTCACTTTCCCTGTGTTTCATTCCTGTATCTTTCTTGTTTAGACCAAGTGGAGGATCCAGCTGGTAGTAGCAGCCATGTAGGACCCTTCAGGAACCTGATGGTAAGTGCACGTGTGTACTTATACTCAGGCTTCCACCAGGTTCAATACTGTGTTTTTCCCCTCTATGGTCTTCTGCTGGTCTTGAAGTCTTAAACTACAAGAAAATTAAGGGGCAAAAATTCATTAGCTAATCATTGGTATCCGTTCTTATCAGTGCCGTGGATATTGCTTTTGCTTGGAAATGTGTTGGATGAAACATGCAAGTCTTTGAGAGTTGTTACTTGAACACTTTTCTAAGCCGACCAGAACCTGAAAAAGGCAAGATGCGGCTAACTGCTGTATGTAAAAAATAAAACCTGATGAAAAGCAATAGATATTTCCGTTACTCCTTGGAAATTGATCTGACTAATCTAAAATTATATATACATGCAAGTCAGCTTGTTGGCTATTCTGAGTAAAGGCAAGTAGGTGCCAGATAAATCTTCTCTTCAAATGTATTTGTTTAAAGGCCATGAACTTGAAAATGTTCCAAGTATATCAACTAGGCTTTTTTTTAAAAGCAGGAGGCTTTTCTAGAGGGGGCTTGGAAATTACCTTCTTTTCATCCTGGTATTGAGAGAGGAATTTTTAGTAGCCCATAAGCAACTAGATGACGCATTAATTTTAGCTCTAAGTAAATAACTTCAGTTATGAAGACTGCTCTTCTTTTGTTTTCTCAGGTCATTGTGGTAGTTTGGAGATTATATTTTTGGTAGTGTATTGTAGAAATGGAAGAAACTTGGGAAAGTTTGCACTTTATCACTTAAACACAAAAGCAAAGCCCTTGTGATTGTTTTCTACATCATTTACTTAGCCCCTTAATTATCACAATGCATGTCTAAGTTTATCAGAAGTGATAAGTTAGTTGTGTTTCCATTTCAAAGGTTTTATAGCAGTCACATTAGAGGTGACAGTATAGGTTTAAAAGTGCCCAGTGATCTGTTCCACTCTGTTCTAGAAATAGTTTGTCTACTATAGCTCCAGGTGCCACAGCATGTAGGGCATGCAAAATATAGTCCTCAGCCACCACCGTATTTGATGTGAAGGTGAGGCTCCTAGAGATTTCAGGTCCTGAAAATGTTCCTTTGTTAGAGTGGAATGCCTCCCTGTGTGTGTGAAAGAGCAGACTGTGGGTCAGAAAACCTCGGAACACTACATGTCTTGGTGTATGGACCAGGAGACCCAATTTTCCTCTTCACCCCAACTCCAGCTTCACCAGAAGGTGAGAGAAGGAACTGTGGAATTTTGCCTGTGCTCTCAAAATTCTATTACTGGGTTTCAACCCATACGTTGTTTCAAAGCCCATTCCAGGCAGTGTCCAAAGGCAATGGCACTTGGTGTGTACAATGGTCTGTAGACTCTGTTGCAGTGAACGTTTGAGCCTTTAAGAACATACTGAAACTTTATATTTTTTACTTTTGGTCCCAGAGATACAGTTGCATCAATTATACTTGCTGTAAGCTCCAGCAGGGATGACAGGTGTGTTAGCACAGCTATTTGGATGTGTACAGCTCTGAAGCCCTTTGTGCGCAGATAGGGAGTTGCATTAAAGATCCTGGCTATGGCTCCATTTCTTTCAAAGGTTATCAGAGGTTCTGACTAATGGCATATAATATTGAATTGCGGCGCTTGGCAGGTAAAGATGCACAGAGAAACTCATTATGGTCAGACAGAGCATCAGAAAGCATCCTTAAACTTCTGACTAGTCTCCAGCTAGATTTTCCCAGCACTTGATAATGATGCCCTATGACACAATTTCAGGTCGGTATGACAGGGAAGTGCTTAGAGACCAAACATTTCAGTATTTAGGGATAAGATGAGAAATAAAGCTGCTCAGTTGAGAGAAAGCATTGCATATAGTAATGTATGATCCGGAGAGGGCCAAAAAAAATTGTAACATATAATAATAATAATTAATATATGGAGATATGCCTATCTCATAGAACTGGAAGGGACCCTGAAAGGTTATTGAGTCCAGCCCCGTGCCCCAGATCCCTAAGTGGCCCCCTCAAGGATTGAACTCACAACCCTGGGTTTAGCAGGCCAATGCTCAAACCACTGAGCTATCCCTCCCCTATAGTGACTTCATCTGATAGAAATCTGTTAAGGTAAAAGAAAACAAGAAAATAACCAAAAATGGAATGAAACACACTGATAAAGTTATATAGAGAACTGGAAAAACGCTGGACAACTAATTAAACCTAAGTTTCTCAAAGAAGAGGGAGAAAATACAAAATTAGTTCATACATCAATGGTGTCCAAATAAAAACTAGTAATTCTTATTTTCTCTAGTGTGAAGCTGAGCTTTCTTTGATCTTTAAACTTTTCTGTAGGGAGGTTAGCATGCTTTGAAAGTTTCAGTAGGAATGGAGAGGAAAATCTTTCAGTAAAAGATGTGCAAAATACTTCTAAGAGTAAAGGAATAATCTCGTATTTAAATTCACAACAGTTCATGTGAGGCAAGTCCAATGGCTTGTTAGGTAGGAGAGTATGCTGCTAAGGGAGAGACATTGCTTCCAGAATACATTTCACATCTTAAGCCAGGAGGTCATGTATTAGAAAGGTAATGTTTTGTGTCCGAGAGGCCTGACAGAGGATGTATTCCTTGTCTTGTAGAGGTACCATTCTAGCAGCTGGATAGGCAGAGGTGTACATTTTCAGAAGAGATCGCTGTTTTTAGGGCTTGTATACAGTTGAAAGTTAATCCAGATTAAGTAGGGTGTGTTTTAAAGTACCGTAGCTAGTGCTGAATAACTCCATATGTTGACAATCTTATTTTGGAATAAGAGAGTTCCTTGTTCCAGTTTAACTTAATCCACTTTTGAATAACTCCATATGTAGACAAGCCATTAGCTGCAAGGGAAATATGTAGCATACATCAATGTATCAGAAGTGCGAGATTTTTTCAAGGATGGAAAGTTTACCCAGAATGAAGATGTAAATAAACACACTTCCACCCTACCTACACCTGTGAGAGCCCATCCCTTACCCTTTGAATATCATAGAATTTTCTATGCATCTTTCAAATCATTGGCTAAGTCTTCTGATCATTCTATATTTGGGCCTTTTTCCCCCCAGAAGGCCTCCCTCTGCAGATAGTACACACGCAAATGGAGAGCAGCATATTGGCTATAGTTACAAAGTTCTAGTTGACCTACATTTCTTTTCTTGCTACAGCTTCTTGGACAGAGAATATCTCTGTATTCTTTTCTGTCTCAAATTAGCTATTTTTCAGGAAGAGAATTGTCTGTCTTCTCATCTGTAGTAAGCATGTCTGGTTCTTAAGCTTTCATGATAGGTCTTACTTTCTGAACAAGTCCTTTTTTTCCTATTCTCTTAACTTTGTCAAATGTATCAGAATGTGCTGCCCAAATGTTACATGCAGTGTTCCCAAGAGAGGCCTAACCAATGTCTGATAGAGCAGACTAGCTACCTGCCTTGCTTTCTTGTAGTGTTCCTTTAGTATTTTCTGGTTTTGTGTCAGCATTGCATTATTTGTGTATATTTATGTTCATCATCCCTATCTTTCTGTAATTCTGCTCACTAACAACTATTATCCAATTTTATAGTTGATTACTCTTTATGTAAACCACTTCATAGTTACCTTTATTGAATTTCATTGATTTCCTCTTTCTCCAGTTTGTAAAAATCATACTGTATTTTAATATTTTCTTTTGGCATATTTATGATCCCTCTGCTTTTTGTATCACCCTCTTCCAAGTCATGGTTGAAAAGAGATGTAGAATTATTTTGAAAACCTACATAGAAGCATATGGAACCCATGTGGAATACCAGTTGACAGCACTTCCCAAATGGACACTAAGCATTAATGAGTGCAGTGGCGTTGTAGCCATGTTGATCCCATGATGATAGAGGGACAAGGTGGGTGAGGTAATATCTTCTATTGGACCAACTTCTGTTGGTGAGAAAGACACTTGAAGAGTTCTGTGTGAGCTCAAAAGCTTCTCTCTCCAACAAAAGTTGGTCCAATAAAAGATATTATCTCACCCACCTGGTCTCATAAAATTGGCTCAGATACTATTAATGCGTAATATCATCCTTTATAGAAGTCTTGTTTGTCTAGTATACCTATGAAGATGTCAGCTACCTGTATCTGATGAGTTAGTTGAGCTGCACTGCATTTCCTTTATCCTCTTTGTGCCATCAGTGGGAAAAAAAACTAGTTCAGCTTGTTTTTGTTTCTGACAAACTCATCTTACCTTGTACCGATCATTTCATTTTCCTCTAGGCATTTACACGCTTATTGCTTTATCAGTTATAGTGACAGAACTGGTATTAAAATTAAATTTGCTGAACTGTTAATTTCTTGCAAGTCTCCTTCTTTTCCTTTGTTCTATGCTTTGCCATTTAGCAATCTTTTTGCATACACTTAATGTACCCTTTGAATGTTGCTATCCTTTTTATTGAGGATGTGCCATTCATGTTCCTTAGGAAAATGCAGTAATTATTCAAAAATTTGCAGTTTTTTTCTATGGCTGGGTTTTGAATTTTGTCACTCAACATTTTTTTTAAAAATTGTTGAGCCGCAGTAGACGAACTTTATTTATTTTATTTATTTATTTTTCAGGGAAGAAAAAGGAGTGTAAAAACAAGGGGAAAAAGGCAATAGATACAAAGCAGAGAAAGACTGATTTGGATTTTACTTCCACAGATATGAGGGAGTCTAAAGAAGGTAAGATTTTTTTCAGTTATCTTATATAAATTTCCTTAGGTATCGTATTGAATTAAAGGAGGATACACACACACACCAGCAGCACTATAAAAATGTTCATACTGCGTGCCAAGCTATCTTGTAGTGTTAAATAACTTGAAGTTACTAGTTTTACATTCAGAGAAGTATGTCATATGTTCACACTGTATACAGTGCAGAAGAGTTAGCGTAGTACAGAATTTAAACATAAAATCCCGAACCCTCAGATGGAACATAATAAAGAAGTCCTTATTTTAAATTTAAGTCTTCTAAAACTTAGAAATAGAATCAAGATGTAGTACCGAATGACTTTGGGAATCATGGTATAATTTTATTATATAGCCACTGGCTGCCCTAGCCCTTTGCCCAGCCATTTAGATTGCTATGCAACAGAATAAAACAAAGCGCAGTATAATGCAAACAGAATAGAATTTTTAGAGGTGGTATTTTAACACATAAAACGATTGATGCAGTCTATCTTAAAGGTGACTTGCAGAGCATATTTTTCAAAATTGGCTTCTGCCCTTTTTCACTTTGTGATGTATATTTTAAAGGCCTGAAGGATCTTTTTAAGATATTTTCCTGATTGTTTTTTTGGTTTAGAAATATCAGGAATGTAAAGTCTGTCTTCCCTGGCTTTGTTGTTGGACCAGTGGGAGGTATAATTGAAGGAGGTAAGGGCAGCATGTAACTACTGGCTTCATTCAAGATCTTTTCCTCCAACTACCCTCTGATCAACCCACTAAAAAATAGTAATCCTGGAAATCTGACATCCCCCCCCCCCCCCCCACCCCAGCATTCCCAAGCTAGACATATAAAGGAGGCGGAGGAATTTTTGCCTTAACTGCACAGTTGCTCTGGTGACGCACTCTGCTTGTGCACATCATCAGCAGGATAGCTACATTCCCTTCATCAGTAAGTACTGATGATGACTGAAGGCAGGTAAATGAAACTGGCATACAAAGGTGCCTTCAGAGCCAGTTTACAGCAGCAAATGATGCTCAGAGTGTATCTGATTCAAAAGAGGATGGGCTGTGCCTGTGGGGATTCTACAGCTTCTCAGGAAACAGAATTTAGGAAATGCAAAATAACAAATTGGCTCCAATAATGTGTTTTACAATGTGTTTAAAAAAAAAAAAAAACACAACAAAACAAACAAACCCAGATTGGTGTATTATGAACAAAATTTAAAGTAATTTTATTTTTCAGCCAAACTCTAAAACTTATTTGACTGACTATTTTAGATGTGTGTCCAGGCAGAGTTCAAATTTAAGATCTTGTTTCCCTGAGTTTAAAAATGGTGACAAAAGTCAGTTAATTTCATCTGAGGTTTTTTGTTTTAATATCCAAAAATACACAGTGAAATGTACCAAAATCCTGCTCTCTTTCTTGGAAGAGGCTTAGCTGGCCACAACGTTAGCGGTAATTCTGAGTTTCTCAGTGTATTGAATGCAGTCCCTTACATGTTGGCCAAAAAATTACAAGCAGGAAAATATGAATACAGTTTTTTGTTCTAAACACTACATCTTAACAAACAGTAGCATTCTAGTCCTCATAAATATTGAGCATATTGGTGACGGTGGGGGGGGGGAGAGGATTCAGGGGAAATGAAATTATAATATTGTGGAAAATTTGCTAAATTCACTAATGCTTTTCTTTCTCTTTCTCCTTTTCTTTCTTTATTAGACCATAAAGAGGAAGATGAAAAGCCATCTGTTTCTGCTGTGCTGTCACTGGAACAAACAGCCGTGATTCAGGAGATGGTAAATCAAGATGTTCTTCCAAAACTAATGATCCCCAGTCCTACCAGTGAGCCACGAACAATGCCTGAAGACAAACCAGGAGCAATAACTTGTGGATCAGATGATTTGGAGGAGGAGGAGGAGGAGGAGGAGGAGGAGGAGGAGGAGGAGGAAGAAGATGAAGAGGTGGAAGATGCTAATTTACCTGAAGAAAGTCCTGGAAAAGAGCCTACAGCTGTATGTGAAGAAAAGCTAGAATCTATGGAGGAACAAAAAAGCATATCAGAAGAATCTCTAGAGAACTCCCCAAAGAAAACACCGGTTGTAAAAATTCCTAAAGCAAAAGGTGTATCGAATGGTGATTTCCAGGAAACATTTATGTTTCCCTGTCAGCATTGTGAGAGGAAGTTTACAACAAAGCAAGGACTTGAACGCCACATGCATATTCATATATCTAGTGTCAATCATGCTTTCAAATGCCGATACTGTGGGAAAGCCTTTGGCACTCAAATTAATCGGCGAAGGCATGAGCGGCGTCATGAAGCAGGGCCAAAAAGAAAACCATTCTTAACACTAACTTCGGCCCCGCAGTCTGATGATGTTGCTGATGGACAGACATTTGCAGATGATGGTCTTAAAGACGAATTAAATGTTTCCAATCTTGTGCAAGACTTTGCAGTCTTGGATTCTGAGAAGGTCTCCCAAGAAATGTCAAATTCTACCCTTGTTGAGGAGAACAAGGAACCCAAAGAATTGCATCCTTGCAAATATTGTAAAAAGGTTTTTGGAACGCATACTAACATGCGTAGGCACCAGCGTAGGGTTCATGAGCGTCATCTTATTCCCAAAGGTGTCAGGAGAAAAGGATTCATTCTTGAAGAACCGCAACTTCAAACTGAGCAGGCCCAACCAGCCCAGAGTGTGTATATAGCAAGTACAGAATTAGAAGAGGATGGTGAAGCTGATGACATATATATTATGGATATTTCTAGCAATATCTCAGAAAATTTAAATTACTATATTGATGGTAAAATTCAGTCCAACAGTAGCACTAGCAATTGTGATGTGATTGAGATGGAATCCAATTCTGCAGACCTGTATGGAATAAATTGTTTACTTAGTCCAGTCACAGTGGAAATTTCTCAGAATTTAAAGTCTACACAAATACACATGACTGACCTTCCTAAGGAGCCTTCTAGTGGTGGAAGCAATGAATCCAAAAAGAGGAGAACAACCAGCCCTCCTCTTTTACCTAAAATAAAAACTGAAATAGATCCAGAACCTATAACTCCTTCATGTTCGTTAAATCTTCCTCTTAGCATTTCAACAGCTGAGAGCTTACCTTTTCATAAAGAAAAAAGTGTTTATTTGTCGTCCAAGTTAAAACAACTTCTTCAGACACAGGATAGTAAAAAGATAACTCCAGCAGCAACTGAAATCCCTAAATTAGGTCCTTCTGCTACATCTTCACCCATTTTGCCTTCAGTATCTAGTAGGTTTAAAAGGAGAACCAGCTCTCCTCCCAGTTCTCCACAGCACAGTCCAGCGCTTCGAGACTTTGGTAAACAAAGTGATGGAAAAACCATATGGAATGATACAGTTCTAGCTTCAAAGATGCCAAAATTAGAAAGTCACAGCAACTCACCTGTATGGAGCTTATGTGGGAGGGAGGAAAGACAGACTATGAGTCCTCTGAGTTTTGATGACTATAAAATACCTAAGGAATGGACAGCAACTCCAACTTTTGGTAGCGTGTGCAACCAGCAGCCATTGGATTTATCTAGTGGTGTAAAACAAAGGTCTGATGTCAAAAGCAAGACTCAGGTTCCTTGGGAATCAGTGTTAGATCTAAGTGTGCATAAGAAGCCATATAGTGACACTGAAGTTAAGGAATACAAAGAAAATAATTCAGTGCAGCCAACATGCAGTGGTATTAAAAAGAAGAAACCAACCACATGCATGTTACAAAAAGTTCTGCTGAATGAATATAATGGAACGGATATAGCTACAGAAAGCACACCTGATTTGACTTTGAATAGAAGCCCAAGTCCATGTAAATCATCAGTACCCCAGCCAGAACCTGATGTTGATCCTGATGTGTCAGCACCTACTGTTGAGTCCCCTTCTCATAGTTCCCCTGCTTCCCCTTTACCTCAAACATCTGCTATATCCTCCTTGTGTCAGCTGCCCCCTCTTCTAACGCCAACGGATCCTTCCTCCCCACCACCTTGTCCTCCTTTGTTAACACTTGCTACGCAACCCCCTCCACTCCTTCCTACTATTCCTTTACCACTTCCAGGTGCCTCTGCCAGTGTCACTCCCACTCCTTCATGCCCATCACCACTGTATAACACTGCTACACAGTCCCCACTTCCAATCCTTTCACCTACAGTATCTCCCTCTCCATCTCCTGTTCCTTCTGTTGAACTTTTTACTACTGCTTCACCTGGTCCACCAAACCTCTCCTCCTCCTCCTCCTCCTCGTCCTCATCTTCCTCTTCTTTCTCCTCCTCTTCTTCCTCCTCCTCTTGCTCTTCCTCCTCCTCCTTCTCCTCCTCTTCATCATCTCCTTCTCCTCCTCCTCTTTCAGTAGTTTCTTCTGTTGTTTCCCCTGCTGATCATCTGGAAAGTACTCTCCCCATAATAGCTTTTAAACAAGAGGAAATGGAAAGTGAGCACGTGAAGCCAAGAGAAGATCCAGAGACTTCAAGTGAAGCAGATGTAGTTCGGGAAACGTTCAATAAAAGCTTTGTGTGCAATGTCTGTGAATCACCTTTTCTTTCTATTAAAGACCTAACTAAGCATTTATCTGTTCATGCTGAAGAATGGCCCTTCAAATGTGAATTCTGTGTACAGCTGTTTAGAGAAAAAACTGACTTGTCAGAACATCGCTTTTTGCTTCATGGAGTAGGAAATATCTTTGTATGCTCAGTCTGTAAAAAGGAATTTGCCTTTTTGTGCAATTTGCAACAACATCAGCGAGATCTCCATCCAGACAAAGAATGCACACATCATGAGTTTGAAAGTGGGACTCTAAGACCCCAGAATTTTACAGATCCCAGTAAGGCAAATGTAGAACATATGCAAAGCCTACCAGAAGTTTCCTTGGAACCCTCAAAAGAAGAGGAGGATGAAGATCTAAATGACTCCTCTGAAGAGCTTTATACTACCATAAAAATAATGGCTTCTGGAGTAAAGTCAAAAGATCCAGATGTTCGTTTGGGCCTCAATCAACACTATCCAAGCTTTAAACCACCTCCATTTCAGTATCACCATCGAAATCCTATGGGTATTGGAGCCACTGCTACGAATTTCACTACCCATAATATTCCACAGACCTTTACTACTGCCATTCGTTGTACAAAATGTGGGAAAAGCGTTGATAACATGCCCGAATTACACAAACACATCTTGGCATGTGCCTCTGCCAGCGACAAAAAGAGATACACGCCCAAAAAAAATCCAGTACCACTGAAGCAGACTGTGCAGCCTAAAAATGGCATGGTCATTCTAGCTGGCCCTGGGAAAAATGCCTTCAGACGAATGGGACAACCTAAAAGACTTAATTTCAATGTTGAGATGAGCAAATTGTCTTCTAATAAACTAAAACTAAGCGCATTGAAGAAGAAAAATCAGCTTGTCCAAAAAGCAATCTTGCAAAAAAAGAAATCGGCACAGCAGAAGGCAGACTTGAGTAATAGTGTATCTGAGTCAGACTCCCACATCTGCCCCTACTGTAATAGAGAATTCACTTACATTGGAAGCTTGAACAAACACGCATCTTACAGTTGTCCCAAAAAACCCATCTCCCCTTCCTCTAAAAAAAATTCATCCAAAAAAAGTGGGAGCTTCTCCTCATCCACAAGTGGCGACAAAGGCAACAACCAGCGCCGACGAACGGCAGATGCGGAGATCAAAATGCAGAGTATGCAGGCTCACTTGGGTAAGACGAGAGCACGAACCTCAGGACCTGTGCAGATTCAGCTGCCTACCGCATCCTTCAAATCAAAGCAAAATGTAAAATTTATACCTCCAATTAGATCCAAAAAGCCAAGTCCCTCTTCAGTGTTAAGGAACTCCAGCCCTGTAAGAGTGGCCAAAATGACTCACATTGAGGGGAAAAAAACTAAAGTGGTAGCCAAGAATCATTCTGGAATCTCAAGCAAAACATCCCGGAAACTGCATGTCCGAATACAAAGGAATAAAGCCGTTTTGCCAAGTAAGTCTGCTGTGGCAAACAAGAAAAAGACAGATAGGTTCAGTGTAAAATCTAGAGAGAGGGTTGGAGGACCTATCACTCGGAGCTTACAGCAGGCAGCTAATGCAGACACAATAGAAAACAAGAGAGAAGAGAGCAGTACAAAACAAGAACTAAAAGATTTCAGGTAAGTTTTTAGCTTCAAGTTTGACTAAAATAGCCACATGTTGCGTACGGGCTTTCCAGTTCCCTGGTCGTCTTAGAATTTTTCTCACATTTAAGATAAAGAAGGTTGAGCTTTGCAAAACTTGCAGCTGGATCCGTTGCTCAGTCATGCTGAGCTACATTGCACATACTTTATCTCGGCATTTTGTCAAATCACGTCGTGAAATATAATCCACAGAGAGATGGAGCAAACTGAATTGGAAAGCCTGGCAAACATATTTAACAAAATGTGTATGTCATTGGATAACATGACCTTGCTACAACATATAATGTGCAGTCAAACGCAGTGGTCATAGATTTAATACATAGTGGTTCTGTATGTTAAAAATCATAACTGAATTCCTCAGCTATTTACCTAAATAGTTTGGATCAGCTATTGTTTAAGTATTGCCTTCATAACATATAGAATAATACAAAAGTATAATGAAAAAATAAATACAGAGATAGTAACAATACAAGGGTTGGTCAAAATCTGTTAACCACTTGCCTCAGTATATAATTAAGGGCAAAATGATCTCCACTTTTAGCTACCAGTTAGAATGGAAACTCATCAGGCCCAAAATTTGTGAGCAAGTTGAGCCTGAGCAGAAGTATTATCTCCCTTATTCTCCACAAAACATAGCAGAAACCTCTCAGAAGATTTTTGGGAGACTGGCTAACTCAGGCTTCCCCGCTCCACACGGCATTTTCTGCCAGCAAACCAGTGGGGAAATCCTGGGCGGAAATTCTTACGGCTTCCCGGTCCAAACCTCTCAATCCCTCCAAAGGAGTTGTGAGGTAGGTATTGACAGGGATTCATGGTCAGCATGGTATCTAATGGACTCCTAAGTATATGGGGATACATAGGTCCTAGGCATATTGCACAAGGGTCTAGCCCTCTGCCTAGGTGCTTCTGAGATCATTGGGAATTCCTGTGTGTCTAGGGATATCCATCGTTTGGAAGATCTCCTATCCTTTAAAGCTGTTCAGCCCCTTCCATCCTGAAGTGGATAATGTGGTGTCATATTTACAGCCTCAAGGCCACTGAGTTTTCCTGCTCAATACTACTTCAGTTCTTTTAGCAGTGCCTCCCTCTTTGGGTGATTATAGTAAACATCAGATGTGATGGACAGAAACTGCCTGATCTTACATTTTTTTTCTTCCCAAATTAACTGTTCCAAAACTCACATAGGGGGGAGAGCTGTCTTTTGTTTGTTTGTTTTTTTTGGTGGGTTTTTTTTTCCTGGTTGCAGTATTCCTGCTTGTGATTAAACAATAATGCAGGCCTTTAATTTTTAATGACCCTTTGGAGGAAATATTTTGTCTGAAAGTACAGGTTTCAACACAGGCGCATAATTCCAGTGGGCAAAAGGGGAAATAGACTCCAGTTACTTTGAACTATAAACAAATAAAATCAATACACACACAAGAAAGAGAAGCAGAAAAAAGGTTTTGACTTTTTTGTCAGCCAATAATACAGAAAAATGTCTTCAAAGAGCAAGAGAAACCAGCTAGCCCTAATTATCTCACTACATCAATGTCTCTGTCTTGAAGAGCGGTCTGTAAAACTGGTCTCGGTAACCAAGGATTTTGCATGAGACATTATACTGGAAATCAGCAGGATTTGGAGCCAGAGATTAGCTATTTAAAAGTGATCCTTTGCACGCACGTAAGTTGTTTCAAAGTGTTCATGGTGTGAATAAGGATTTACATAGAGACAGCTTTGACATTCCGTCATTTCCCATTGCGGCTTGCGTTGTTGGCTGGTCTTAAGGATAGTTCAGCTAGAAAGGAAGTTTGCTGTTTTGTTTTAGGAATATGCCTTTTTAAATTCATAAACCTGGATTTTATTTGCCTGCTTATCCTTGATATTTATGTCAAGAATCAAGGGTTTCTTGCCCTAATACATTGATTAATTAATTACACACCAGGCATCAGTCAGCAAACTTTGATTCTGTACTACACATAAGCATTTTTTTTCCCCCCAGGAAATCTTAATTAAGTATTTTTCAAAACCATCTGCTTCACTAAGCAATTGTTTGTCTTCAACTCTACTTCTCACACTTTGGTTTGTGTTTTCTTTGGAAGCATATTCAGTTCATAAACAGCTTATACTATTATTTTTGTCATTTATCTTCAGTTTTTGTTTCTTATTTTCTAGGAACCTCCTGTAAAAACAAAACAAAAATCCCTAAATGCTCAATTTAGGATAAGCACTACGCCAATGGATGTGAAATCCACCAAGCTTGCGAAACCAGCTGAAACTGACTCTCAATCATAAAATGCAGCTGATTGCCTGCAGGCTTCTTGCGCTAATGTTTAGTGTCAGGCATATGTTTTCTTCATTGGTGCCTGATACACATGCTGGGCTAGAGGATGTTTTCGATACAAAGAGAAGGGTACTATTAATAATAAATAAAGGAAGGAAGCAATATGGGCTAAACTGAACAGAATCTGCTGCCACTGAACTGATAGCTCAGATTTCTGGTTTTGCCCATATCTTGATGAATGACATGCAAAAAGACATTTCAGCTTAAACTTTGCAAAGCAGGTTCCTGTTTTATCAATAGTTCGTTGTAGAGTCAGGGACGACAAATGTTGCTGCACTCAAAGTATTTTTGTCATGTATTGAGTCTCCTGAAGCTTTTCTTTTAAATTAACTAGTAGAGAGGAACCTAGCGTGACAGTTTCCTCCTTTTCTCCTTCCACCCCCACGTTTTTGTTTTGTTTTGTTTTTAAGTCTTTTAGATACCCAGCATAGATGTGGGGAAAACCAGGTTTGGACATTTTATGAATTTCCCGATCTCCTATTTATACATGCAAATAAAACTTTCTTCCTATAGAAATGAAATACTGGCACCAATTTCTGAATTCCATATAATTGGATACCGTGTACTATTTTATTAATAAACAGGCCAGAAACGGGGCTGTATAGGTGTATATTTTGAAAGATAAATGTATAATAAAATTACTGTTAAAGGTCTGACACCTCATTATCTAATAACTTAAAAGCAACAAATTAACCTACTGCTCATAAAGAGCTTTTTGTGGAAATATCATTTCTCATGCATTTGTACACCCTGCCGGATTAATGACTCAGTTGATGGAAAGCAGCTAGTTCCATCATGCACCCTCCCACTCTTCTCCCCCCGCCCCCTCCTTGACTTAACAAGTAATCTACCTCTTAAAATTTGTAGTTTAATACTTGTTTGGTGAATTTGTGCCACTTTCACTTTCACTATCATTCCCATTTTGTTACATTTCTGTTATGGGGACTTTATGTTGAAATATTGTATAAAGCATTTGTAGCAAGTTTAAAAAAAAATAAAATATTTAAAATTATTTAAATTGTTTTGGACACTTCAATTGTATTATATGTGATTTACATTTTACATTAAATTTTTTTGTTTTTGTTTTGGGTTGTTAATCTGGTGAGTGTGCCTGTATTAAAGTTTGCTGTTAGTTATATTTTCTTTTGTTGGAGAGTGATATAAAGACTATTCTAATGAAAACATTAAAAATTACAATTTGACATACAAATGGGGTTGTCCTTGCTTTTAAACATTTTAGCCTTGTTGGATATATTTCAAGTGCAGGCAAGCAAATGAAGAGTGGTTTTGTTTTGTTTTTCCTCCAGCATGAAATAAACCTTGGAAATCTCTCAGATGTATAAGATCTCTCTGCTGTTGCAAGCACTTAATGACCAGCTAGATGGGACTACCGTGGTACATTTTATATAACTGTAACCAATAAAGTAAACTTTTTAAAAACTTGTGACGAACTTGCTTTTTGTAGCTAAATTATGTGGACTATGAGAAAAACATCTAGAAGGAATTAAGTAAGCTTGCATCCTTTAGATAATAACACAGAGCTCAGTAAAGCAAATATACATAAATCCTTCAGGGGCGTTTGTTGTTGGTTTGGGTAAAATTAATACCTTGAAATAATACCACTACAAATGCAAGGGCATTAGACTTGTGTAATAATCAGTGCTCTTTTGATTTTTTTTTTTTGGTAAGAGGTAAATAAAATATTCCATGTACACAATACTTAAAATTTTATGCCCTGATTGTATTCCTATTTTCTGAAATAGTTTATCACAAAACTAAATGTTACGGTTCATTGAACAATTTGGATTTTTAGAATGTTGCATTCCAAAGCAAGGAGGAATTATGACATGCCTGATATCCAAGCTAAAATCTTCCAGTAGCATAGCTGTTACAATTTACCAACTTAAGACCTGCCCACCTACCATGACACTTAGTTTAATTTATCGTGGTTCAGACTGTAACTGACTCCATGCATCTGAAGTGAGGTTTTTTACCCACGAAAGCTTATGCCCAAATAAATCGGTTAGTCTTTAAGGTGCCACCGGACTCCTTGTTGTTTTTGTGGATACAGACTAACACGGCTACCCCCTGATACTTGTATTAAGTTAATCTTTATTTATAGACCTCTTCGAATATCCATAATTAAAGCTGCAGGAACAAGTTAATGTTTTACAGTGCATGAAAACACAGGACAAGATATTGTGTGATATTCTCCCATGATTCCTATACACAGACTTGCCATTGAATGATGGGAAATATCCAAAATTGAAGTCAGATGACTGCCTATCCAAATAAATACCTTTATTTATTTGGATGAGATTCTCAGACAACTCCATGTTTACTTCCTGGTATGGAAGTAAATACCACACTACAAGTATTTATTTTTGTAGGCTTTATGCTACCCATAGCAGGGGTGCCTGTCAGGAGCAACTGGCATAGTTCTGCAGAAAACCCTGTGAAACATTTCACATTTTTAACATGTTTAAAATATTCATGCTGCTCCCTCTAATAGTAATCAAACCTTTTAACCACTTAAAAATTGTAAGGAAAGCGGGGCCTATCTGTGCTAAAGTACAGTCCCAAAGAGGCTATGTTTTTATGGTCATTTTGTTCTTGAACATTGTTTTATGCATAAAAACTAATTGCTGCAAATAAATTGTGGATGAGCAAATACTTTTACAGGCATTTTGTATGTGGCATAATGTGCACTGTAGTTTGATGCCTAGTGTGGTCTAGACACTAGAATGCTGCAGTGACTCGCTGTTCGTGTTGGTTACATTAGCAATTGTATAACTGTATTTAGTTGAATAGGATGTGACACTGTAAAATGTATAATAACTGGTTATGTTTTGCAATTTTTGGTGATTGGAAACATTTTATTTATTTATTACTTATGCATAGTTACATGGCACACTCCAGGAAAATTAAGTGTGAAACCACTTTAGAAAAGCATCCTACACATTACATGAGATATTAGATTGAGATTTTTAAAAGTTGCCTAGGGACTATAGATCCATTTACCTATTCATTTCCAGTCCTTCCAACATTGTCACTAAAACTTCTCATCAAATGCTTATTTAGTGCTCAGACCACTGTCCCGTGGGCGGTTCACCACAATTTGGCACCTTGTGATCATTTTCAGCAGTAAGATCACCATTGAATTAGTCACTGCTCTCCTGGTTTTGATGTTTTGGTAGAAGCTTCCATTGCCATTGTATCTTGCCTGTTCTGTGATTGTATCCTTCACTCTGCAAGGCTCTCAATCTAGCACCTTTCACAAACACAGAATTCACGCACAGCCTTTTCCAAAGGGAAAAATGCCAAATAGTATAGATCTGCATTCCAAAATGAAATCTGATCTTTTTCAAGAGAGTACAGGTATTACCATTGCTAAAAGAGGTGACCGTAAATAGAACGTGCTCTTCAAAGCAGCTCTCTTCTCCCATATAGGCAATTTTACATTTACCATTGCATCTCATTTACATAATTGACTGACTACCCTGTGGATTTATATAACCATCACTTTATGATCTGCACATGGATGCAACAATGAAGGTGGCTGAAATATTTGGACTCAGGCAATGAAAACGTTAAGCTTTTCCCTCTTACCTAGAGACTATACCTGACATGTTGGTAAGATGAAGTGAGAGGTATCCACTCGATATTTAATACATACTCTGGCACTGTAGTCTACCCTTCTACGGAACTAGTGAGCTAGTAGGTCTTTTCCACCTCTTTTAACTACTATTATCTTCTAGACTAGCAGGAGTAGAAATTAGTCCTATAGACTAGGACTAGTAGTGTAGGGAACAATGCTGCCCTGGCAGGACTGTGGATTAGCTCTCATACTATCTCTAACATCCTTTTATCAACTGCCCCAGCCAGTTCAGGAAGCTGTTGCAAACATGTTGATTACCCCATGAGAGCTCGCCTCAGTGAAGTTGCCCCATTGGCTGACTGGCTTCACAGACAGACCAGGTGATATGGCCTGACCTCCTGGCTCTGCCCCACAATCCTATCCTGGCTGGGAAAGTCCAGTCTGTCTTCTAAGATGCATTTGATGTGTTTATTCTGAAATTAAGGCTTTGTATATTAACACTGTTACATTTTGTGTGTCCGCTTTTCCCATTGTGAGCCCTTCTTTTAAAGCTGGTGGTCGAATTTGAGGGCAAAATATTACTTTGCGGTAAAGACATCTTAAAGGTTCAAACAGCTGTTAGTGGTTTTAAAATGTTTATGGGAAATTAATGTATAATTTTCCTTTTTAACCATAAAGTACAGAAAGGATTAGTAATTTCCTATCACTTTTGTTTTGTTCTTGGATGAATCTTCCTTAAATATTTGGTGGTCTCTCATTTCCGTATTTTATTGCAATTTCCCATTTTATTTTTAATTCCAGATTACGTTTTCAAAAGTGAATTTTCGTCAGATCTGAGATCTAGCCCTCCTCTTTTGATCTTCGGATCTATAGACATTCAGGTACTACAGAGAGGTGGGACAGTAAAACCCCTCAGAGTTATGAACACTTCAGGAATGGAGGTTGTTCCGAACTCTGAACAAAACATTATGGCTGTTTTCAAAAGTTTACAATTGAACATTGACTTAATACAGCTTTTAAACTTTACTATGCAGAAAAAATGCTGCTTTCCCTTTATTTTTATAGTTTAACACAGTACTGTATCGTATTTGCTTTTTTTGCGGGGGTGGTGGGGTGGGGGTCTCTACTGCTGTCTGATTGTGTACTTCCAGTTCCAAATGAGGTGTGTGGTTGACTGGTCAGTTCGTAACTCTGTGGTTCTACTGTATATGAAAACATACATAGAAAAGAATGTATGTATTTTTTGTCTCCTTTCACCCTTTAAGGACAATTCATTTTTTGCCCCCACTAAACACAAGAAAATGTGTGTATCCTTCAAACTTGGAGTGGGGTAGATGTCTTGATTTTATTTGTTTGGTTTTTTTGTTATTTCAGTTAATTTAATAGATGTTCCTTTGGGGCACATGGGCTTATTCCCCGAGGTTTTTTGCAGATTATAAATTAGTCAAGTTTTTTTCTTAGTCCCATTTTTCTGTAGGTGTCGAAAGCTTAATCCTAAAGTGCACCAGAGCTCTGCATTACGTAATGGGGCTCCCACACCAGGAAGGGATAGCTCAGGAATCCTCAATAGCCTGTTAATGGCAGCTTTAAAGGCCCCACCTGCTACCAACAGAGTGGCACCAGCAGCAGAAATGGGGCTATAAACTCATGGATCTGGCTGTTAGGGTCTATCTCCAGTGTAAGGGATTCCATGGGGGACTCAGAGCTGGTGTCATGGCTGTACGTAGCGCCCCAGTTTCCCCCACCTGTAGGGGGTGAAATTCACCCATTCAGAGTGGCCCTACACACCACTTAAACCTAATGTTGAGATCTTAAATGGGACGTTGTGCATTCCTGTTACTCTGGGGCAAATTGCACCCTGAATGAATAGCTGAAAATATTGGTGGACGAGAAATTATCCAGCCTTTTTTTCAATCCAGCTACATCATTTGATTCCGTGACCACCTCTGGTATTGAATTTCACATGCTGTGTATTGTGTTGTACTCTCTCTTCAGAAGACACCTATCCCAACTCACTACAGTCATAGGATAAAATTCACCAAAATGTTAAGTAGGCTTCACAGAGCTTCCACACTGAATAAAGAAATCAGTGGGGGAAGGGGGTTTAAATCTTATCAAGGTGTTTATTCTACAAGAAACGAGCATAATCTTCAGTGTTTATAGTCCTATTCCCTTATTTATTTTAAACCAGTTTTGTTTGTATATCTATTAATGGGCCTATCATCCTGATTGATTATCCATAGGGTACTTTTATGCTACATCTTGATATTACATGTCTTGTTGGCTGCAAGTAATCCTATGCATTGTATAGCCTTACAGGGAGCACTTTTATTTTGCATTATTGTGAGCAAGAAAAGATCCATGTTCCTGAAATCATCCCTCTATATAATGTTGTGAATCTAAGTTGTGCACAGGATAGCTTGTGACAGCCTATTGCTTCTGTGTTTGTATTCTCTTTAGGTTCCCATACCACACCCATCACTGCATACCTGAACCCTTTGCAGAGTCAGCAAATTAAGCAGAAAGGCTAGCGTCTGTCAGTTGGAGTTTCCTCTGCATTTCTGTTCGTCCCCATGGGAAAAATGCATGTATAGTACTTTTTTAAAGTTAATGTGCTAGGTGGTGGGGTTGGGGAAGTCAAGTAAAAAATTTGATTATTTGTCTAATAGTATTAGAACCCCCACCAAGAACAGGGTCTTATTCTGCTAGTTGCTGTACATATGCAGAATAAGACAATCTCTGCCCCCAAAGAGCTTACAATGTAAATAGCCAAGAGAGCTAAAGGGAGGGAGGGGGAACAGGCACAGAGCTGTGAAGTGACTTACCCAAGGTTACGCCTGCAGGTCAATGGCAGAACCAGGATTAGAGTCCAAATTCCTTGACTCCACAGTGCCCCCTCAACTGCATTTAGGCCAGAATGTAGTGACGGTTTAGTAACTTTTGGTTCCTGTGTGGGTGAATTCTGTGACCTGGGTTCAACCCCAAGAAGGTCCCATCTCTGGCACCAGCCCTAATGACGCGCTTTGTTACTAAGCTGGGTCACTGGCAAGATCCTGGAGACAGAGTTGGCCTTTTAAATATCCTTAGCCCAGATCATTTAGCACTTTGGACAATAACAAAGCAGGGCTCTATGAGACGTCGGTGTATGCGGGGAAGCCCCAGTGTGTTGTGCTTTTGGCAGTCCATGTTGCTGAAATTGTGCTGTTGCATTCTGCACTAGTTGCAGTTTTCTTATGGCTGATTCAAGCCCAAGTAAAGTACGCTGCCTTAATCCATTTGGGAGGTGATGGTGGGCCTGAGTATTGTGCCACAGTGTTTAACCAATTAGCAATGGTAAAAGGTGGGTGCTGCCAAATAAAAGCCCAGCTTCAGCTAAGAGTCCAGAACTGCTAAATTGCAGACTACTTTGAGCTGTTTGGGTGGCATATAAACCAGGGAGAAAGAACTATTTTACCTTTGCTAAGTGTAGTAAAACAGCATGATAGGGTTAACTGGGTTAGCCAGAATACTGTGAGGTAGTCATGGTTCAGTTTTTGTGGAAGTTACACAGAGAGTGAGTGAGTTATGATGCAATTAAATAGAGCAGCAAGTTCCCAGCCTGTAGTCCTGTGAGCAGACTTGGTTTTGTTGCACTGAGTGTTCCGTTACAAACATATGTCCCTAAAATAAATTCAGGCCTAAATTCCCAAGGTGTGGGCCATCTGCAGCTCCCATTGAATCAACAGGAGCTGGAAGTGCTCGGCACCAATGAAAATCAGGCCATCAGCTTGTAAAATGACCTTGATGAGGAAATGCACCCTAGCTGATAAAGCCACAGATAAGAAGCTGGGATCTTGGGTTCTAATCTCAGCTGTTTAGTTACTGACTCCCTGTGCAACCTTGGTAAGTCATTTGACTTTCTGTACCATGGTCTGCTCACTAGGGAAACTAGGTAAAACGGAGGATTTCACTGATGACCAGGAGCTGCAGCTGACCTGACCTTTGCATGGTAAGTAAATTATAAAATGCAGGGTGTATTAGAGAATTAGAATTAAAGTCTTGGAAGTAATATACAATTTTACAGCACAGAGACCCTAGAGCTTATAATAAAGCAAAACAATGCATTAGGGTGTAACTATTTAGGATCACCAATGTCCCATATTTAATTCTAAGAGAAGACTAATGCTTATTATTCAATTTTTTTTATTAGGATATTACAGCCCATGTTTTTGAAAATCCCAGCCTAAGGCTCAAAGAACCTGAGCATTAGGTGCTCAAATCCCATTGAAATTCAGTGGGAGTCGGGAGCCTGATTTTAGGCTCCTTTGTGAATCCCAGTCTGAGTATTAACTGTGCCCACATTAGGGGGGTGCCTTGGTTTAACTGTCAGTGCAAATCCTGTGTGTAGACTAGTAAATAGATCCCTTTATAAATTCCAGCCTCAGTGCCCAAAATTAGGCTTCTAACTCCATATTTATGCCCCTATACAGAAAAGCTGTGTGCCTACACTTGCCATTGAAGTCCACGGGGCGTGCAGAAGCTGAGCACCTTTGAAACTCTGGCCACATCTATTAAGGTGCCCAAATATTTTCGTTGTTTCAGTTTTAATAAAAAAGATGTGAATACAAAGCTCTACGTCAGGGATGGGCAACCAGCAGCTGCATCAGGCCTGCTACAGCTCAGGGCAGGGAAGCTGGTGGCACCAGGGCCGGGAGGGAGGTGGGGTGTTAAGGTGGAGGGGCTGCCTGGGTGCAAACAGGCATCACATGACGCTGCGGTGAGAGGCAACAGTCTGAAGCAGGGGACCAGGCCCAGGCCTGTGGGACAGGAGCTGCCACTGCAGGGTGAGTGTGGGGTGGGCTCGCTCTCCAACCCCCCTGTTCCAGAAACTTCTACCCCTCAGAGGCAGGACTCGACCCAACCCCACCCCAGCTTGTGTCACACCCCTTGGGAGGACCCACTCCCAACACGCACCCCAGCCTGCCAGAAGGTTTTAGTGGATTTTGTGGTCCTCTACTGCCTTATAACTGCCCATCCCTGCTCTAGGTACCGTAATAGATACTACACTTTCATCTTAGCTCTAAGGAGCCGAGAAGCGACATCCCAACAACATTAAAGTACTCAGAAAAGGAACTCTTCCAGCTTAGTACCGACTAAAAAGAAAAAAGCTCCCCTATAACTTTTCATCTTCTGTGAAGTGTACTCTATCCTCTCCAAAACCCTCTTCAACAGATGTCTTTTGCAGCCTGCCTGGAAAGACACCAGATTTGGGCTATTTCAGATTTATATGATTGAGGAGCCTAAATTTAGGCACACAGATTTTGAAATGTTTGTCAAGGTCCAGAAACTTCCTCCAGTTGCTTAAATTGGACGGGCATTTTACTGCCTTGTAATGTTGCCCAGGGACAGTGGGGGGCGGAGAAGAAAACACATTCTTCTGGATTTCATGGATCAGCTGGACTTGTTAAATATGGAGCGTGTAAATTCAGTGTGGCATTACAGCAATATCAAGTTATTTAATTATCCTTCCTAAATTCAGGGGGAAACCTTTCTCATTGAGGTCACTTCTCAATTGTTGCACTCATTGATGAGAAATCATCCCGGGGCTGACTAAATGATTTGAACAGCCTGATGAATATACGAGTTCAGTTGGAAGTAGATGGATTTGTCATTTCAGAATAAATTCCTGGAATAATTGCATGCAATCTATTCGTAAAGCTGTCTAGGGAATAATACACATGGTTTGAAATGAAATATGAGGAAATAAATCTTTTTAAAGTTTCTAGCAATGATGCAAACCATGTTTCAGTGCATGTGCTAGTAATCCTCTAAATAATTGATCATGATATGAAAAGCAAATAGGCTTTTACTTCTGGAGTTGTTGGTGTTTTAACTTTAAGTTTGGGGAAAGTTCTATGGGCTGCGTTACACATAAGGTCAGACTAGATGATCACTTAGACCCTTCTATGAGCTAAAGTCTTCTGACCTTCTATTCCTAAAATGCTCATTTTCTTGGCGTGTGTGTGGTTTAAACAGTGCACCATAACTCTAATACGAGGGATGGAAGAGCATGGTCTTCAGCTGTATACCATCTAATAGCTCCATTAGCCCTATCTAATACGAATGAGTGATTCTCAGACTGTTTATCTTGTGGAACATTTAATCAATATAGGTCGGGCCATAAGCGCTGACTTCCTCTCTACCTCAGACGTGTTCGACCTCTGCCCCAGGCCACGCCCCAACCCCTGCTCCTGCCACACACACCCCCACTCCACCCCTTCCCCCAAGGTCCCCCCTGCCTCACCTCTTCCGGCCCCACACTGCCTCTACCCGCCCTGCCTCTTTCCACCTCTTCCTTGAGTGTACCCTGTCCCAGATCCTCCCCTCCCTCCGAGCACCTCCTGTATGCCAAGGAACAGCTGATGCACGGTTGGTGGAGGTGCTGGGAGGGAGGAAGAGGAGTTGATTGGCAGGACTGCAGGCTGGTGGGGAGCTGGCTGCTGGTGGGTGCTAAGCACCTGCTAATTTTTTTTCTGTGGGGGCTCCTGCCCTGAAGCACCCATGAAGTCAGTGCTTGTGAGTGGGGCGGGAAGCTCTACCTATTATTCAGGTTTCCGACATGTCCCATTAAAAGATGCTGTTTTCAGTTGCTTATAACTTTGCCAAACTTTAACCATTTGGGCAGGAATTTTCCATACTGGTTGTCTGTCTCAAGCTGAAATAGTGGTTTGTGGGTTTGGGGGGTTTTTTTGTTTGTTTGTTTTTTTGGGGGGGAGGTTTCAGCCAAAATAGATCAGCCATTTCCAAGAGCAAAGCCAGGGGAAAGTATGGAAAAGTAATGCTATTTTGCTCTTGTTAAAAAGTGCTTAAGACCTTATCTCTGAACAGGTGTAGCACTCCCCGTGCTTTGGAGCAGGGACTTGAAATTTGGCAGAGGGTGGGGCCTGTCTGTCAGAGATGTGCCTTTTGCCATCCCCAAGAAAAACCAATTGGTTTTGACCAAGTTCTAATTCTTTGAAAAAATCACAGTTTTGCAGATGCTCAATAGAGACATGCTAGAGCTTAGCAGATAAAATCTCCCAAGTGGGAGAGCTCTGTGTGGTGGCTTTAAAGGTTCCAACCCTGTTTGACCCATGTGGGTGTCAATAGGATGCCATTTCTGTTTTGTTTTTTTTTTACAGTTTTGCTTTTTTTAAAACCTGGGAAATGACACACACAAACTCTGTTAAAAGAAGGTTATTAAGGTTGCACAGTCAAGCATTCAGAAGTTAGGAAATTCCAGAATTTAAGTTGCTCATGCAACCTTGACTTGGCCCCTTTGTACATGGACGTTATTATAGCCTTTAATTACATGACCATGTACTGTTTTTCCACGGGACCCCTGCCACAATCAGTGCACAGGGTTGGGACCCGCTTTGGGATTGAATCGGGGCATGTGGTGAAGGAAGCTGTAGGCCCCCTGATTCTGTGTTGCAGACACTGGGTGGCGTCTGTGTAATGTAGTGATTGAGGCAGGGGATTGCAGGAAGAGAAAATGGATGGTCTCATGGCTAAGACCGGAGAATGCTTCGTCGGAGTACTGGGCTCTGTCCCTGCTTCTGCCTCTGTGATGCTGGGGAAATCACTTAAATCAGACTTCTCAGAGATGGTCACTAACTCTGTGTTTCTCATTTTCTGGAGGCCCAAAACTGAGACCTGGGGCCTGATTTGCAGAAGTGCTGAGCGCACGCAGTTGTAACTGAAGTCTGTGGTAGCAGTGCTTGAAAATACAATGTTCTATTGTAATGCTATGAAATCTGAAAAATCAGGTCTTAGGTGTCTCAAATTGGGCACCCAAAATTAATGGGATCTTTGGACCTTAATTTTTCTGTGCTTCCGTTCCTCATCTGTAAACTGGAAATAATACCCCCTCACCTTCCAGGGGGTTGTGAAGATTAATGGATTGATGTTTGTGAAGAACTCCGATACTATAGTGATCAGCCCCATAGAGCAGCCCAACAGGCAGTTCACAGGTCTGTCTCCAGAGCAGGGTTTTCATCGTGTACTGTAAATAAGGTCTAGGGCCACACATTGAACAATGGGGTTAAAAAGAAAACATTGACTAGCAGCTCATTAAATGAACCCAGTCCAATCTGTGTGCTGAATGTGGCAGAGATCCTGTGGAAAAATTAGTGTGTAACCATGCAATTAAAGACCATTTCATAATACAGATGCACCCAGGGGCCCAGTTAAGGTTGCATGGACAACTTTAATTCTGCCATTAGCCAACTTTGGAGTGCTTGATTGTGAAACCTTCATACAGTAGTCTTTTAACAGTTTGTTTGTGTAATCAGTATCAAGGCAGTGCAGAGAGACTTGGACCAGATCAAAGCCCCTTTGTGCTGGGAACTCTGCAAACATACTCACGGTCCCTGCCTGGAAGAGCTGGCAATCTATATAGATTATTAGACAAAGTATGGGTGGGGAAACAGAGGTGCAAAAAGCTCATGTGACTTGTCCAAGGTGTCACAGCAGGTCCTTGGCAGAGCCAGGTCTCCTGATTCTCAGTCCAGTTCTCCATCGATTGGCGCATCCTCTCTCTCCAAGATAAGAGATCCCTCTTGGGAGTAGGTTTCAGAGGGGTAGCCATGTACTCCTCATGGTTTTTGCTCTCAGGAGTAGCTCCTCTTCCAAAACCCACCTTCCCTGCAGCATCTTTACTCTTCCATTACAAGAAATAGCAATATTAGGATAAGAAGAAAGCGATAAAAATTACAATAAATTCACCGTCATCTGACACATGTGGCAGTTGGAATAGGTACCCCCGTGCTATTTCTCCTCTGGGGGTAGAAATTTACATTTATTAGTACTGAATCGTCTCTCTCCCTGCTGCTCCCAGCTCTCTCTAGGTCACCTTACAGTTTGTCTTGTCACTCCTTGGTTGAGTTTACGTCAAAGAACAGCACGAAGCAACCATTCAAGTAAATGCACAGAAATACTTGACTTCTTGGCTTAGGTTGGGGGGCGGGGGGGAACCACACACCCACATCTAGAAGATTGACAGATGCTTTTCCGTAGTGACAATAGCAGGCTGTTCTGCAGATGATAGTTTGAGAACCGGTGACAAGCCTTCCAAAATAGGCATAGCACCTCATGCTGTGTGATCCTTTTAAGTTTCACAATCCAAGCAGGGCTGGCTGAGTCATTCCTTGGATCCGAGAACTGTCAAGGAGCTGTGAGAAGTGGCGTTGGTTGATTCAGCAGGTGACACTCCATTTTTCTGAGTCATTTTTGGCCCGGTGCCCAGGCTGAGTGCTAGATGGCATCGTGCTTCTGGAGCAGTGCCACCTTTCAGATGAGATGCAAAACAGGCGCTGACTGCTTGTCACTGTGCCACTTAAGAAAAGTGAGAGGGTTAATCCCGGTACCAGGGCCAAATTCAAGGTAGAGCACAGAGTCTACATCAGTTCCTCCTGCAGTTTTAATTGGACACGTTTCCTTTCTTGTCCGAACCTGTTGTGTGCTGTTGCTCTGCATAGGCAGGGTACATGCTATAGAAGTGAGAGTCACCGTACCCTGAAGGGGAAACTCGCAGCCAGAGGAGGGTAGGCGGTGTTTTCGTTGTTGCTCTCCCCACGAGGGTTCTGCTGGGGAGAAAGAAGCTTTTACTCCTTTGTCAAGAGCTCCTCAGGAATCCCTGCCAGTGGAGGGTGCTGTAGGGATGAGCTGAATCAATGCATCTCCCAGTTGCCCTGGCTATATCCTGTCCATTGGAGGGAAGATTGTAGGCCCCTTGTACAGCTCTGTTGCCCCCTTCTTAGGGCATTCACTCCAGCAGGAGCTGGTGCAGCCACCTCTAGGCAAATCCAGCCTGCTGGGTTTAACTGAGGCCATATCTACACTATGGGCACTACGGTGGCACAGCAGCTGTAGCATAGACACCACCTACAGCAAGGGAAGGTTGTTTTTTCCATCGCTGGAGGTAATCCACCTCGCTGAGAGGCAGTAGCAAGGTCGACAGAAGACCTAGCTAACCCCTACAGCAGGGGTTAGGGTGCCGTGCTCAGGGTGTGAATTTTTCACACGCACACCCGAATGCTGCAGCTGTGTCAACCAAACTCTTAAGTGCACCCCAAACCTCCGTTTGAGTAGCGGTTCTGCTGCTGTTTCAGTGTATTGCGGGGTTCAGATTTGATGGTGTTTTGCTTGGGCGCAAGTTTGACTGTTCAATTCTTTGGGGTGTGAGGAGTTAGAGAAATGCTAGACGATTAATTCTTGCCTCATTGTGCTGCCTTGTGTGGTTTCATCAAACCACATGGCCCCTTTCTTAGGCTTGCATTTTTAGATTCCCTGAGACTCAGTCCATGCACAAATGCGTATTAGAAGTGTAACCTATTGTGCAGTTTATGTAACCCCTTCTGTGCCTGGGCCGCAGAGAACATGAGTCTAAGGCCAGGTCTACACTACACCCCTAATTCGAACTAAGGTACGCAACTTCAGCTACGTGAATAACGTAGCTGAAGTTCGAAGTACCTTAGTTCGAATTAGTTCGAACTTACCTTGGTCCACACGCGGCAGGCAGGCTCCCCCGTCGACTCCGCGGTACTCCTCTCGGCGAGCTGGAGTACCGCAGTCGACGGCGAGCACTTCCGGGTTCGACTTATCGCGTCCAGACTAGACGCGATAAGTCGAACCCAGAAGTTCGATTTCCAGCTGTCGAACTAGCGGGTAAGTGTAGCCAAGGCCTAAGTCTGCCAACTAGGGCACTTAGCCCTTTAGTTCATGATCTTAGCTTTGCTGGCCCTAGCTTCAATCCCCATTAACAAGCAAGGTGACTGTTATATTATTACACTAGCAACTAGACTGACTTGCATACGCTTCAGTCCCCCGCAGTACTGCCAACACATTATTACATCAAAGCGTCTTTTAAATCGGCTACACCCAAAGCATTTTTTGCTGTGCTGATCCTTCTGTGCGTGTTGTTTTGTCTGAAGCAAATTACGTAATGAGATATGCAGAGCTGAACCAAGCCATTTCAGTTCTGCTAGCCCTTAGTGCTAACTGACAGTGTTCTCTCTAGTGTTCTTTTTATAACTCAGCTGGGGTGAGCACATTCATATAGAGGGTAAATAAAAATTGTATGAAGTCTTCCCAATCTATGATATACTTTTCTGTTAATATTAAATGATGAGCTTTATTCGTTTTTCCCCCCCACCAAGAGGGCAATTCAGTGCACATGGAAGACTTTTATCAAACTATCCAATTAGATTTTATGGCAGCATAAAAGATGCATTTGAGTACATCTAGTTTTAATCCAGTGTTCTTCACCTTTTGGCACTCCGAACTCAATGTGTGCCTTAAAAAGGGCCGCAAGATACGTTGCTGAAGCAATCCAGTCCATCTCACTGTAAAGGCTCAGGCCGAGATTTCCAAAAGTGACAAGTGATTTTTGGGAGCCCAACTGGAAACACCTCGATGGAGCCTGAAAGCACAGAGCATCCACTCTCTGAACTTCAGGACCCTTCAGGCCTCTGACGCTGGGCTCACAGAAATCACTATTTGCTTTTGAAAATCTTGGGTGTAATTGTTAATGGTGAGTAAGATGTCACTTTGTTACATGGATTCACCTTCTAACACGTTCAGTAAGAACTGCATCAGGTTTTAAACAAAGGATGAGGTTTTCAGGGGTCTCAGCGCTGGCCTAAATCGTATGTCTGGAGTCTATAGGAATCTTACCATTGATTTCAATGGGAGCGGAGTTGAGCCAGCCCTGAGCACTCTTGAAAATGCCACCCTTAGGAGGCCATCTGCACAGTGAAACTGACTTGGGGATGGCCTGATTGTTTTGTGTTGGCCTGAGGGAGCAGTGACCATTGTCATGATGTCCCCTAAACCACCATGGCTAGACCCTCCTCTGCACCCCTAGAAAGCTGGGCACTCCAGCTTCTCACTGATAAAACAGCTTTTTCTAGCTTTGGTGGTTTGAGAGAACTGGCCATAAAATCACATTATTTGGATTATGCCTTTGTGTCCCTTTGTTTTGGTGCCTGTAAAATCAAATCCAGCCCCGTTACCCAGCCTCCCTCCCACTGGTCTGAATTGAGCACAGAACACTCTCAAAAGAACTGCAGTGGGACACATTGAAATCCTCCTTTTTGGTAAGCAGTGTAAGGACTTTCCATTTCCTAAGTATATGGCTGTAGAGTAAAATGTGCAAGAAAATCTGTCAACACATTTCTTTTGGTCCAGTAGGCCCTCCCTTGTTTCCCTTCGAAAAGTTCCCTGCTCCACAGTACAATCCATGGAACTGATGTTAGCTGATCTTTCTCCATGCCCCCTGGTGGCTGTTCGGTGTATTCACTCTCCCAGTAAGCACTGTTCTAATGCAGCTGAGAGAGTGAGTTAGTTTAGCAGGGTAATGTACTTGCAGTGTTTCAGACCTGACCCAAAGCAGGAAGTACTAAAAACCCTGTTCCCAGGAGTTAACCAGCCAGTTTTGCAAACCTGGAAGGTTGGCAGTTTGGAGAAGTTTCAGTAAAATGTGTGAACATTCGTGCACTTGTCCAGAGAGGATTTTTGAACTTATTGATGTCAATCTGCATCTGCTGAAGTTGATTTGCTTATGGATCTTAAATTATGATGATAGAGGGCAATGAACATGCTCTGTCAGGGGTCGGCAACCTTTGAGAAGTGGTGTGCCACGTTTTCATTTATTTACTGTAAGGTTTCGCATGCCAGTAATACATTTTACATTTACAGGGGCCGTCGGATGGAACCCCAGACTGGCAGCGAGCTGAACGGGGCCTGCGACCCCAGGTTCCGTCCACCGGCCTCTGCTAGCCGGGGTCCTGGCCGCCAGCCCCGCTCAGCCTGCTGCTGGCCCGGGGTTCCGTTCATCCAGGCAGGCAGCGGGCTGAGTGGAGCCGGCGGCTGGGACCCCGGCTGGCAGCAGAGGGGCACAAAAAATCAGCTCGTGTGCCGCCTTTGGCACATGTGCTGCAGGTTGCTGACCCCTGCTCTATTTTAGGAACTAAACCAAATTGTGGTGTGGGGACATGCGGTGGGGGGGAGAGAGACAGACTTCAGACCCTGTACATATTTTGTTAAATTAGGGGATCAGAAACTTAATTGAAAAATCTTTTTCTTGGAGAGCTTAAGTCAAATATTAAACCCTAAAATCCTCACTACATTTCCTTCAAATTTTGTCCTCTGCACCATATACTAACACTTGTTATTTTGTTACTATACTGCCCCATTCATTATATCTCAGCAGGATCTTTCATCCTTTTGGATCTCGATCTATCTAGCAATCATGACAAATAGCCTCCAGGCTTCATTCCCACTAGTTACAGAGCTGATGATTCTGGGATTTAATTGGGTAATGTGGAGGGCTGACAGACACCTTTCAAGAATGTAAATTGCTCACCTGTGATGGAAGACAAGGTAATTTGCATGAAAATGCCAAGTGCTCTTTGTAAAGGAGGGGAGTGCATGTTTAATGTACTTTTTTCTAATGGGCTAGCTAGATTACACATCCTTCTGCTTTCAACCCAGTGTTCAAGGATTTGGGGAGGTCGGCGCAGTGGACATTAGAGTTTTTGGAAAATGTTACTTTTCACTGAAAGGCGATTGCTTTCAAATCCTTCATCTCTACATTTCGGAGCATTGCAGTAAATGCTAGTGGTGTAACTCTCTCTAAAATCAACAGCACAGCCGTCCAGCATACTGGAGCTGTGTCCCTAACTTAGAAGGAGGAGCCTTAGGTCTTGTCTACATGAGCAAGTTGCCCTGGTTTAACTGAAATCCGTTTTCAAACCAGTTCAGTTAATATGGTGCAAACCCCCCTGTGTGGACACTCCTATTTCAGTTTGAGTGTCTTATTATAAGTTAGTTTAAATCAATTAGGATTTTGTTTACCAAAACAAGCCATACCAATATAACCCCCTTTATATCAGTGTAACCGTGTCTATTCTAGGAGGTTGTAGGTTTGCCAGTTTTGGTTGGATGTATTCCTAGAGGTTTCATCATGACATAATCTTTAATTAAAGATTAATCTTTAGTTCCTGGAGGGTGGCAACCCAAGCCACTGCACTCATTTAACTAAATCAATCTTTTTTATTTTTATTTTTTTTATTTTACCAATTTAGTTAGATCAGTACAAAAACCTTGTCCAGACAAGACTTAGTGATACTTCTCTTTGCCTTCCCCCTGTACACACCGTATCTTTTCTGAGGTCAGCCCGGTTTCTGCAGCGAGAAGAATCTCTTGAACTGTGGTGCAAGGGCGGACTTGATACGCCACTGAGGCTGCATCGTAACTGGGTATCACCACCACTGGGCATCTTCAGAAATTCTCTCCCCTTTGTTCTGCGCTCCCCCCCCCCCCGCTAGCAATGGTGGGGGCACTAGCATCAGTGAGGCACAGGGGTTTGGTTACAATGTTAAAAACATTAGTGCCTCATTGTCATTGTTGTCCCCAGGCGGGGAAGTAGCAATGGTGGGAGAACATCTGCAGATGTCCGGTGTCCACGCAGGCTGGCAGAGTGATAACTGATTCTAGAGCTCGTGCAGCTGCAGGATTTTCAGATGCTTTAATGTGCGTGCAGTGGCTTATTGACTACTTGGGAGTATCTCTCACCTGCTCGCTGATCCACCTGGCCCAAAAGCAGAGCTGCGACTATAATAAGCAAACTCATGAGCCTCCCAAGAGGCTAATTTAAGGTCAATAGAGACCTGGCTTGTTTTTCTGCGGGATCCAATCATTGAAGTTGTTCATAACAGTGCAGGGCTCCATCCTGACCCATTCAAAGCACTTTGTGGGCATAACAAGCTCCATAAATATTGCAAAAATGCAAGTGGAGCAGAAGAGCCATGTGTTGCTGTTGCAGACAGGTCCAATGCATCCTACATCTGCCCCAGATGGGCTTCACGTGGTGTTCGGGGCATGATCCCCAGTGTCTGTTGTTATTGAGTTCAAACCTGATGCATTAAGTTGCTACATCAGTGTCCGTTCACTCTGCCATTTTTTGCCCGGCTCTAGTCAATGCTACGCCTTCTCTCTGGCTGGGAAGGCAATGGCACCACCCTGTGGGGGATTGTTATGTACTTCTCTGAACAGGGCTCTTGGCCCAAAGGATGGGAGCTGGCTGCTGCTCTGATGAGTAGAGGTCCGTGTGTGTCCCATCACACAGGCTGGCGTGCATTGCCATAAATGATGATTAGATTGCACTGAGAAAGTTCCAAGCGTTGTGCCTTCTTGCAAAGGCCCCGGGCTGCTGTGTTGTTTAAAACACATTCGTTTCCTTGGTTTTTAACACATCTTTGCTGCTACTGCTTTCAAACTTTAAGGTCATGGTTCAGTGAATACTTTTCCACCCCTCTCACACAGGGTGGGATGTCTTCCCTTTATTCTTAGCTGGCTGACTTTCTGAAACTCCCCACTTCAGTGGTGGTGTTAGAACTTGCTGTTTCACAACACAGCAAAATAATAATTATACTACAACTCAGTGCTTCTCAGCGGAAGATTTCCATGATCTACACAATTATTAACTCGTGCACTCTCCCTTTGAACTGCATTGAGTCCTACTGAGTGAGAAAAGCTTTGCAGGGACAAAATGGGGGTGGGAGGGCCAGTAGCAAATATCCCCTGAACAGGACTGTCCCTCTTAAGCAGGGATGGACAGCTGGTGCATGTCTGATCTCAACTGACAGCTCTGAAATGAAGATATCAGCCATGGATTGAAACCAGGACCAACTAGGGTGAAGATAATCTCTCCCCCCACACACACACATTCTCACTCTCACACACACACACACACACACACACACACACACACACACACACACACAATTCATGCCACTTGTGGATGGATGAGGTTACCAAAGAGTCCACCAGTTCCTCCACACCACAACTCGGGCCCTCTGTGGCATGTAGCTGGACCCCATTCCCCCACCATCCCAGGAGAGTAGGAGAGGAACAGGAGCTTCAGAACAGTCCATGGTGGAGGATGGAAGATAATTTGCACAGGCTTCTTCCCTCACAGCAGCAGGGTATATGTGGATACTTGAGAGAGACACACACACCCCCGATCTATTGACCTGATGTAGAGTCTCTTAGACCTTGTGTCCACTAAGAAGAAAGGTGTGTTCTTGAGTAAAACCCTAGTGAAGACAAGGCAGATTGTAGTTTTCACATTAGCAGGTCAAGGGGGAGGGATAGCTCAGTGGTTTGAGCATTGGCCTACTAAACCCAAGGTTGTGAGTTTAATCCTTGAGGGGGCCACTTAGGGCTTTGGGGCAAAATCAGTAATCGGTCCTGCTAGTGAAGGCAGGGGGCTGGACTCGATGACCTTTCGGGGTCCCTTCCAGCACTATGAGATAGGTATAACTCCATATATTATTAAAGGTAAAGGTTATGGGGAAGTCTAAGGTTTACCTCAACCTGCTAACACATATTAGACCTACAAACTGCCTTATCTCCATTAGGATTTGACCTCTTGAGTTCCCACACATTAGCTAACTTAAGGCAAGCACACCCCTTTGTTGGTGAAGATGCACCATGCAGGAGCCTGATGGAGTTTGAGGACTGCCAACGTAATGGCACAGCGACTGATTTTCCCATAGGCAGTCTTGCAACAGATAGCACTCGCTAGCCTTTGGCACAGGAAACAGTCCATAGTTAACCACGTGGCTTCAGTGATTTTTAAGTAGAGAACACGAGAGAAAGTGGCCAATAAAATATCCAGGAGTTAATTTTCAACCTCAATCTGGGCTATTTAAAAAACACGGAACAAATAGCCGGTTCTGCAGTATTGGCAACCACAAGTGTTCAAAAATCATGAGATGTTTCTTTTACGCCAAAGTGTTTTTTTTTGTTTTGTTTTTTTTAAAAAAGTGTGATTCTTTTTATCCTTGCCTCTTGGTCTTTTAGCCTTTTACATACTCTTTTCGCTTTGTCATTAGCTTTTATCACCAACCCTGAAAACCAGAAATGGAATTTTTATTTTGAAATGAAAGATGAGATTCTCATGTAGTCATAGGATCCGGAGACTTGGGGCTGAAGGTAAAAAGCCAAGATCAAAAGCCTTGCAGTAAAATCATAAGCGTTAGCCGCTCTGCTTTCGGTTATCTATGTGTGCTATTATCTGATTTGCAAGTGCTTTCGTGGTGTGGGGCATGCAGCTTAGGAGTGTACTCGAGCACCTGGCCTTTTTGAACACCTTGCCCTCTTAGTGTATGCGGTTTTTTATGAAACGCGAAATGCCTTTTGCATCAACACAGATGCAAAACAATGACATGGCAACATGACAAAATAGACCCTGACTCTGCCAGCTATTCTGCACAGGGGGCCTGCTGCTGTCACAGCCCTATTGAGTATTGATGTCCAGTTTGTCCTTCCTGGAAGGTTCTCCACATACTTATTTGAGCCTGGCATCAGGGAGGCTGCTGGGCGGGGGAGGAGAACACACTCAAATGTCTCCTGGGTCCTTTCACGTCTCACCTAAATTGACTAGGGTCACTGCAGAGCAACACAAGACACTGCCTCATCTGCATGAGCAACCTCTGCAGCAGCACCTCCAGCCTGGGTATAGAGCCTTTATACAAAGTCTGCTGGAGCCAATGGAAGGTCTCCCACTGACTTCAGTGAGCTTTGGATCAAGCCCAGGAAAGGTATCCAGGCTTTCATATGATACTGGGCCACCAGCCTGGCAAGTAGGTTGGGATAAATGTTTGAACCGAGATTGTGTGTTGGATATTGTGGCCTGTCTCTGCTTTTATCCCAAATACGATGCGTGTGTGTGTGAGAGACAGTTTCTCCTGCTTCTTTCTGCAGTTACAGACTCCGCATGGCCTCTAGATGTCCCCCCTCCTCTTCTCAGAACACCTGCACCAGGCAATGCAAGAAATCCAACTGCACGACGGCCCACTTCAAGGAATAGACTCTCCTGCTGCACATCAAACCAAAACAGGTACAGCAAGGTGGTTACCCCGTGGCACTGATGAACATGCAGCGCTTTGCGATGTTTGCATTTCTATAGCTAAAGCACTTTACAAATGTTAGTTCACCTCAGCGAACCCCTGTGAGGCAGTTAATTATGGTCCTTGGTTACTGGTGGGGAAACTGAGGCACACTAGCTCAGTGACTAGCCCAAGGTCACACAGAGAGCTGAGAATAGAACTCCATATGAGTCCTAGTCCCTTGCTTTAGCCAGGCCCATAAGACCATCCTTTCCTCTTGTTCTGAAACACCTAGACTTGCTGGAGCCACAAGTTCAAGTCCTGGCAGGGTTGACTTAGCTCTCCATTCTTCTGCAACAGGAGAACAGAGTTTCACTCCATGCCCTGTGAGTGAGCCTTGTGGAAGAGGTCGTAAAGCTCACTGTGCCACTCCTACAGGTGGATTTTTGAGCCCTTGGCAATTCTTGTAAGTGCTCCGATTCGCCATTCCTCCCATGCTGCTGGGCAAGGACCTGTGTGCCACTTGCTTGCCACCCCCCACCTCACACAGGGCTGCATTTCATTTCTGCTGTTGGTAGAAGTGCTGAAGTGCTTTGAGATCCTTTGGGACAAAAGGACCGAAGGCTAAATGTCGCGCTATTCTTAATATGAAGGCAACTGCACCCAAGCCACTGCGGGATGCCTTGGCAATGTGCCAGAAGCTTAAGAACTAGACCTCATTTGCATATTCATTTACATATTTAAGAGTCTTGACTTCACTATTTGCTTCTTTGGTAGGAGACATTTTTAATACAAAAAATAGAGCGCCATGATGCATTTTAAATACTTTCGGTCAGATCCTCAGCTGGTGTAAATCAACAGAGTTTCATTGTAATCAAGGGAGTGACCTAGATTTTCCTCAGCTGAGCATCTGGCCCAATTCCCCTAGTGATACTGAAATGACTCTTCTCCGTACGGCAGAGGAAGTTTTGACTAATCCAGTTAGTTGCAGAAGCCCAACTCGGTAGTAAAGTTTCTTGAAATCTGCTAAGATGCTGAGGGATAGAACCTAGTGCAGGGGTGGGCAACCTTTCAGTAGTGGTGTGTCGAGTCTGCATTTATTCACCCTAATTTAAGGTTTCGTGTGCCAGTCGTACATTTTAATGTTTTTTAGAAGGTCTCTTTTTCTATGAGTCTATAATATATAACTAAACTATTCTTGTATGTAAAGTAAATAAGGCTTTTAAAATGTTTAAGCGTCATTTAAAATTAAATTAAAATGCAGAGCCCCCCCGGACCGGTGGCCAGGACCCGGGCAGTGTGAGTGCCACTGAAAATCAGCTCGCGTGCCGCCTTCGGCACATGTGCCATACGTTGCCTACCCCTGACCTAGTGGATAGAACTCTAGACTGGGACTCAAGACCTGGATTTTAGTCCTGGCTCTGTCACTGGCCTGCTGGGTGACCTTGTGCAAGCCACCTCGTCTCTGTGCCTCAGTTTCACCACATGCAAAATGGGGATAATGAAACTGTGGCCTCCTTTGGGATCTACTGATGAAAAGCGCTACATAAGAGCGAGGTGGTATTATTACTAGTCATGTGAGTAAAGTTAAGTACATGTGCAAATGGCTGCAGGGTCGAGGCCCTGGATGGGTGCAGGGTCTTGTACCTTGAAATAGGTTTATATTTGGTTAAACTAAACTGTAAATGAAATAGAGAAAATTAGTATTATGGGGAAAAGTTAGTAGGATAAGAAAACCAAACTGCCTCCTGCACTGCCAGGAATGGTGGTGAATAGTAAAAAGTTAACATTGGACAGTGATATCTGAGTTTCCCTTGTTGTTTCTTGTTGAATAGGGGAGACTGACTTTTCACATTCCACTATGGGTAAATGGTGACTTTTCTATGGAGACCACCGTTATTCCAGGTGACTATGCGTATTTGCAGGCATAGGACAGTGCTGAACTGAAAAGATAAGGCAAAGTAATCCTTCGATATCATAATCTGTTCTGTTCATTCCCAGTTCGAGTGGGACCAGGAGTTCCTCAGGAGAAAGAGGGGCCAATGGTATTCTGTGCCAGAAGCACAGTCACCTTGTTGTCATATTTTCCTTCTTTGCAGAGAGCGAGCCATGAACTACAGAGGCCGGTGAGAGGCTGATTCTATAGCATCCCCTGCAATGTGAAGTCCACTCATCCAGAGCCAGTGGAACAGCATGGGAACACATTCAGAGGGAATTGTAGGTTGTTTGACCACGTTGGGAGGGCAGGCAGATTTGGGCAATTCTTCTCTTTTTGCTGGAACGTATCGGGGTTGGACATACTATGCAATTACATTTTCAAACGACTGTTACATCATTTTATCTTCTAACTGTACTGTACACGCTATAGAACTGGCAACCCATGGAAAATCCACCCAGTTGTGCAGAGTTTGCTGAGGTGTTCATATCCCAAATCTGTCGGTACCCCAGTCTGTCGAGTGTGTATCATGACCTTTAAGGTGTTGGAACATTGCAAAGGTGTGATGCCACCGCTTCTAGAAGATGGTAGGACCCACATCTCCTGGACACGCACCTGTTACGTGGTCTCTGAAATGCAGTGATGGCCTCAGTCCAGTTTTCTAATGGAACAAGTGTTCATTTTGCAAAAAGCTTCTGTTACATTTAGCGCTAGCCTGGCACCCGGCCGTTGCTGCCATGACTGAGTTTTACAAACATTCCTAAAGTGCCCATTACAGTGCACAGTCCAAAGCAACCTCTTCTCCCAAACAGGGAGGTTAGTAGTTGTGACCCTCCATTAGAGCCCATCTAGTTTGGTTAGGCTTAGACAGGAAGGAGCCATAATTGTGGACCAAGCCTGTAAAGACCAAGTTTCAGGGTGTTGCAGTTAGCGAGAAGGCTGAACAGAGATGTATTATCTCTTGCTCATAGAGGGCCATGTTCACGCAGGTCTGTCATAGGGCAGAGGTGCCCTCTTCCTGCTTTCACAAACTTCACCTTTGTCGTATACTGTTGAAGGGTTCCTTCTACGTTTCCTCAGTAATTAAGTACATATCTGCTCCCCATCAATGTAGTTTGAGAGGTTGGGATTTTCAAAGTAGATTATAAAGAGAATTTGGTGCCCAAGTTGCCTTGAAAGTCACTGGCAGTCAGATGCTGGACTCTACTTCTGGTGAGGGAATGATTTCCCTCCCCCTCTTCCCCCCCCCCCCCAAAAAAAAAAGAGTCAATGAAAACATTTTTTCCCAAAATCGTGGGAGGGTTTTGTTGGACAGCTAAATATGTGGAAACCAACAATAACAAATTCACAAGCCGCTTCTCCCCACCCTCCCAAAAAAGTAAAAAAAAAAAAAAAAAAAAAAGTTTTTTCTCAACATTGCTGAATCTTTTTTTGCTTGTTTTTGTGTCTCAGTGAAAAACATAACATGAAAGTTTTCAACAAAAATGGAATTTGTTTTCACAAAAATATTCTGTTTAGCCAAAAAACATTGGAAAAGTGCTGATGCCCATAGGCTGTTTTCCGAATCCTAGCTGGAGTGCTTTCCAAGTGTAATTGGCATGGAGGGCATATGGAGAGAGGCAGGCTCCCACACACTAAGGTCTAAATGAACCATAAAGAGTCAGATCCCTTCTACCACTGAAGTCGTGCCTGCAGATCATGGCTGAAGGACCCAAGAGGAGGGCACTGTGAGGAAAGCTTTTGCTGTTGCTGGTTGTTCTCTACCTCCCCCATATCCCAGGGATCTTATTCTCCAGCGCTTGTCCCATCTGGCATCTTTTGCCGGCACTAAATTCCCTTTAAAAAAAAATCATTACAAACTGCAGTTGAGATTTTCATAGCTGCTTAATGAATTTGGATGTCCCATTAAAAATGAATGTAAACTACATATCCAAAAGCACTGGGCAGCTTTGAAAATCTCAGCACGCAGATAAAACAATTTATGGGTCTTAGATATGTCTAGGAGCCTGCCCCATTGTACCTAATCTCCAAGTTACGGGCATTTAGCGTCATCTAAAGGTCTCCACAATAGACTCTGCTGCACTAGATTCAGCAAATTCTCTTTTCTTTCATTTACCTGTCCTTGTTTCTTCCTTTTTTCATGATCCAGAATTTGTATGGTAACACCTGCACTAGAGTTCTTTAGAAAACGGACGATCTTCCTGTATGTTTTGACAGCACTTAACATTGTAGCAACAAATTAGAGAAAAATTCCAACCAATAGCCTGTGTTTTAAAGCACCACTTTGAGGTATCCCTAAAGTTTTCCATACAATGTTGTTAGACAACGAGCATGTTTACTAAGTGATGTATTTTCACTCGTCACTCAGGGGCTCTTGCTTAAGAGACGCCTCACATTGCAGCCGGAACTATACTTTAAAATAGCCCACTCTTGAGACCTTGCTCAGTATCTAGGAGTGGGCAAGGTGTGTTTAAAAATGGAGATTCTGGCTTGGATTCTGCTGGACTTAGTGCCTTTAAGGCAGACCATGACATTATTCGAGCTGAATTTTGTGCCGTTTACTTTTCTTTGTTTTTTAGAGCGATATTAATGATACTGTTCAAGAAACTCAAGGAGAGAAGTGTGTAAATGTTGTGCTATATGAATACTTTTCCCAGAGCAGTTTTGGTTTACCATGCAAACCTGTAAATATGTATTTACAATTTTAAAAGCACGTCTTTACGTCCCTATTGTAAATGCTCCATTTTTAAAGTTTTATATCTTGTTATTTCACTAAAGATTGCAGCACCCAGCTTGACATTGTCAGTCCACACTAAAAATCCATTACAGTCTGAGAAAAATCTCCACACCATCAACCAGAAATGTTCCATTGTTGCAGTAAACTTTTCAGTTTTCCCTCAAACAACAAAAGAAGATTCTTTGGGGGCAGGGAGTCCATCTTTGCACAACAATTGATTCAAACTCATAGCATTTCTATATGATGATGGGGACTTTTCATCTCTGCATATTCAGGAAAATTCACCATTGTTTTCCAGGGCAGAATTTCAATTTTGCAACAACCCTCCACCATGCCTGCTGGTGAAACTTGTGAAATTTTGCCTTTTACTTCCTCCCCCCAAAATCACACATTCTCATGAAAATTCAAGGAGGGGGGGGAACCCTCAGGTTTTGCATGTAGAAATTTGCTAGGCTGACACTGGTAGCTCTGAGGCACTCTCATGACACTTGTTTTTAAAATAAAAATTTCAGTATAAACAATGTGAAGACGTGGTGGTACCTGGTGGGGCTTGAGTTCTGAACGTTGCTCTGGAAAACCGAAGACTCTGTCTGCCATGTAAAGAAAAAACAATAAACAAATGTGACAAATTGCTGTGATGGAACGGTTACTGACTTGCCAGCACTTTCAGTGTCCCAGTTTTGAATCACAGCCATGCAAAAGGAAGGGCTGAAATGGAGAATCCCTTTATTGGTATCTCCTGTAACTTAAATGTGGCCAAAGGATTTTTTTTTTTTTTTTTGGAGGCGGGAGAATGGAGGGGAGAAAATCGCTGTAAATAAATGAATATTCCCAGTGTACCACTGGGTGTCAATACCTGCTAATAATTATGAATAGGAAAGGCTGAGTGCTCCCTTTGTGTCATCACCATCTGCCATCTTTTTGGACAAAGCCAAAGCATCACCCAAGCCTCCATGTTCTTTGGGCCCTCCACTCACCACTCCACCAGCTTTCTCTGCTCCTGCAGAGAGCAAAGATTCCTGCATTCTCAGGGATGTGTTGACATTCACTATGTGAAGATGCAGCAGCATGGTCTAGTGGATAAACCACTGGCCTTGGGCTCAGGAGATCAGGGTTCTGTTCCTGGCTCTTGCAGTGACCTCGGGCAAATGATTTCCCATCTGTGTCCCTTCCAAGCCTTTGTCTGGTCTATTTAGATTATAAGCTCCTTGGGGCAGTGACTCTTTCTTATCATATGTTTGTACAGCTCCCAGCACAACAATCTTAGTGGGGGCTTCTATGAACCACCATAATATGTACAAATAATAATTTAAACCAGACACAGCTTATCTGAGAAAAAAGAGCCAGATGAAATAAACCGGAGCATTTTAATGGTGTGTCATCTGGACACAGACTGCAAAAAGTTATTCTAATAGGGGTTAGAGAGTTTGTTAATGGAGAGAAATTTCAATGATCACACTATGCCTGCTCTTGTCAGCGCTCACAACTAGGGTGACCAGACAGCAAGTGTGAAAAATCGGGACGGGGTGGGGGGTAATAGCCCATATATAAAAAAGCCCCAAATATCGGGACTGTCCCTATAAAATCAGGACATCTGGTCACCCTACTCACAACTTTTCCTTCCAGTCTGCTGGAGTTCTCCAAGAGTCCCCATTTCCCACTTTTAGGAGGTAGCCTTCTGTTTTAAAGAGAACTCAGGTTCTTGATCTTTCCAAACCCTCCTTTGTCCAACTGTCTGGAGTTAGTCATGTCATCTATGCAAGCTCACTCTTCTCTCCTTTGATTGCCCCCCCTTTTAGACCCCCCCCCCCACACACAAACCCCAAGTAAGGGTCCATTGCTCAATCTGTGTCTATGCAAACGTGTCTGATGTTGATTCCTCAGACCCCTCTCTCAGGGAGTAGTAGGGCTAGGAAAAAAATCCATTATTCATACAGAACAGTGTACATATTCAGAAACGGAACAGAATTAGAAGTCAGCTGTTCAGCTGTATCCATCCATCCCAGCCAGACTGAGTCTTTATATGCCATTCTTCATCCCCAGCTTGTAGTTGTTATCTCCTGAAAATGAGCTGTCCAGAGTTAAATGCCGCTAGATTGCTAATTGTGATGGTGTTGCTGGAATGTACTTGGATGCTTGAACATGACAAACGGCCTGTGACGATCCATCCACCTTGCCAGTGTTTCCACAATGACGTTCCCCCTCGCCCACACCAAATGTAAATCTCATCATCATACATTATGCAGCGCGTGCACTTGGTATCAGAGAATTATATGTATTCATGGCTTGCATATGATTTTTCAGCTAAGGTCAAGGCAAAACTCAAATGAATAGTCAAAGCCAGGCAAAAGGTGCCCTTTACAGGAATTGTGATAATGAACAGTTGGGGCTTATCCAGTTCCCATTAGGGGTCTGCGTTACAGAAGAGACATCATTCTAACTGGCACCTTTGCTGGACCTCTCAGCAGAGGAGCCATGAATGAAAGACCCAAAGGGACAATCAATGTCACCTATTGGGGAAGTCCTTCCAAGACAGGGTTTTAGACTCCAAAGCTCACAGAGAAAGGGAAGCAAGGCACTGAAGAGTCTGGCATAGCTTCCCTAACCCAAGACCACCTGCCATCCAGGTGAGAGAGGCTGGGGATCATAGGAATAGAGAGAAGGGGAGTGGGATGGAGGGTAGGATTTTTAGTGGAACATTTCTCATCTGAACGCCTTCTCTGAGGTCTGCTCTAGAACTGGATGAAGGTGAGTAGGCTGTGGAGAAGGGTTCCCTGAACCGGTTCAGCCATCTGTTACAGAACAAGCACGTTCAGTGTTGAACAAATTAGTGGTTTGAAAAGGAGATTCTATGCCATTCCTTATGGTGCGCTGTCTGTATATGGCTAGAAAGTTTATTATGGTTTTTAAAGGCGGGGTGGGGAGGGCTCATTATTAGTTAATTCATTTCAGCAGCATCTTTCATTTTAGGAATAATGGTAGATTTATTGAGCCATTCCACGGGGAGTATTTGAGGGGTAGTTTTGAGGCTAAAAGCGGTAGGTTTTTCCTTTTGACATCCGGAGATTCCTTCATGCCCCATAAGACTGCCTTGTTACTTAAGTCACCACTTTATGTTCTCGTTGATCAATGCTGTTAGCTCGTTTGAAGCTGCATACCGAAGTCAATGGGCTGTCTTTTGCCCACAGTCCACTGTTGAAGCCTTGATGGTTTTTTAAAACCCTAATTTCAATTAAGTGATGAGCAAAACCAGACTTCTCTGACCATAAATCTCTCACTGCATGAGAGCGGGTCTGTAGTGTTCTTTAGCTGGCTAGCTAGATGTCATTTGCTCTCAGGTGCTGTCCAAGCGGCAGCACTAATCTGCCCTTTGAAAGGAATGAAGACAGGCTTGGTGTTTTGGGCTTGTGGCAGAAGAGTACCTCCACAAAGATGGGGAAAAACCCTCCAAATATTACTGGGGCTGCTCTTGTGGCACAACATACGATCACCCACAGCTGTAGGCTCCAGGGTGACATAAGCTGGAGATGATGAAGCAGCCGGTGAACAAACCCTTTGGGGAAAAAAAAAAATCTCAGCCATGCCTCTAAGGACAGAGGAGAGAGAGTCTCACAGGCGGGGAGAACCTGATTGATCTATTACAATCTTTGATGTCAATGTCCAGATAATGTTCCTTGTAGGCTGTGTCTGGAGAACAGCACTTGTAAAGGTTAAAACAATTAAACAAGGAAGACACTTGCAAGTGTCTGGATCCCCTAACAGCTTGTCACTACAAATTAGACACGGGGCAAGCTCCTGAGGGGACAGACTAGAAACAGTGTAAGAGTCAAGCACTAAGTAACACACTTTCCTTGTTTATGGGGAAGGGAGCCTTTTGCCTCTAGGTCACTGGTTTGAGTCTAGCCTAGGTCAGGGACCAAAGGTCACCACTAGCTGATGGCTAGCGGCCTATATGAAACAAGCAGGGTGTGCTCTCGGTTTCTAGCGGATAGCAGTGCACGCACATGACCCATCACAGCTGGTGCTGTCAGCAGAGAGGCCAAGAACTGAATAGCTCCAGGAAGACTGAACTATCCCCCCCCCCACCACCACCTGCCCTAGAGATGGTCCCTCCCAGTCAGGGATGAGCGAGCTTGGAAGGGGAGTGTGGCCAGGGGAAGCTTGTTGTGGAACAGAGCTTTCAGACCACAAAGGGTGTCTGCTTGGCTGTAGATGATTAATGAAAGGCAGCACCTGCCATGGTCAGCTTGTTGAAAAGCAGAGCAGGTGGGAGCAGGCAAGTGTTTGGAGACTGTTTGTGGCAATTCTTTATATTTCAAACCCAAGTTCTACTAAGCTGCCTTGGTGCCTGTTGTGCTCCTGCTTTGGAAGAAGGGAAGAATGCCTCTCAAGAGTAAGACCGCCCGGGAATGACTGCCCTTTGCATTTGGAGGCTGAAGTAAATCACGCTGGTTCTTCCTCCCAGGTACACGTTTCCTATAGGATTTGTTGTGCTGCTCTACTAAGCTGTTAGTCACCTTGACTTTGTAGCACCTTTGTTATGTGGTTGTTAATGAATCTCTCTGTAAGAAGTCTTTGCTATGCTTTGGTAAATGCTCCATTTGGGAAAGTTTAGGGAGGTTTGTATCCTTTTATTTAAAAAAAAAAAAGTATGTATTGTGTTTTCATCAGCTATTGGAATCTCCTTCTGCAGAAAGTGTTGGGCCCATCAAAGTTATTTTCACATAAGAGTAAGTGATAAAGAAGGGAAGAAGTAACCTTTACAATCCTGCCACTGACCATACAGTGCTGTGCAAGTGAATAGTAGGTTTGAGGCTCCACCAACCAAATAGACTGGAACCTTTTAATGAGCACTTAACTCCCTACCAGTTTTTCCCAACAGGAAGGGAAAGAAATGCACTCCTGAAGGAGGGGCGTTCAGCCAGGAGCTAGAGGGCAATGAAGTTAGCATCGTTCCTTTTGGGGTGTAACCTATGAAGGGCCAGATTCTCTGCTGCCCTGGACAATGTGTCGTCACTTGCACCTGTTCTGATCTAGCAGCGATTCACTCCTACTTTGCCCTTGCTCTGTGCAGCTATGGCTCTGTATAGTGCAGGGCAGTGGAGAATCTAGCCTAAAGTCTCTCAACTCCTTCCTATCCTGTCCAATTGGATTTGCCTATTGCAGAACTTTTCTAAGCCAGCAGCATGACACAATATTTGTGTTGCAAGGCAAACGCCCCACTGCGATGATTCATCTGCCAAACTTGCTTGCTCTGTTACACACCACATTGGGGCTGGTTCAGCAGGCTCTTCCTGCTACAAGAGTCGGTCCACCCGAACTACTGCTGTTTTGCTACTGAACAGAAAACCATGAATGAGGCAGGGCAGTTAGACTTGGGATGAGGAGACCTGGCTTCAATTCCCTGCTCCACCACAGATTTCCTGTATGACTTGAGCAAGTCATGTTGTACCTTGGTTCCCCGTCTGCATAATGGGGATAGTAGTTCCCCTCAGGGGTGTTGAGTATAAATGCATGAGACTGTAGGGTTTTTAGACACCCCAGTATGGGGCCATAGAAGTACTTTTGATACTGGGTTTTTTAGACGGCCGAGAAGATGACAATGAAATTTTCTTTCAAAGTGCCAGCAAATGAAATCCTTACATACCAAATTTCCACTCCCCCTCACAAGGAGGGTGGTATTCACCCTACTAACAAATGCTTCTCTTTATACCTGTACACCCACCTAACCGTGCAGAAACCAAAGCCTCCATCTAGCTGCAAGAGGCAGCCCTCTGTTTTGATCCACCTGCAGAACCCTGGCTTATGTGATGAGTAAATCTCTGACTTCTCCAGCCACACTCACCCTGAATGCCTGTCTCCTGAACGTCAGGAATCTTCAAATACCAAACGCTGGGGCTCAAACCCATCTCGAGTTTGTCTCACAGCAGTTGCTTCGTTTAAAAGTGACTTTAGTTATTTTCTTGGAATGTGGCTTATGCTGCTGGCATCAAACAACTTCCTGCCAAGAACTACTCTCCTAATGACACTTCACTGTATTTCCCCCCTTCCTTTTGTTCCTAAACTGCAAGTCATGAATGACTAATCTATTTCCAGTGCACATGAATTGAATCCCAGGGGAGACTCTTTAAATGTGCAGTAATTCTCCTCATCTGCATTTGAACTTGCTAGGGGCTGCAAATGGAGAGAACAGCAAAAATTCTTTACTTTAACACTTTGCCAGTCAGTGTCTTTCAGTAACGATACAATTGCTTGTTTCCATGTCCTGCTGGTGAATTTCAGTGAAAATCATGAGTTAATTTCTCCTTGTTCCATTTAAACTCCTCCCTCTTCTGTTTCTGCGTCTTCTCCTATAGGGGAGCACTGCATGGCATAGCACCCATAGTTTGTGCAGGGATTCTTCCAGAGCGCTGTGTGTGTGTGTGCGCGCACACACAGAGTGACAAGCATGTTATAATAAAATCCATTTTCTTGCTGGAACTGCTCCTTGCATATTGTGCCATCCTGCTCTGACCTGTATATTGAGCCCTCTGCTATATGCTTGTTCTTCCACTCAGGTAACTAAACATGGAAGAAAAACCAGTACCAAGTGGGTTGCATTTATCAAGGCCTGGCCTTATGTGAATTGCTTCCACTCTGCACTCACTTTAGACTTTCTGTGCTAATCTTGCAGAAAGCTTCGCATCGCAAGACTTCTTGACTTCCTGTCAGATCCACTAAGTGTCAGCATGGGGAAAATAAGTTGCTACATCTTCATAGAATGATATTAAGGACCTTGTCAGCAGGGATATTAGTCATTCCAGACAGAGTGCTACTAAAGGTGAAATAGCTGAATTTTCTCTTTGTCAAATCACCCAGTTCCTTGGTTTAACTTGGTTTAAAGTTACCAAATTGCCAGGGATATTCTATCAAGGGAAACATTTCAATGGACAGATCTGTTGGATCCAGTCCTGGCCTCTCTCTGTACAGGACATGTTGAAAGCCCTATTGCGTCAGACATAGTACATAGATAGGAAGGATAGACAGTGGAAAAAGAGAGGAAGTGTTGCCTTATATATTAAAAATGTACACACTTGGACTGAGGTGGAGATGGATATAGGAGACGGAAGTGTTGAGAGTCTCTGGGTTAGGCTAAAAGGGGTAAAAAACAAGGGTGATGTCATGCTAGGAGTCTACTACAGGCCACCTAACCAGGTGGATGAGGCTTTTTTTAAACAACTAATGAAATCATCCAAAGCCCAAGATTTGGTGGTGATGGGGGACTTCAACTATCCAAATATATGTTGGGGAAAATAACACAGCGGGGCACAGACTATCCAACAAATTCTTGGACTGCATTGCAGACAACTTTTTATTTCAGAAGGTTGAAAAAGCTACTGGGGGGAAGCTGTTCTAGATTTGATTTTAACAAACAGGGAGGAACTCATTGAGAATTTGAAAGTAGAAGGCAGCTTGGGTGAAAGTGATCATGAAATCATAGACTTTGCAATTCTAAGGAAGGGTAGAAGGGAGTACAGCAAAATAGAGACAATGGATTTCAGGAAGGTGGATTTTGGTAAGCTCAGAGAGCTGATAGGTAAGGTTCCATGGGAATCAAGACTGAGGGGAAAAATAACTGAGGAGAGTTGGCAGTTTTTCAAAGGAACACTATTAAGGGCCCAAAAGCAAGCTATTCCGCTGGTTAGGAAAGATAGAAAATGTGGCAGAAGACCATCTTGGCTTAACCACGAGATCTTGCATGATCTAAAAAATAAAAAGGAGTCATATTAAAAAATGGAAACTAGGACAGATTACAAAGGATGAATATAGGCAAACAACACAGGAATGCAGGGGCAAAATTAGAAAGGCAAAGGCACAAAATGAGCTCAAACTAGCTACGGGAATAAAGGGAAACAAGAAGACTTTTTATCAATACATTAGAAACAAGAGGAAGACCAAGGACAGGGTAGGCCCATTGCTCAGTGAAGACAGAGAAACAGTAACGGGAAACTTGGAAATGGTATAGATGCTTAATGACTTCTTTGTTTCGGTCTTCACCGAGAAATCTGAAGGAATGCCTAACCTAGTGAATGCTAATGGGAAGGGGGTAGATTTAGCAGATAAAATAAAAAAAGAACAAGTTAAAAATCACTTAGAAAAGTTAGATGCCTGCAAGTCACCAGGGCCTGATGAAATGCATCCTAGAATGCTCAAGGAGCTAATGGAGGAGGTATCTGAGCCTCTAGCTATTATCTTTGGAAAATCATGGGAGACGGGAGAGATTCCAGAAGACTGGAAAAGGGCAAATATAGTGCCCATGTATAAAAAGGGAAATAAAAACAACCCAGGAAACTACAGACCAGTTAGTTTAACTTCTGTGCCAGGGAAGATAATGGAGCAAGTAATTAAGGAAATCATCTGCAAACACTTGGAAGGTGGTAAGGTGATAGGGAATAGCCAGCATGGATTTGTAAAGAACAAATCGTGTCAAACCAATCTGATAGCTTTCTTTGATAGGATAACGAGCCTTGTGGATAAGGGAGAAGCTGTGGATGTGGTATACCTAGACTTTAGTAAGGCATTTGATATGGTCTCACATGATATTCTTATCAATAAACTAGACAAATACAATTTAGATGGGGCTACTAACACTGGAATAAACTGCCTAGGGAGGTTGTGGAATCTCCACCTCTGGAGATATTTGAGTAGGTTAGATAAATGTCTATCAGGGATGGTCTAGACAGTATTTGGTCCAGCCATGAGGGCTGGGGACTAGACTCGATGACCTCTTGAGGTCCCTTCCAGTCCTAGAATCTGTGTGGGCCCTCCTCCCAAGGGAGCAGGGCCGGCTCCAGGGTTTTGGCCGCCCCAAGCAGCCAAAACCAAAAAAAAAAAAAAAAAAAAGCCGCGATCGCAATCCACGGCAGCAATTCGGCGGGAGGTCCTTCACTCCGAGCCAGAGTGAGGGACCGTCCACCGAATACCTGGACCTGCCGCCCCTCTCCCAAGCGGCCACCCCAAGCACCTGCTTGAGAAGCTGGTGCCTGGAGCCGGCCCTGCAAGGGAGATGCTAGATTCTCTGTTAGTCAGGACTTAAAAGTAGAATGGACAAAATGTGTGTAGACGTGCTGTAGGGTACAATGTTGCTTTGACCCCAGTGAGCTAACCTGTTTCTTCCATGTTCTCTGGGATGCCATAGCCATAAACTTTCAGTAGTGAATGGAACTTGGCATCACTTTCCTTTGTCACACACTTGCACTGATACTACAAAAATGACAGCAAGGAGCATAGATTTCCTCTACACGCTTGTACTGAAGCTAAAGAGCAAAATATCTGCCTTGGAGCTTAATTCTACCCTTGGATAATGACTGTGTACCATATGTTATAACACTGGTGCAAATGCAATAGATACAGTATGCAGCAATGGGACCTGCATGTTCATAGTTTGAATTACTGTAGCAACCAGAAGCCCCAGTGGAGAGCAGGTCCCTAGTGTGCTAGGTGCTGTAAGGACACACAGTAACGTGATCCCTGCCCCCAAGGAGATAATGTAGCAGGCTCAAACTCTTCATCCACGCTGATGCCATCATGACCAGCACTCTGCCAAGGACACACAGAACAGCTGTAGAAATGGAAGAACATCTATTTGGCCGAAGAATCATTGACCTTGTTAATATTCTGCCTTAATGACTAGGCTTTGCCCTAGGATTCAAGGTGAAAATTCACAGGGATACTGTCAGTCAGGGTCAGCAAATCTAGAACTCAGCATTGAGTTTTGAGTGGTCAGACCTTCTAGATTTCCCCCCTGCCCCATCCTCTCTTTTAGGGCCATGTCAGAAGTGAGCTGCTAGCAGTGGCCGTGTTGACTGGCTGGCCCTGTGACTTTCTTCAGGAGACAGTGTTTCCAGGATGTAACAAGGTAGCCCCAGTAATATGCTCGAAGGGCAGAATGTCTTTGGAGCTTAGAGACTGTTCATATTGATTCTCCAGGCACTTCATGAATGCGCCCAGTGCATGAACGCTTGATATCTGGAGGAGGGTGGGAGTAATCCAGTTTCCTGGGTGTTACTTTGTTTTAGGTAGAAGTTCACAGCATATATTTAGCGGGATGTCATCGCTTTTATGCCCCACTGGGTTGAGACCTTGCCTTGCTGACCTTTTTATCAAGAGCTAGGGGAGCATGGAGATGTAAAGGGAGAGAATGCGCAGTAACAATGTAAAATGGTGATGGCCTGATTTCCACAGGGGCCGAGCAACTGCAGCTCCCACTGGTTTCAGCTGGAGTTGGGAGTGCACAACACCTTAAAACTAGGCATCAAGTATCTTCACAAGGCTTGCCCTGTCCCCATCCCTATTCTTGTGCTTCAAGTACTTCAGGGGTTGGTGGTGGATCAGGTTATCAACACCTCACTAGAATTTACTGTTTCTACTGTGGCATTCCCAATCACAGCCCTACAATACCAGAGGTGGTGCGATCTAGCATTTAGAGTGGGGTTTTCCAAGCACTCTATGTTGGCTTAACTCTGCTCCCATTAAAATAGTCAAAATCCCTTTGCCTTTAATGGGAGCAGAGTCAGGCCAATGCTGAGTGAGATTGCAAGCTCTATCAGGCAGGGACTGCCTTCTGTTTGTACAGCTCCTAACGCAATGAATTCCTACCCAGCACTGGGGCTCCCAGGTGCAACTGCAATAATAACTTTGAAAACTGAACCCTTAGTTGATATACAAGTTATAGAGTGGGGATGGGAGGACAGGGGAAATAGTCACCGAGGTCTACATAGTCATGAGTAGCCACCAGCCTATGAATATTTGAGATACCTATGGCTGTTCCCACCTGCCACCTCTTTAGTCACTTAACACTCGGGGGGAAGAGGAGGGAGAGAGAAAGAAGCAGATCACATCAATGAGTGGGTGAAGGAAGTTATAACAAGAGGCCGATACACTGGTATTTAGAAGACAGAAAAGTTGATTGATTGTCTTAGTGTTTTATACTGCTGCTCTGCCTATAGTAACAGAGTGCCTTCTGCGTAAAATAGACATGATAGTGAAGTGCCTGATAGCGTTAAATAGCTCACACTTACCTAGAGGATCACTGGTTGCACACATCAAATGGTCCCAAATAGCCTTCATCATTCAGAAAAATAAATCTAACCTTCACTGGGGGAGTGAACCGAGGCTCTGCCTTTGGCCGCTTAGTAATTTCAAGGCTGCTCAAGAATATTGCCAAGAGTACTTGTACCCGCCAGTGCAGCCTGGTTTCTACCCCTTCCGTTCAGGCTTAAACGTCTTGACTTCTCCAACTCCTTACTGCACAGTGCACAATCCACAGGGAGCTACTGGCAAGAGCAAAGAGCTCACTCCGGCTCTGGCTGCTGTCCACGGCTGGTACTGAGGGAAATCTGCTGCTGTCTGCTTTTTCTTTGCTTCAAGGCAGGATCTCGGTTCCCCTGTCCTAGCTGCGGTTCACAACATGCCAAGAATAGAAACCCTACTCAAAGTGCCCATGAGACTGAGGAGCTAATGGAAAAGTCAGCCACCATTGATTCATGTTTGTGCTGCCACTTTCAAGGGGAATCTGGTTTGATCTTGCAATAAGAGGAATCATTTACCGGGCTATTCCAAGAGACAAAAAGATTGGAGGAGTCTTCAAAACAACAAAAATCAAGTTTCAAATCTCCCTACATGTACAATTCACTGTAAGTGCTAGAATAACCCCTCTCCAGCATTGGCACGAACGGCAGCTACTAACGTATGTTGAGGATCCTATAAAACATACATCATTACAATATTGTGATGTGTGTAACAGGAATTCTCCCAACATTATAGGACATCTCAGATGAATGATAAGCATTTTACAACTTGAATGAAGTTAAGAGTAGCTTTAAGGCACTAAACTGGGATTTGAGAAAGCTGGATTCAATTCCTGTCTGTCACTGTGACCTTGGGCAAGTCACTTAATTGGTTTCTGTTTCCCGTCTGTTGGCCCCATTTTATGTAATTTTCAATTATCCATCTATGCTGCAATGCCTACAAAACACTGGCCAGTGATTAGGTAGCTGGTGCTCTTCCTCCATCCATCATCACTCTCATTGTTGCCTTGTGTTTCCCGCCCCCCCCATCTGTTAGTTGCACCAACCTCTAATCTCTTGTTTCAGATTGCAAGTCATCTGGGGCAGTAACCATCTTTTCCATGGGTGTACCGAGTATCTAGCACAATGGGGTCCTGATCCTGGAGCACCCCATAGCCTCTAGGTATTACTGGAATACAAATAACAAACCTTCTATGGTTTGTCTATCATAGATATTTAGCTGGCCATCACTGTACTGATTTGGCCCTGAGAACTAGTAGTCTGAAAGAGCGATACTCTTCATGGAAAGCAAGAAATTCATACAGGCTGCTCCCAATATCTACTGTTTATGAAGAATAACTTGTCATAGTATGCACAGAAGAGCTCCATCAGTATTCGTTAGTACAGTGAAAATATGCAAGCAGTAAAAGCCCAACAGGGCATGAACAATTTGCTTATAAAAATTAAAGAAAAACCTTGGCATTTGCAGATCCACTTTATCTGAATAAAGAGTCAATTAGTCAAAGTTCATTGATCTCGGCTGTTGATATTCCTCTAGCCAGGCACATAGAGCTGAATTCCAAAAAGCCTTCAGAGTAGCTATCATAAATCAGAATCCAGGCACCAGGGCTCTTTCAAATAGCAAAAATAGATATGTGCAAAAGCAGCAGGTTGAAAGATGCATGAACATAGGAGGTTAGCTGGCTCAAGTTCATTTCTTATTAGTGAAATTGCCATAAAACAGGGAGATTGTCAGTGAGGCAAACCCATCTTTCCATCCCACCTCCTCATGAACCCTACTTGCCATTTTTCAGCCATCTCCACTATGAGATTTGCCTGGAAAGATTTCATGTTCTTTTGAGAACTAAAATCTTTTTTCTCCCTTATCCACGGCTTTTCATTTTGCCACTGAAAGTGTGTATGCATGTGTATCCCATATCCATTGCTGAAAAAACAATGCAACCCTCAAATGTTTCACTTTATCAATTAGAAAAAAAACTGTTCACTTTTGAGAAAAGGCCAACTTTATCAAAGTTCTGAATGAAGATTTGTAGCATTTTTGCATCCTGATCTCCAACACTTCCATGTATTCCAGTGGTTCCCAAACTGGGGTTTGCGAAATATTACAGGGGGTTCTTGGGGGGAGGGGAGGAGGGAATTCCCTAATGGCAGACAGAGCTGTCCCTAGGGACCCCGGGCAGCACAGGCCCGGAGCCCCTAGACTTCTAAGAGCTAAGCAGATTGAAGCAAGCTTATATATCACACTGAGGCGATTTAAACTTCAAGGCTCCTTATAAGAAATGGAAAGGGAGGTGGATATTTTTTGCTGTTTTTAAAATTTAAATAGGCAGTTGATATTGTTTTTAAAATGATTATGAAGAACAAGTTTAAGCTTTGTTGTAATGCGTGTTATTTGTCTGGACTGCTCAAGACCTGAATGCTTCTGTAGGAGGGACTCTTTGAGTTGGTTTCTTAAATACCTTCATGCTGTTTCCCATCTGATCCTCCTGATGAAACATAGGAGCCTTGTCTTATAACAGGCTTATTCAAGGTGATACAAGCTACGAAAGTGAGATCTTGGAAGAGTGTTGCTGTTTTCATAATGTAATAAAAATACATTGATGATAAATAATAGTAAATAGTGTGTAATAAGCATGTCATAAAAACAAAGTTTATATTTCCAAGATCACTGCTTTTATAATTTATACTCCAGTAAAGGAGAAAATCCCTGGAAATATTCATTTTTAGGAGGGGGTTCGCGAGACTCGACATTTTAGTGAAAGGCTTCGCAGGTTGTTAAAGTTTGGATGTATTCTGATGCTCTGTAATACGCTCCCTGCATGTTGCGGAATGAACCCTTTCCATTTGCACCAAAAGGCAAAACCTTAATTCTGTCTGAGCTTCACGTTAAGGTTTTGCTGCATGAGGACTTGTTTACACTGATGAGTTGGGGTGGGTGTTTTACCAGTGGAGCTACACAGAAGGGGGTCACTATTGTTACGAGTGTACACCTGCTGCATTAGTGTGATGGACACTACTTGCACTGGTTCGGCTTGCCTGGTTTGAGAGTCACTTGTGCCGCATGCCCACACTAGGGGCTTGCAAAGGGTCAGCGTCCCTGACGGCAGTGGAACTGCTTGTGTGCTTACAGTGAAGCATGTGGTAGAGTTGGGTGAAATACTTTGGATTTAATCATTTATTTGCCAGAAAATGCAGCTTGGGGTTGACTGAAACTACTTGCAAATTTTTTGACACACATTTGTCTAATAGTTTTGGACAAAAAATTTTTTTTTTTTTTTTTACTAGATTCACAGGGGGACTTCAGTGCCATTCGTGAAACCACCGGAGGAGGAGGAGCCAGTACCCTCCTTCCTCTCCTCCCCGGCAATATCCTACAGCCCTATGGTTACAGCACTCCCCTACTATATGGGACGACTGAGGGTTGAGCCCTTCCGTCCGTGATTCAGAGCAGGGACATTAACTTGGCTATAGGGCTAAAGACAGCACTACTGTCACCTATTTTTATGGTGGTTTTGTGAGTCATAAAAGTCCAGTCCCCTGCACTCAAGGCAGGACTAAGTATTGTCTAAACCAGAGGTTCCCAAACTTATTTGGCCTACCGCCCCCTTTTCAGAAAAAAAATTACTCAGCGCCCCCCTTTTCAGAAAAAAAATTACTCAGCGCCCCCCTGGAAATCTACCTTCTTTAAGCGAACAAACAGAAAGATGCAGTGACAATTGCACCCGAGGCTACTACTGCCCCCCTGGATCGTTCCAGCACCCCCCAGGGGGCGGTATCGCCCACTTTGGGAACCTCTGGTCTAGACCATCCCTGACAGGTGTTTGTCCAACCTGCTCTTAAAAATCCCCAATGATGGAGATCCCACCACCTCCCTAGGCAATTTATGCCAGTGCTTAACCCCCCTGACAGTTAGGAAGTTTTTCCTAGAAGAACAATTTTTCTCCCTCCTCCATGTAACAACCTTTTATGTACTTGAAAACTGTTATCATGTCCCCTCTCAGTCTTCTCTTCTCCAGACTAAAGAACCCAATTGTTTCAATCTTCCCTCATAGATCATGTTTTCTAGACCTTTAATCATTTTTGTTGCTCTTCTCTGGACCTTCTCCAATTTGTCCATCTTTCCTGAAATGTTGTGCCCAGAACTAGACACAATACTCCAGTTGAGGCCTAATGAGCACAGAGTGGAGTGGAAGAATTACTTCCCATGTCTTGCTTACAATACTCCCGCTAATACATCCCAGAATGAGGTTTGCTTTTTTTGCAACAGCGTCACACTGTTGACTCATATTTAGCTTGTGATCCACTATGACCCCTAGATCCCTTTCTGCCGTACTCCTCCCTAGGCAGTCACTTCCTATTGTGTACGTGTGCAACTGATTGTTCCTTCCTAAGTGGAGTACTTGGCATTTGTTCTTATTGAATTTCATCCTATTTACTTCAGATCATTTCTCCAGTTTGTCCAGATTATTTTGAATTTTAATCCTATCTTCCAAAGTACTTGCAACCCCTCCCAGCTTGGTATCATCTGCAAACTTTATAAGTGTCCTTTCTATGCCATTATCTAAATCATTGATGAAGATATTGAACAGAAGCAGACCCAGAACCAATCCCTGCAGGACCCCATTTGCTATGCCCTTCCAGCAGGACTGTGAACCACTGATAACTACTCTCTGGGAACGATTTTTCCAACCAGTTTTGCACCCACTTTATAGTAGCTCCATCTAGGTTATATTTCCCTAGTTTGTTTATGACTATGACTAAAGGAATGACTTTTCTCAATTTCCTTTGCTATTAATAAAAAAAAAAAATGAAAACGTCCCAAATCAAAATGATTTTTTTTGTTTTCACTGAGCACAGAACACAAACAAAGAATGTTTGGCGTTAACCAGCACACCGACAAGTCAACGATTTGCACAGCTCTCGCAGCCACTTTGCAGGCTTGCAGGGCTCAGCGTCCGGAAACACTGAGGCCATCGAACGGGAGGAGCTTGACTTCTAACATTCAATTGCTGAAGTTTGGAAGCTTTTCACTGCTTAGCTAAGCAAAAAGATTGTTAAAATCGGGATGGGGGAATCCCATGGGGTTTGGAAATAGCAACCCTTCCAAGCTGTTTCTAAAGGACATAAAACATGCTTGAAAATTATTGTTACCCATGGGACAACTGGTTTCAGTAGTTACTTTAAGAGACTGTTTTCTAGATTCAGGGATGTCATTGCTCTATATTAGGGATCGATATACCCCAAAAGCTTGGCGCACTCAAATGGATGCAGTGTGTACATACAGCACACAAAATGGGGGGCTGTATGTAATGACCCACACTCAAATTACATTAAAAAAGCATTACAGTTGCAAAGTCAAGCACACCAAAGTTGGGGGAAAAAAACAAAATTAGGGTCTGTGCAACTTTAATACTCATGCACATACACCCCTTGTGTTACGATAGCTTTAACGACATGCTCACATACTGTTTTTCACACAGGACCAATGTCCCATTCAGTGCACAGAATGGACCTGCTCTGGGGATGACAGCAGGATGGGACCCCCTGCTTCATTTGCTGCAGAAGCTGGAAGGTGGACAATGGCTGAGGGACTGTAGGAAGAGAAAGGAGGGTCTCAAGTTTAAGACCGTTGAATGCTGTGCTGCAGAACTGGCATCTGTCCCTCTATCTGTCCATAGTTGCTGTGTGTTGCTAGGCAAGTCACTTAAGCCAAACTTTTCAGAGGTGGTCACTAATAGTGTACGCCTTGCTTTCTGGGTGCCTGGGGTGAGATCTTGGAGGTGGGGTGGGGGGCTGATTTGCAGAAGCACCAAGCATTCATAGCTGCGGCTGAAGCCAATGGGAACTGTGCTTTAGTGCTATATAATGCTAAATACTGTGAAAAATTCAGGTCCTAGGGACTAAACTTGAGCACCCAAAGTTACTGGATACATCTGACTTTTAACTTTTCTGAGCTTTGTTTCCCCAGCTGTAGCTTGGGAATAATAATTGGCCCTTATCATGCAGGCGTGTTGTAAAAATAAATTAATCTTTGTGAAAACTCAGATACTCTAGTGCGGAGCATCACAGAAGAGCCCGGGGGGAAACGAATACTTCTGTCTTCATAGCAGAATTTGAAGTGTGTGCAGTGAATAACACCCAGGGTCAGATGCTGAACAAGAAAACCAAAAATATTGACTAGCTGCTCGTTCAAGGAGTATGCTCCATTCTGTGCACTGAATAAGGCAGGGGTCCTGGGGGAAAAAACTTATTTGATCATGTAACTAAAGACGCTATCATTTAATGCAGGGGTGGCCAACCCGCGCCTGCGAAGGAGCCAGAATTTACCAATATGCATTGTCAAAGAGCCTCAGTAACAGGTCAGCAGCCCCCTGTCAGCTCCCCCTCGGCCTCTCCCACCTACCAGAAGCACCACCGATCAGCACCTAACCCTCCATCTCTGCGCCTCCCATCTGCCGTGATCAACTGTCTTGTGGTGTGCAGGGGGCGGGGTGGCGGGAGGAAGAGGAGCAAGGGCATGGCAGACTCAGGGGAAGGGGCGGGGACCTTGGGGGAAGGAGTGGAGTGGGGCTGGGACCTGGGGCAGAGCCAGGGGTTGAGCAGTGAGCACCCCCCGGCACATTGGAAAGTTGGTGCCTGTAGCTCGTTCCGGAGTCGGTGCCTAGGCAAGGAGCCGCATATTAACTTCTGAAGAGCCGCATGTGGCTCTGGAGCCACAGGTTGGCCACCCCTGATTTAATGCATATGCACAGGGGGGTGAATTAAGATTGCACAGGGAAGGCAAAAGGCACCTACCTGCCATAAAAACCACCCTCCTGCCAAATTTGAGTCCCGTGATCCAAAGCATAGTGATACTAAAGTTAATGCAAGAAAAGGCCACCAGCATTTTTTTTTAACATGGGGCAAAACAATGTATATTTTCCTTGGCTTTGGTTACCAAAACAGCTGAACAACGGCCTTTAATGAGTCGGGCAGGTAACCGCCCTTTGTGCCTTTGAAAATTTTCCCCTCTGTATTTTCTCTTCCTCCGCCGCCTTCCTCTGATGTCTCTGTCTTATTTGTCCCTGGTAGTTTTATTAGATTTCCCCTCTTTCTCCCCCCCCATCTCCTACTGTTTATTTTCAGTCTTTTTTTCAGATTCACGGCCTTTACAGAGCAGCCCTAATACGTCTCTCCTAATTAATGTCCAATGTGAGCTGAACTCTTGAATCCACAATATTCAAATAGATTCAGAATTAAGCCAAACTTATCCTAAATTCAGAGCACCTACCAAGTCATTAGCAGAGGTGATCTGAGGGGTAAGAGTGTTTCTGACAGAGGCTTTTTAGTGTCAGCAAGAGACCAATAAAGGCAGGAGTGAAATTTACACCTTGGTCCTTGAGCAGAATTTACCATTTGAAGCAGTAGGCTCTTTGCTTCGGTTATGGTTCCATGCAGTGAAGTTGTGGGAGGTAGCGAGATGCAGCCTGTTTCAGTAATTATGTGTTCGCCTCAAAAGGCATAAGGGGGGTGGTAGAATGCCTGAAATCTACTCTAGCCGCAGCTGGAAGACATATCCCCTGCTACTAAAAAATAATCAAAACATTTGCACCTTTATAATATGTGGAGCTCTCAAAACACTCTTGCACACACTAATTGAACCTTAACTCCATTGCTAAGATGTTAATACAGACATTGTACAGAGCGGGGAACTGAGGCACTGGGTGCCCAAATGTCCTGATTTTATAGGGACAGTCCTGATATTTGGAGCTTTGTCTTGTAGGCACCTATTACCCCACCCCCCTGATTTTTCACACTTGCTGTCTGGTCACCCTTGCTCTGGGGGCTGGAACCTCCTAAGCTTATGCTGAATTGAGAACAGAACCCTTGAGCCATCGGGTGTGTAGGAAAAGTTCAGGCAGCTGTAATGAAACCTATAGCTCACAGGAAGGTCACTGAAAAAACATTACTCCTTTATAGGGCCATCCAAGCCCTGTGATATACATCTCTACAGAGCAAAATGCACTTGCATTATCTTACCCTGCTTGTGACCGGAATCTTAGGGGAGCCAGCTAAGGACACTCAATTAGGGTGAACTGCAAAGAATGGGGCAGACAATCCCCAAAGCTGGTGGATATTCCAATACTTAGATTTACCAAGCCAGCACCACAACAGCTTCTATAACACCTTACTGGTTATCCAGAAGCCAACAACACAGTTCCCTTAAAGTAACCCAGACTCAGGCCTCCCCCAGATACCCAAGTCAAATATGATGAGGATTTCTGAAAATCTTATTCATCATCTAAAGAAGGTTCTACCAATCCCAAAGGATCAGACATATTACCTTCCAGGTTAATAAATATTCCAGATCTTACCCATATATATGCTTACAGCCAATTCTTATTAACTAAACAAAAAATTATTTAAAAAGAAAAGCGAGAGAGTATGGTTAAAAGATCAGTGTACATACAGACATGAGTCAATCTTGAGATTCAGATTCATAGCAGAGATGGTGAGCTTTGCAGTTGCAAAGAGTTCTTTGGACTATAACCTATGGACTATCTCTTAATGTTAGTATTCAGGGTGGTCCACTCAGGACTGGGATCTCAGTCTTGGTGGCTTAGGCTTCCCTGCATGAAACCTCAAGCAGGTCTCAGATGACAGGATCAGGGTCCAAGCCATTTTTAATATAGTTTCAGGGTCCTTGGGTGAACAATAGGCACTCATTTCCTAAGCATCGCCAGTAATTATTCACACGGATTTCCCACCATTTGCAGATGATTTGCTATGCATGTCAAAGAGGGATGAATACAGCGATATCCTATGTTTTACAGTTGATTTAAATGTTAAGATGTTCTTTTGATATCTGAATTAACAGAATACAGCATAGACAGGGACTGTTTGATTACATTATTGACCACTACCAATATACATGTACATACACAAACATTATATACGCATATGTTTTTAAGGGTTGAATTTGAGTCATTTATCCCCCAAGATGTTTAACCCTTTCTTGTCATGTGCCACACTGCTGTTCTGAATAAAGATGCTGTACCTCCAGACCCTGCCACACTGCTTTCAGCATGTCCCTGGTGTCTGTCTGGGCAAGGAAGAAGTTGATGCAGTGAATGTACCCTGCTTTCCAATCCATGGGCAGTAGAGATCTCATTGTGTTTGTGACGTGTTTCAGAGCCATGTACTGACTTGATCTAATTACTATAAGCTGCGAACAATGATGTTAAATGAAGCGCAGCTGCCCAGCGTGCAAGGAGCGTGACGGTGTGTGGATATACACAGTACACCACCCACAAACGTTAAGCTCTGCTCCTTAGTGACTGGAATATGGTGGTGGGACTGTTGTCTTCCCCACTTCCGCAGCCCTAAGGCACACACCAGAAATCGAAACAACAGCGAGATGTTAGTCCGTGTATCTGAACACTGCTGTCATGATCTGCCCCTTTCTGGGCCCGCACTTTGTTCCACACTGGTGTCTGTGGGTGCCAGTACAGTCCTCTTACACCTTTAAGGGTGTGTCTACACTGCACCATAAACTGGACTCTGATTCAGCCCCCCTTCTGCATGCACACAAATCAGTCTGACTTGGGTCAGCAAAACTCAGGATCTAGGTCCTTGGATCTTGTTACGGGGATGGGTCAGAGCCAGAACCCCACTGTGACTCTGGTCTAAGCCTTGTCGTTTTGCAGTGTGGACGCAGGTCAAGCTGCACACCTGCGTCAGAAGGTCTGTGTAGTAGAGTATCACTGTGTTAGCACAGCTGAGACACCCGGGTCCAGCAACTGTAAACCCAGGTTCACAATGCAGGATGCAAGCCCAGATCCCACAGCCTTCTTACCCCTTTCAGGATACTTGCCTGTGAATAGTGGGCGATTCTGGCTGCTTTTCCTAACTCTTTGATGGGCCCTGCAAGTTTCTCTTCAAAATCCACCCATTGATGACACCTTCTGGGTTTGAAAAGCCTCAACACTTTTATTTAACCAGCTTAAACATAACAATAGCATTCAGTAGCCCTTCTAGGTCCAGAGGGAAAGCCTGGCAGAGTTTCCCTTCCTGGTCACCATCTAGCTCCCAGAACCTCTCTGTGATCCTGCTCCCCGCCCCAGCCAGAAGCCAGGCAATGACCCTTCAAATTCCAAGCCTCCAAGGTTCCAAACAAGCAGTCTAGGTGCAGCTTCCATCCAGCGTCCCAGCCTTCTGCAGCCTACGTTCTTTTGTCTTCACCCAACAACATACCCCATCATACAAACTGGGTTAACACCACCTCTAACAATCTCTCAGATCCTACCAGTTCAACTTAACATAGTCCCTTCTTGGCATGAGAGGAATCTCTTCCAGCTTCAGCCCCACCTCCCACCCAGCTCTTAATACATGCACCGTAAATGCTGCTTAAACTCGGTTGTCTTGCTTTTCGTTGCCTTTGGAGCCATTAGGGCGAATTACACCTTTTTAAGAGATAAGGGGAGGGCAAAACCCCCACAAACTTTTCTTGTGTATTTGTCTACATTTAAAAATCTGAAATTGTTCAAATATGAAAATTTAACCCAATACTTAAAAGAGGGGGCCGAGGGGAAAATTTTTACTTTTTTGGTTGTATTTTGACATTCAATTTTTTTATTTTTTATTTTTTTTATTTTGGCCTATTTTGGGCATCCTATCCACTGCCCCCGCTGAACTTTGAACTGCTCCAACACCTGCCATTTGAAGTAGTGAAGCCATTTTTTTACCACATATTAATGCATTTGTCCCCACAACAGCCCTGTGCAGTTGAGCATTTTGATTCCCATTTTGCAGAAGGGGAAACCGAGGCACAGCAAGGTCAAGTGGCCCACTCAAGGTCACCCAATGAGCCTGTGGAAGAGCTGGAAATAGAACCCAGATTACATGCCTCCCCATCCTCTCCCTTAATCTCCCGGGAACATTCCCCTGATACTGCAGAAGTCATTTGCCAGTGTAACATGCTTTCACATGAACCAGTCTCAAGGGGAAAACCTAGCTGGGGCTGAGCCAGCTCGTTTTGAAGTCTGCAAAATAAACAAACTCCACTGCCTGCCAGGGGAACAGAACTGGGGCCTTTACCCTGAACTCCCCCACTGCTAACGCAGACTGGATCTCAGCCTGCAGCAGTAGTGGATGTGAGTTATGCTTTGCTGGACTTTAGCCTTAGGAAGATACTGTAATAGGGGGGAGTTGGGGAAACCTTGTTGAAGCTGGCGACTGTAACAGCCACCTGTTGTTCAGGATAAATGTAAGAAGCAGTTAAGCTCCTTTCATAGTGAAGCAGTAAGAGCTACCCCCCCCCCCCCCCCCCCCACGCCCCCCGAAAGGTGGCTGAAGCGCTGAGCTTTTGGGGTGGAGAAGTTTCACTGGATGGTGAGCATTATTTGGAGGTGTGTGTGTGTGTGTGTGTGATGGAAGCACCTGTAAAATGACCCTCAAGGAGAGCTCTTTGGGAAGAGTGCTGGCTGGAAAAAAAAGAGGCTGAAATATTGAGTACAGAAACTGTCTCCTGTTTCAGGATTAAACAAAGACTGTGAATGGCTAGCCAACTACAAAAGCAGTTGCTCCTCCCTTGGTGTTCACACCTCAACTGCTAGAAGAGGGCCTCATCCTCCCTGATTAAACTAACCTCGTTATCTCTAGCCTTATTCACTCTTACTTGCATATTTATACCTGCTCCTGGAAATTTCCAGTACATGCATCGGAAGAAGTGGGTATCATGCTCCTATACGTCTGTTAGTCTATAAGGTGCCACAGGACTCTTTGGTGGTTTTACAGATCCAAAGTAACACGGCTACCCCTCTGATACTTGTCTCCTGTTTGACTCCTTCTGTGTGCATGGAAACAGGATGTCATCCATTCTTTGTAATGAAACTATCACATCAGAGACATACCTGACTCATCAATTTCTCCTCCTAAACAAAACCAACCTATAAGACTCCAAATATTGGCTACCCTCAACCCAAAAGGGGTAACAATATTTTATTTAGGGACAAACCTGTCACCGGGTCCCCAGAAGACTGTACAACACAGCTGCCTTCTTCAAGCTGCAGCATCCCCCATGAGGATGTTTGGCTCAGGTAGAACATGCCTCATGACTTCTCACAAGTGTAAAAGTCCCCAAAGCTTGCAGTGTTAGTGTCACAGGGTGGAAGGGCCCTTTATGAGGGAACTGGTCCGGCCCACCTGTGCCTCATTAATAACGTTGATGGGGCTTGATAGAGGGAAGCCCATCTCTATAAAGAGTGAAAGGGAAATAGGAAGAGGAAGATGTACCAGAAAGCTAGAAGACTCCTATATGAACAGTCAATCTGTGGAACTCCTTGCCAGGGGATGTTGTGAAGGGTAAAACTATAATGGGGTTCAAAAAACAACTAGGTAAGTGCAGGGAGGATAGGTCCATCAGTGGCTATTAGCCAAGTACCCCATACTCCTTGTGTCCCTAACCCCCTGACTGCCAGAAGCTGGGAGTGGATGACAGGGGATGGATGGATCACTTGAGAATTACCTGTTCTGTTCCCTCTGAAGCACCTGGCACTTGGCCACTGTCGGAGGACAGGAGAGTGGCCAAATGGACCGTTGGTCTGACCCAGTCTGGCCATTCTTCTGAGAAGCTGCAAAGAGCAGCAGGCTGTGGGAGAGCACTGAGCCCGATTGGCTCCTGCAGGGAGGAAAGGGACTGAACCCAGCTCCAGGAAGGAGGGCTGGGGGTTTGTTCTGGTTCAAGGAGAGAGATGTGGGCGTGAGGTTGGAGTTTAGAGGATCAGTGTGTGTAGGGACTAAATCAACTAGACCCCAGCAAAGGAATGTTTTAATTACTGTTGTGCTGCAATGTGGCGTTCTTGAGGATCCCAAAAAGGGTAACTGAGGCAGGGTGCCTGCACAGTGACCTTAGGCCACAAGGAGGTGCTCCGGTGGGGGCCTGTTGCAGTTTGAAGACAAGGTTTTGCTTCAGGCTCTTCTCTTGTTCAGCCTATAATGTTCTACTATAGAAGAAAGGTTCATGCCAAGCAAAGAGATTATTAAAACACTCACAGCCCATGTTCAGCTGTATTTCAACTCTTGGAAACCACCTTTAGTCCATCTCTAGTATTGACTGGAACACGGGGAACCTGCCCAGAAATCACATTACTGCAGCCCCAAATATTCCAGCAGCAAAAACATACTAGGCAGGGGGATGGGAGCTACCTTGACTTCAGGACAGTCTTCTGTCCCAATGCTAATTTCTCCCATAATCCAACTCAGAGACACTGCTGGCCTCCCCGGCCCCATGAAACCTGTAGCGAGGGGCCCTTTTCCCTGGAGGAACTAGAAATGGTAAGGGGACTCTGGTTTCATTTTTAGGAAGGCAGCCTAGCCCAGTAGGTAGGGCTGGGTCCTGGCACTGGGGAACGTGAAGTTCTATTCCTGACTCTGTTGCTTGCTTATTTGTTGACCTTGTGACAGTCGCTTCTCTCTCTGTGCCTGGGTTTCCCCACATGCGAGATGTGGACAAGGCTAGTTGCCCTCTTTCTAAAGCACGTTGAGGGTGATGGATGGATGAGGCATTACAAATATATTACGTCTGTAGCCCTGGTCCTTGTGAAGCTTGCCTGGAAAATGTAAACTAGGCACTCGGGTCGAAAGGAACAAGCTGCTCGCTTTATAGAAATGCGTTCAAACGAAAGGGGTGCGTATGGATGGATCATCTCCCCCAACTACCCCCTGCCACCATCCTGAATCCTTAGGCTGTGTGCTGCTGTGAAAAATGGTGGGAAAAGAATCTATTTGATTTGTGGGGGAGCTGTAATAAATTGCCACACTGACTCAGGCAACTATAGTAAACAGCCCAAATTCTGCTCTCCTCCTTGCAGTGCGGGCGGGGAGAGGGAGGTGCACTCACACCAGAGAACGGAATTTGGCCCGAAGTTTGTAGTGTTTATAACCATGTCAAGCAATAGCCCCTTTGTTGGGGTTTCGCCGTAAGTTAATTCAAACTGGGCGCAAAACGCTGTTTGAACCGGCTTGGGGAGGATCGCCCCAGTGTAACAGGGAGCCTTTAGCCTTACCTAGCACAGAGCCAGCTAAGAGGCTCTTCAACCACTCGTCTCAGTCTGCCAGTTTCTGGCCTAGCAGGGAAAAGGGAGCATAGCTGGCAGAATTGGATGTGTACCTTTGATCCATGGCTCTGTTTAGCTCAGGGGTGGGCAAACTTTTTGGCCTGAGGGCCACATCGGGGTTCCAAAACTGTATGGAGGGATGGGTAGGGAAGGCTGTGCCTCCCCAAACAGCCTGGCTCATGCCCCCTATCTGCCCCCTGACTTCCTCCCTCAGAACCCTCAACCCATCCAACCCCCCCTTGCTCCTTGTCCCTTGACCGCCCCCTCCTGAAACCCCCCCGCCCCTAACTGCCCCCCTCATACCCCAACCCCTATCCAATCCCCCCTGTCCCCTGATTGCCCCTTCCCCTATCCACACCTCCGCCCTCTGACAGGCCCCCTCGGGACTCCCATGCCTATCCAACAGCCCCCATCCCCTGACTGTCTGGGGCCCCTTGCCCCTTATCCAACCCCCCTGCTCCCTTCCCCCTTACCATGCCGCTCAGAGCACCAGGACTGGCAGCCGCGCCGCCCGGCTGGAGCCAGCCATGCCGTGGCGCGGTCTAGAGCACCGGGGCAGGCCGGCGGCTCTCGCAGCTGCGCTGCCCGGCAGGAACTCGCAGCCCCACCGCCCAGAGCGCTGGCGGTACGGCGAGCTGAGGCTGCGGGGAGGAAGGGGGGACAGCAGGGGAGGGGCTGGAGGCTAGTCTCCCTGGTCGGGAGCTCAAGGGCCGGGCAGGACGGTCCCGCGGTCTGGATGTGACCCATGGGCCGTAGTTTTCCCACCTCTGGTTTAGCTGCTTGGGGCTGTCTCAGGGAGGATGGTGCTGGGACGAGAGGACAGGAAGAGGTGGCAGGAGTGAGGGAAGGTACTGAGCCGCTGGAGTCGGGGGGAGGGGCAGGGCAAAGGGGGCCACTGTCTCCAGGCTGCGAAGGAAGGTTCCGGGGGTGTCTACCTGCTTCCAGGCCCACTCCAGCCCCTCCGGGTCCTGCTCCCTGTCCAGATCCTGCAGTGACTATTCCAGTCCCTCTGGTTCCCACTCTCACTTCCACGCTCCCCACTCCCCGAGCCTGCATGAGTTTACAATATTTCCATCATGGGGGTGCCAGCCCTCTGCCTTCCTTCTCCTTGGAGCATAGGGTTGCCACCTTTCTAATTGCTGGTAACCAAACCCCTGAGGCCTTGCCCCACTGCTTCACCCCCAAAGCCCTGCCCCCATCGCTCGCTCCTCTGTGCCCCCCCCCCATCGCTCACTGGAGCCTCTCCATCTTTCTTCCCTCCCCCACCCCCACCAGGGTGCTAGAATAATTTGTACTGTGTGGGTGCTGAGAGCCACTGAACCGAACTGTAAAGTCTGTATAAGATGGAAACCACTTCAAGCCAGGGGTGTGTGGCAGCACCCCAAGTTCCAGCACCTATGTCTCCCCCCCACCCCCCGCCCCCGAGCCGGGCTCTGCTTCAGGGCTTATATGGGAGCTACTGCAGCCTGACAAGGAGCCTGCCTGTAGGTAGGAGGCAGCCCCCCGCTTAGCAGGGGCTGGTGTGGGTTGATGACCCAGTGCCTCCCCTGTCCTGTGGTAACTGGACTTTTGGTGTCTGGTCAGACGTAAAAACTGAGCACGTGGCAACCCTATAGCATTAGGCTGGGACTTGGGAAAACTGGGTTAAATTCCTTTGCTTTGACACAGATTTCCAGTGTGACAGTAAGCAGGCACTTATTTTCTGTGCCTCCGTTCCCATCTGTAAAATGGGCATAAATACTTTCCAATCTCCTGGGCATGTTGTGAGGATAAATGCATTAAAGACTTTGGTGCTCAGACACAATAGTGGGGGGCCATCTCAGTGCCTTAGATAGGCAAGTTAGCCAACCCTTGTGTTCTTCTCGTACAGCACATGGGAACCAGCCAGACATCAACTTTAAGGCCCTTTTGCACATTTAGGTGCACTGCCCACCCTGGCCCATCATGCTATGTGTTACCGTTTCATAGTCCTGCTTAGGTTGCAGTGTTTGTTTTCATCCTGATTTGTCGGTTCTTCTTCCCTGCAGAATTCCCAAAGACGGCGCCTGTGACTCACTAAGGATAAAATCATGCAGCGCTCTCTAAAGTTAGCATCCTTTGCCTCGCCAGATGGGATTTTTTAAAATAAAGATGAATCCGCTGTCGCAGATGCTGCTGGGAGTTAACACTTGGTCCCTTTTCTATGGAAATGGCCTTCCTTGTACTTTACATTGAAATAATTGAGACAGCAGCTGCTATCATCCTGATTGTGACAGAACAGCCGGCGTTAAAGATACGTGTGTACACAACTCATCCCTCACCATCTTTCCCCCTTTCTCTTGACTTCGATCCCTGACAATTGCAGATGGGCACGAGAGGGTTAAAGCAACCAGCTTTCTCCTGCCTGGCTGAGTTAGCACTTCCAGGATGACTCCAAGGAACAGCCTTTGCATCGCAGAACAGAGGGGGGGACACTGCAGCAGGTCAGAGGAAATGTTATTTAACGCTGGCTCCAATCTCCTCCCACTTGCCTGTTTGGCTGGGGAAAAGAGAGAGGCAGATCTGTAGTGAAGGAATTAACCAGGGACTAACGCCAAGAGCCAATACAATCCGTGACAGCAGAGGCTGCCTGCTGCAGACTGCTACTGGATTCAGGAAGGGAGACAGAGAAATTCAATCAGACCACCTGGAGAGGAAGGAGACCATCTTCGGTAGACTGCTGCAGGTGGAAGGTTCCCTGAAGCACTGTTCTGGCACCGACTTGATCAGCTGAAAAGACTATTTCATTCTGTGATCACCTGCTGACTGTGAAGTCCAGACATAAAAGCTGGACAGACTGACAGATCGTCCTGGTAACAAACCTCACTGGATCTTGCAGCCAGGAGTCGATGCAAGGATCTTTGCGTGTCCACCTAGCAGACTGAAATGATTAAGGCTTAATACCCCTAGCAAGACCAGTTACTAAACCACTGGGAAAACTCTCTTCATGGTCCTCACGTGGAAATGTGCCAAAGCTCACGGACAAGCTAATCACACAATTAGACACTGAAGTCGAACGAGCACACGACTGCTCTTGGGAGAAACTTGCACATTTCCTACAACTATTGCAGTCACCCCAAAGGGGGAGGGGGAGTTAATTAATACCTATCTTTTTTTTTAACTCTCTGGTTTATGTCTGAGGCCCTTGGAACTGGTTAAAACAGGTACAGCAGCTCCTGAAAAGAGAAGGTTAGCCTCATTCCAAATACAGATGACACCTGAGTGAAAACAGCAGGTGGTAGTGGTCCTTTCTTTGAAAAAGCAGGGGAAGAACCTTGGGCACTGAGAACAAGTTACCTAGCCAGGTGGTGGTCATCTTCTCCGATCCATCCAGGTTCTCGATCTGGGACCGTGGGGGAACAGGAAACTTCTTCAAGGGTTCTGGATTGTGTCACATGACTAACACGAAGGCCCCTAAGAGAGCCATGGATGCTTTACCAGTGACCTCCAACTCTGCTGCAGGCCCTGTTACTTTCTCACAGGTCTTTGGCCAGCAATGTCAACTTATGGAGGCAGGTAAGAGGGGTATATATTTAATTTCCTAACTTGTTGCCCACTAATTAGCAAATTATCTTCTCCCCAGACCCAGGACTTACCAAAGTCTGGGATTGTTCAAAGGAGTCTAAGGGATTTAAGCACCCAATTCCTTAGCTTCTTTTGAAAATCCCACCTTAAGATTCCAAAATCCAAATATTCACAAATTTGAAACCTTGGCATAGGATGGACATTATGCTGTTTGGATTAACATGCTTTGAAATCAGCCACTCTTGAGCTGATGGTCCAAGAGAGGTTGCCACTGTGTTTTGAACAGTAAATGGTATGCATGATAACTCATCAAGTTACTAAGAGTCATGAAAACAAATGACTGAAATAATTAGTCAAGCAAGGGCATGAGTGGTAATTCCACTTTTTGCCTCATGTAACTTTTATAGGAAGTGAGTTGTTTCTAACTGGTGAGTAGCTGGTCAGGGAACACGGATTTGTACTGTGTTGGGGAGTGACTATTGTAGTATGATGCATCTCCGGGTGGGGTGGACCTTTGGTGAAGATGTTCTGTTCTATAAAGGACCAGGTGACTATTAATTATTACTGTAGTGCCCTGGAGTCCTGGTCATGGACCAGCACTTCATTGTGCTAGGTGCTGTACAAACACAGCACAAAAAGAAGGTCCTTGCTCCAAAGATTTTTTTACTGAGTTGCAACTCCCCTAGGGTGGGTCTGATTCTCGGATGCCCTTGTGGAGTTGCATTAAGCTATGTAAAACATAGCTAAATCAGAATTCTCCCTCTGATTGGTCTTCACACTCACTCTGCGGAGGTGCAAACAGCTACGCAAAGTGCAAGGCCATGAAGGACTAGGCTCATTGTCTTTAACTATCTTAATGTTTTGTAGCAGCGTCTACCACCATAGTATCTGAACACCTCCTGGGTTAATAAAGTGGCCTGGCAAACAAGGACCTTAGTCAAATTCATGAGTCTTCATTTCTTCTCCAGTGCTGGGTTAAAGGAAGCTCTCTCCACAAAGGATGGTTGCAAATATTGATGATGACTTTGCAATGAATTTTCTTAATCACATATTGTGTCGACCTGATTTAGTGTGCATGTTGCCAAGACCCACTGGCACTTTCACAATACTGGTTATGACTACGGAATAGGACTTATTTTCTGGTGAATTTCTAGGAGTGAAGCTAGGACAGAGACACCTAGTTGTCTCCCCTAGAAGATCACTTGAATATGTCCTCCCAGATCCTATTACAAGTTATGTTTGGACCATATTGTTACTGTTTAGAGGGTGAATTCTGAAAGAATTACACTGCATGATTCCTGCATGATTTCCATTGAAATCTGTGGAAATGACCTAGATAAAGTTAAGACATATGGTGAGCTTCATTTTCTAGCTTGTGACTGTGTTGGGCTCTCAAGGCAAATATCAGGGAATAATCCAAGGCAGCTTTACTTTTCTCCCTTGCATATTTCAGATCATATTATCAATGAGGCCCAAGTTCCTAACTCCACCTGGTCAGGTGCTGAACATAAACGCACTTGAAAACAGTCCCTGCCCTGAGGTCTTGCATTCCAAATGGCAAAACAGACAAAGGATAGGAGAAAGCAAGTAATAGTAGCTTAACTTCTAAAAGGGGCAACTGAGATGAAGAAACTTGCCTAGGGTCACGTAGAAAATTTATGGAAGATCCAATGTTTGATAGCTCTTGAAATCCAGTTCAGTACCTCAACCACAAACTCCTCTTTCCTTTCAATGGCTGTCTTCCATGATGTTGCTTCGATGTAACTGAGGACAGAATATGGCCCCGAGTAGAGCTGAGTGAAAGTTTTTGGCCAAATTTTGTGTGTGTGTGTGTGTGTGTGTGTGTGTGTGTGTGTGTGTGTGTGTGTGTGTGAAATAGAGATTCAGTCACACTGAAATATTTCACGAATTTGTCAGTTGTACTGAATTGTTCGTTTGGGGGGGGAAGAAACAAAAATTCTGAAAAAAAATGGAAACATTGATTTTCAGATTAAAACTACTTTTAGTTTCAAAATATCCTTGAATCTTATTTAAAAAAATTTCAAAAAGTTTTAAGAAGATTAAAATTAAAATGAAATTCTTTGATTTTGGCGGAACGAAATGTTTCATTTGACCCAAAATGGAATGTTGTAAAACTTTTTTAAAGTTACCAATGAATTGAAAAAGCCATTATTCTCACCACTCTAACCCTGAGACGATAAAGAGCAATGTTCTTTAGCCAACCACACGAAAACAAGTGTGGATTTTGGCTGTGCATGTAATAATGCAGTAGTAACAGCTGTCTCCTCCATTGGCTGCTTAGAATGGGGCCTCCGGTTAGCATGTGGAGGAAGCCAGAAAAAACATTGTAACAAACAGGCAAATACTACCTGGGTTTGCATGCCTGTACCTCTACTGCGTATCTTGGCCACTCAGAACTTTGCAGACAGCAATGATAGATTCAGCTGTTCTACAACCACAGGCGTTTATCACAGGAGCTAAAAGAAATTCTCTGCTCATTCTTAAGGCCTATAAGATAGAGGAGCAGTTCTGATTCCATCCAGTACAGGGCAGTAGTTAAAATACCCAATAGCCAGTACCCCGCCCTATTGATATGCTAACATTAAAATTCCTTCCTGTAAACCTAGGATAAGGAGATGAAGCCAACAGAGATTCAGATGTCCTGCTACAAAAGGAAAGATCCAGCTTGTCATTTATAGCACCTTAACCCAAACCCAAGGGAGAATTCTAGTAAATTATACTGGTACTTCTTGTGGCTGGCTGAGCAGCTGGATAAGGATATGACCGTGTAGATTGTGTCTTTAACACTAGAGAGGGGTCAGGACAAAATTTCTCTTCCAAACAATCCAGAAGTCTGGGGGAAGCTCTGCTCCAGTTATGAAACTTTCAGATCTAGGCCCTTCTGGACATAATCTATTGAAATGCCGTCTCACCGCTGCAAAACATGTTTGCACGTGGAAAATGGATGTCCAGGGGAACCTTTGAACAACTAGGAGCAATTGTAAAGATTTAGCCACAGAACGCCAGGAGGGTAGGGTGGGGGGCAAATGCTGTATTAATTTATATACCCGCCTGACTTCAAGTGGGTTGCAGCAGTTGCTATTGGGGATGCACAGGCATAGCTGGGGGCAGAATTTTGACCCAGGACTATTAACTAATGTGTATGTCTCACAAAGCCCTGCCACAGACTTCCTGCATGACCTTGGGCAAGTCACTTAGCCTTTCTGTATCTCAGCTCCCCATCTGTAAGATAAGGATAATAGCGCTGCTCCTCCTCCTGGAGTGTTGTGAGGACAAATTCATTAGTATATGTAATGTGCTTGGATATGGCTGCACCTAGAAACTTCAAGGCCAAATTCTGCCTTCAGTTATATCTATGCACCACTGACTTCACTGAGACGATAGGGATGTAGAGTCCGACCCTGGGAGCCTAAATTTAAACAGCAAAACATGTCGACCTCCTATATCACATCACCGTGGTTAATGACATTTTGGTTTTTTTCATAGCAATAGGATGTGTTGAAATGATGAAAGGTCTAGACCTAATCTGAAATGTCAATCAGTGCACCTGCAGAAATACCAAACTCTATGTAAATCACAGACTTTGCAGTACACCTCCCATTAGCCCCTTTCAAGTTGTCTACAAGTGGCAACATTGTCTATGGCTCGCCCTTTGTCACATGGAAAGCAGCAAACTCGGAATGCTCGAGCTGAGTTTAAATGTAGAGGGTTCTGGTTTTTAGAGCATCCCGCCAGTACCCTCCAAGACCCATTGAAGGCAATGGGAGCCCTTCCACTGACTTCAGGGGACTTGGGATCAGGTGGGCAAATTTATTTTCCCTTAAATTTCTTTAAGGATAGCAGGCTCACAAGTTCCCACACAGAAAGCCAGCCCTTCATGGGTAGAGCTCCCATTGCAGTCAAGAGTGCTCCTGGTGGAAGGTTTGCACGGGACTTCTTGGGGCCACAAAACTTGAAGATAGAAACTTTGATTGTTGAGGCTTGTTCTGTATCAGTCAAACCAACCTCTCTGCCTTATAGATGTTTGGGGACCAAATCTGCCCTTGGTTACAAGAAGGCGTCTCCCATAGTAACTGAAAGAAGAACCAGGCCCTTAGGCATACCCTTCTGGCTACCTTAGGGTTTTGTCTAGCAGTGTGTACATTTAGCAGGGCACACGGTGGGCACTGGAGACCCTCTTCCTAGCTGGCAGGCCATGCTGGCTTGCAGCTGTGAAGTGTGAGGGGGAATGGCAGCCACACCAACTCCCTGGCAATTTTAAGTGCTGGTTGGGGATGTTTGGCTCACGTCCAGTGATGGAAGGTGACAGAGTCTCTGCTCTGCCGTCCCCCAGGAGGGAAGACTGGGGCCTGCTCGCTGCCTGCCGAATGGTCTGTTTGATGAAAGAAAAAGATTCATTCTGTTTAAGTTTTTCCTAGATATATTTCAGTTTCACTATTCCCAAGGTGACACTTCCTTTCTACTATCTATATGGTAGTTACACGGCTCCTGTTACTATCATGTCTGAGCACCTCTACTTCTGGAGTGTATTTATCCTCAACACTTCAGGAAATAGAAGAGGGTTCTTATCCCCATTTTACAGAGAGACTAAATGAATTTCCCAGGGTCACACCTGCAAACTGTGGCAGAGGTAAGCCCTGAACTGAGTCCTATGCTAGTGCGTTCACCACGCTCTTTCTCGCTCACCTAATCTTCAGTCTCTTTTTCTAAACACCAAACATTTACTTGGGGAAAAAAAGTTAACTCTTCTCCACCCAGCTGCACATCATTTTGCTTGATATGAAAGTTTAAAAATTTAAAATGAAAAATTTCTCTGCAGCTGGTTTTGCATAATCTAATTATTTATGCACGCTTTTTGTATATTTGCATAATCCCCTAGGATGTACCATGGTAATTATGCTATTAGTCTAAATAGCTCATTGTCATAAGGGAACACTGTTCCAAACCTGTGAGGCCCATTGCATAAGTGCTTGCTCTTTTTTTTAGCCCCTGAGATGCTGTTTGCTTGTAAATTTGCCTGGGAAATTACTTTTTAAAAGAGCATCCTCTCTTTTTGTCATATTTTACAGTACATCTACCATCTGCCTTACTATGGCCCAGTAAATCTGTTTGTTTGGCTGTGTTCTTTGAGGTGACCTGTTTTATCTGCATTTAGCATTAGCAAATATTCCAGGGGAATATTTTGTAGGGGCGGGGAAAGGCGGGGAAGAGGTTGCACTTTTATAACACAGCTAGTTTAACTCCCTGGTTCTGAAAAAGCTCCAGCTTCCCAAAGTAATAAGTGATCATTGTAGCATGTGTTCAGAGCTGTTTGTGTCTAATGGAGAGTTGGTCAGATAAGGCATCATTTCAAAAGTAGGCGTTCATTCTGACTTGTCGCAGGGATCCATAAGGAATAAGCAGGGCCAGCATTACGATGTGGGTGTTTCCCACACTCACGCCCTGTACTTCCTTCTCCTGTCTTCTGCATTCTCCAGTCCTCTCCCGTCCATGCCTGACCTGCCCACTCTCCTCCCAACCCTTTGCCATGCTCAGCACTGTGAGCTCTGATCAACGTTAATAATCTGGGTCGAGGGTAAAGGCAGTGTTCGCTATATCTACTGGCTGATACTGCAGTGGGCAGTGTTGTAACTGCCAATGAGGGACAAGAGAAGGGTGGGAAACGATGACATTATGAGAGTCGACTCAATGAACTACTGGGGGTAGATCATCCTGAACTCGGATATGCCAGTCGGAGCATGATAGCGAGCAGCCAGTTGGACACAGTGAGTGAAATGAAAAATCCTGTGAGAGAGCCTGTCCCATTCTCTAGGCCAAATAGGGGCGGATAAAACTTGCCCATCAGTAGCTCTTACCCTGTGCTTTTCATCTGTTGAGGGAGGTCAGTGTTACTATCCCCATTTTACAGGTGGGTAAACTGAGGCACGGACTTGCTCAAGCTCAACCAGCAAGCCAGGAACAGAACCCAGCTCTTACGTGTCCCAGTTTAGTGCTTTGTCCTCAAATCAAACTGCCTCCCCTTGAGCAGTGAGTACTTTAGTTAGAGCCATTTTAAAAAATTATTATTTTCTCTCTTCCTCTGAACCGCCAATGCAGTAACATTCGCGGTGCTTTTGGGGAGTGGAGTGCTCCAGAACAAGGCTTGAGCTCTTTTCTTCTGGATGAGGTGCTGAGGGCTCTCGCCTCCCCTCGGTCTCAGTTGGTGTTGGCAGATTTCAGCACCTTGCAGAATTGGGCTCCAGAAGAGCAGCCACTGTTTCTTGCGTAATTAATTCCAAGTCGTTTGTCATTCTCCGCAGTACACTTCCCAAGATTGGGCTGCTGTATATTACTCCATGACTCACCGTTCCATAAATACATCCTGCATTAGGTTAATTGTCATTTTCCTTAATTCATCTTTGACTCACAGCTTTGTTATCCTGCAATATTTTTGCTTCGCCAACTAATTTTCCTCCATCAGTTAGAGAATGAGTAACTCAAATCTCCACGTGACTTGAATGAACAAGGAGGGTCAGGTAGTTTCAAGCAGCCACTACGCTTTGGATGCTTATGGGAAGCTTTTGCATGTTGTTCATCCATCATATAGACTTGTGCTCTGAGTGTGTGTTATGCATCCCACTCTAATGGCTGGTCCACAGTTGCAAGCAAGGGGACAAAGGGCCTGATGCAAAATCCATGGGAATATTTCCATGGACTTCAATGGGCTGTGGCTTGAACATTAGGGCCAGACTTTTAAAGGTATTTTGGCACCTATTGAAATCAGTGGGAGTTCAGGCCCGAATTCACAAAGGTTCTTAGGTGCCTAACCCACCGATTCCAGTCACGAAGAAATAACACGGTGGACTGGAGACTCTAGGAGCTGAGCTTCTAGGGACACATCCTCCCCACTCTCCTGGCTGCTCTGAGCATGATAAGAAGCACGCAGTTCATCATGCTTCTGAGCTGCATTCCTCTATGGAGCCCTTCCCTCCTTTTCAGAGGCAGAGTTAGTGCCATACAGGGCTGTGCAGTTCACCTCCCAGGCATGGATTGCTTTCCTCCTCCCTGTCTGCTTGCAAGTACCAGTCCAAACAATCACTTAGAATGAACACAAATCACTCACCCAGCAAGAGCAGAATGGACACAAGCAAGCTAAATATATTTAGGGCTTTATATACCCAGAAAATCCTTAGGCTGAATTCACTGAGGATGCAAATTCTTTTAAAGTTGGGGCTGAGAGGGGAAGAGAGAGATCTTCTCTTCTTCTCTGCATCAGAGGAATGCCGGTGGCAAACATGTTTTCAGCAGTAAGCAGAAAACTTAGCAGGGAACTAGAAATTGAAGTGTCCCTTGTAGGGAAAGTTTATTGTTCTCTGTGTTGATTGTTCTGTAATGCAGCTTTTGAGTGTGCAGCAGGCAATAGTTCTCTGTATGGGCTCGTTACTGTTACAGAAGGCAGTGGAGTTCTGTAGTACCAAATATCAAGAAAGGGCCTTGATTTGTTACAGCGGATGACTAAGTATTTATTTAAAAAATCATGTGAATTTAATGGTTGTGAAAGATACTGAACGTACAGCCCAGCTGATCCTTTCTTATCCAGAGAACAAGCACAGCCTGGGTACAGCAGAACAAGCTCCTGCTATGCTGCTCTAGTCACACACCTCATAGAATCATAGGGTTGGAAGAGATCTCAGGAGGTATCTAGACCAACCCCCTGCTCAAAGCAGGACCAATCCCCAACCAAATCATCCGAGCCAGGGCTTTGTCAAGCCGGGCCTTAAAAACCTCTAAGGATGGAGATTCCACCACCTCCCTAGGTAACCCATTCCAATGCTTCACCACCCTCCTAGTGAAATAGTGTTTCCTAATATCCAACCTAGACCTCCCCCACTGTAACTTGAGACCATTACTCCTTGTTCTGTCATCTGCCACCACTGAGAACAGCCGAGCTCCATCCTCTTTGGAACCCCCCTTCAGGTAATTGAAGGCTGCTATCAAATCCCCCTTCACTCTTCTCTTCTGCAGACTAAATAACCCCAGTTCCCTCAGCCTCTCCTTGTAAGTCATGTGCTCCAGCCCCCTAATCATTTTCGTTGCCCTCTGCTGGACTCTCTCCAATTTGTCCACATCCCTTCTGTAATGTGGGGACCAAAACTGGACGCAATACTCCAGGTGTGGCCTCACCAGTGCCGAACAGGGGGGAATAATCACTTCCCTTGATCTGCTGGCAATGCTCCTACTAATACAGCCCAATATGCTATTGGCTTCTTGGCAACAAGGGCACACTGCTGACTCATATCCAGCTTCTCATCCACTGTAATCCCCAGGTCCTTTTCTGTAGAACTGCTGCTTAGCCAGTTGGTCCCCAGCCTGTGGCGGTGCATGGGATTCTTCCTTCCTAAGTGCAGAACTCTGCACTTGTCCTTGTTGAACTTTATCAGATTTCTTTTGGCCCAATCCTCCAATTTGTCTAGGTCACTCTGGACCCTATCCCTACTCTCCAGCATATCTACCGCTCCCTGTCATCTGCGAACTTGCTGAGGGTGCAATTAATCCTATCATCCAGATCATTAATAAAGATGTTGAACAAAACCGGCCCCAGGACCGACCTCTGGGGCACTCCGCTTGATACCGGCTTGATACTCCGCTTGATACCGGCTTGATAGTCTGCTTGATACCGGCTGTTCTGAAGTGGCCATCTCTAAGGCTGAGAAGGTAGTCCTGTCTCCTTGGCCCATTCAATCCTTTACATCTTCGGAGACAGACTGGCAGAAGGCTGGCAGTGGTGATATTGTTGACTAGGTTGAAAATCACCAATTTTTGGAGACGGCGGGGTTGTTCATGAACATTTCCAATGTTTTTCCCAACAGTTTCATTATCCGCTTCTTCATGGTCCATTGTTGACCAGATTGTGGAGGTCTCGTGCTGAAGTCAGTGGCACTACTTCTGCAAGTAAGGCCTCCCCATTCTGAGCAAGGGCTTCAGAATCTGACTCTAAAAAGCAGGATTAAAAAATATCATGTTGACAGATTGTTTAATAAAAGAACAGAACCACCGCTAAGCCGAGCAGGGTGGTTTTTTACATTGTTTGTTTCTGTTTCCTTTTAAGCAGAACCACAAATCAATGCTTATCTACAGCTCATTACATTTCCATGCGGGACGCTTGCTACTTCTAATAAATTACTTAGGACCAAGGACTGGGTTAGGAGGACTTTACTGATGGCAGCTGTGATCGAAGGAATGATCATGCAAATGACGAAGAATTTATGAAGAAGCCACTCTGTTTAACAGGATGCTGACGGAAAGTGGCAAGATTTCAGAACAGTGCTAAGGAGATGATGATGCTTTACTGACAATATCTTTCCTCTGTTTTGTTTTATTTTTTTAATCCCTTTTGTGTTCTTGCTGGGTTTAATTATCCACTGTGCGATGACTTTCCACACCTTTAACTCAAAGTTGAAGTGGGGCCGATGAGTAAATGTCACCTTCTTCCAACTAGGTGATGACTAATGGCATTCATCAGTGTTGTTCATTGAGGGCTGCATTATGGTGCTTGGAGTCTCTCTGAAATATAAAGAGGGGAAAGGCAATGATGTAATGAGTTTGCATCCAAGCTGCATTACTCACCTCTGAGGTGGGTACAATTGATCTACACCCATCAATAAAGGACAGATTTCTCGAAATAGCTCAGCACTCCGTGTGCAGCCAGTGGGCGGAGCCCTTTTGAAAATCTAGCCCTAGCTGAGTGAAATGACCTGCAATGAAATAAAACAGAAGTCTGTTCTCCTGGCTTTCCTGGAATGGATCTCTTAGCATTGCAGTGGTGGGTATGGTTGAGTCCCCCGCAACCTCTGCCCTTCGTTACAGAAGGAAAGATTTCACATTCACATAGAATTACATTTTCAGGTGGTATTTCTGCTTTTTCGTCATTACAACCTAAGGGTAGCTAATGATGCTTTGCTTTTGCAAAACCAACCTCTCCCCTCCACCCCTTGATTTCTTGGCGCTGTTATTATTTGCATTGCATTGGTGATCAGAGGTTCCAGCAGATATTGGGTGTCTTGTGCTAGGTGCTGTACAGACCCATAGTTAGAAACACTCCCTCCCCTTTGGATCTCACAGTCTTTAATAGCCAAGACAAAGGGCAGGGAAACAAAGGCACAGCAGTGAAATGGCGTGGCTGAGTTCACAGAGCAGGTCAGTGGAGGGTGGGGGGAACCGGGATGAGAACCCAGCTGTAACTGAAAGATGGCGATGCCCTAAGCTACCATGAAAAATATCTGTGCACAATGGACCCGACTGGCAGAGGGGTTTACATCCGAGCTGCATTACTCACCTCTGAGGTGGGTGCAATTGATCTACACTCGTCAGTAAGGGACAGATTTCTTGAAATAGCTCAACACTTAGTGTGCAGCCAGTGGGAGGAGCCCTTTTGAAAATCTAGCCCTAGCTGAGTGAAATGACCTGCAATGAGATAAAACAGATGTCTGTTCTCCTGGTTTTCCTGGAATGGATCTCGTCTAAAAGGCAAGAGACATTATTTAATATATACGCCATCGCCATGCCTAGAGGCCCCAGCATGGCATCAGAGGTGGGCCATAAACAGGGTAGGAGAGTAGCTTTCCAAATCAGTTCAGGGAGGATGTTCTGTGTGCGAGGAGCAGCATGGAAGTAGGTGGGAAAGATCTGGGTTACGAGCTGATAAGGAGGTGGATGAGGCTGACATCATTAGTGGACCGGAGGATGCAGGAGCCACATGGTAAGCGATGAGAATGGGCCAACCCTAGTTTAAAATTATTGTAACGTTCTAAGACAATGGCCCTAAAACAAGTGGGGATACAACTGCACAGCTGAGGGAGTATCAAATCACTACAGTGTCGCTCTCTGTTGTTTTTATGCGGCTGTAAATCTAGTTTGCAGTCATGTGAATTAATTGCTGCCAGACCAGACTGCAAGGTGGCAGCCACAGGAAAGGCATACACAAGGAACAGGGAAGGGATGGAAATAGATTTGCCTCCTATACAGGTTTACTAAGTGCCCCATACTAAAGCAGTATCCTAATGCCTCTCAAATTCCAGGCTTAGAGCCCATTACCCCTAATGGAGTTGTGCACGCACCCGGGTGCGTGTCGAGTGAAACCCTTTTTAAGTAGGATGTTCTGTTATTGGGACTTACCCTCTTCAGATGCACAAGCGGCATCACAGACACGTAGTGCCTGCAATGGGAAACATCACACAGCTTTCTGTGGATTCGCTTCTCTGCATTTCCAACAACGGGGTCGCTGTAAGCGAACATTTACCTATTTATATAAGGTACTTTAATGGCCCTTATCATCACGGTATTTGAGCACTTCACAGTGTTTACTGTATTTATCCACACAACATCCTTGTGAGATAGGGAAGCGCTATTATCTCCATTGTACAGATAGGGAACTAAGACATAGTCACATGTCTAAGGTCACATGTCATCAACTATACATTCACCAGCTGAGAGTTTCCATGGTAATTATGCCAGGTAAAGATTCCCCTAACCATGCCTGAGTCCTGGCAACAAACTCCACATTTGGCAGGCCTCTGTGCCTGCCTGGAGCTCATCAAAAGGATTAGGGCCATAAGAAACGGGGGGAACTCTGCAACCGGGGACTTGACCAGGAATTGCAATGAGAACAGAATGCGAAAGTGGTGACAATTTTTTGCTATCTTGAAATAGTCGCTATTTTGCACCCTTGGAATTTTTCATTTCCATCAACATGACCAAACTGTCTCTGAAATCTTCATGTGTTTTCTTTGCCAATCCACTTTTGCTTAAAATTAAAAAAAAAAAAAATCAATTTCTGAATACTTCACAAATACACTGTGGGACAGTTTACCCCCCCCATCCCCCCCGCCGCCATGTGTGTTATGTTGTGTGGTGTTGTGTTTTTTTTTAATGACAAAACAGTTGAAATGTTTCCCATTTTGGTTGGAAAACATGCCTCCTATAATAACTTGCAGCCCACATCTATAGCCAGTTTCCACTGTAGACAAGCCAGCTGTGCATAAAGTGTGGAATTCATATGCACAAGGATTCTACACCGTTGGAACCCCATTTAAGCCCTAGTTTGAGTGGGACTTAAGTGGCACATAGATCCTTTCTGCACGGGGTGAAAGTCACCAAATGTGAAGCTACTGATCGTTTTGTCTCCCTAGGCACAACATTGTTAAAACCATCTCAAGTTCAGTCTGCAAGAGTATTTGAGCAAACGTTTTGTGACAGCTCCTCTTAGTAACAATTAGTAAAGTCAGCAAAAAATTGGCTTGGATCAGTTTGGGAAAGATCACATGACTGGAAACGTACTCTTTGGTACTGAATGCATTGGGTTTCCTATGCACATTTCTCAGTTAATAATCTTTCATGATAAGATGTTTCATTTGATCTCTCATGAAAACATGACTTGTGAGTGTGTGTATACCAGGGGTTGGCAACCTTTCAGCAATGGTGTGCCGAGTCTTCATTTATTCACTCTGATTTAAGGTTTTGCGTGTCAGTAATACATTTTAACGTTTTTAGAAGGTCTCTTTCTATAAGTCTAAAATACATAACTAAACTACTGTTGTATGTAAAGTAAATAAGGTTTTTAAAATGTTTAAGGAGCTTCATTTATAATTAAATTAAAATGCAGAGCCCCCCCGGACCAGTGGCCAGGACCCGGGCAGTGTGAGTGCCACTGAAAATCAGCTCGCGTGCTGCCTTTGGCACACGTGCCATAGGTTGCCTACCCCTGGTGTATACAATAAATGGGCTTGGTTTCAAAAGCTGATCGCAGCAGTCTTGCTAATTTGCCTGTGGCTGCTAAGGCTACATTTATCCACAAGCTGGCTTGTGAGTTTCATGAAAATCTGAAGCGAGAGCGATATCAAGCAAAGTGTGGAGAGATGTATTCAATGATCCATGAGGTTTTGATCCCTCTGGGTGTCAGGTGGGTGCTCAGTGTATGTTTCGGGGAGTTGTTGAGCTGCTGGCTAGCTCCTGAGGAAACCAGGGTAGTAAATTGTTTATTTCAACAATGCAAAATTAGAGCCTCCTCCTTATTTCACTGAAGTTTAATGGCAGATTTTTACTAAATTCTGCTGCCCTTTCAAGTTTTATCTTTCTGATGGATGTATCCTCTGAGTTTATGTCCTAGTGGTGTGTCGAGCCTCAGAAGTTCCAGAATTGGAATGACGTTTTGATGCGCTCCTGACAATGTAGTAAAGGATGCAGCATACGTATCCTATGGTATCCAGGGGCTCGCAGCAGGGGGGTGTTGAATGGAATTGTGGTGGTTGTCAGAGAAAGGTACAATTTGTACCAAAGCCAAAAGCATTTTTTGACATGGAAGAAAATGCAAATACTTTGATAGAAATTGAACCAAATATTTTTCAAGGCTGAAGTTTTGGGTGGAGGGAGGGTTGGGCCAGTTGTATCCGGCACCAACCCTAGAATAGCGGAGCACGCAGTGACAACTTTCCATGATGGCAGTAAACTAAGGTGGGTCCAACAGGTGACATACTACTGGGTGACCTGGACCAAAGGAAGAGAGGGAAAAAATGTCTCCAGCCTTGGGATGGTTGAATAGGTTAAGTTGGACAGGAAACAAAAATGAAGAACGTCATGAGCCTTCATCTAAACCACAATATGAATCAAACTGTTTATAAAGTTAAAAAGAAACTTACGTTTCCCTTCATTTTTATCTAGCTCTGCTCTCTCAGTCAAATCAGAAGCGACTGGCTGGAATTAAAACTTCTCGTGTGACATAGGCCACATACTCATATCAGAGATTCTCCTTTAACTGTGTTCTGAATCTGAATGATCTGTGTTCTATTCTTATTATCAGCAGGAAATTCCAAATGACCATGGTGTGCCACAGATGGCCACAGATTTTCACTATATGCTGGTCTGCCCTGTCTTCAGTTGGAAGACAACTATTAACTAGTAGCTTAAAAAACCCAGCAGTGAAGTGTATGAGAAGTCCTGCATATTGATAAATGTAACATTCAGCATAGCAAGTGAAATGGGGCCTAGAAAACAGAAGGGTTTGTTATCCATCAGAGGTCTTTTTGCGTTAAACACCAGGCAATTGTGATGCATAGCTAAAGTCGTTGGTCAGGGATCTCTTACAGCAGAGATCATTTTTTTACAAATGAGCAAATATTAGGTGTGTTCCTATGGATGACAGATTGTGCTTGAAGGAGAGTGGTGGCAAAAGGAAGAAAGGGTCAGAAATATATTTCCCTAACTGGGAATCTAGATGGTGGGGGTACAAGTGAGGAGTGGAAATCTAGGCTTACGGTGAAGACAAATTCTCATTTCAGATGATAGTATGGATGCTGTGCTCCCTGCAGAAGCATGCTGGGCCTTTTGTATCCAGCTGCAAACCAGTACCAGCAGCTGGAGGACTGACTAGACATAGCAATACCTTGGGCATGCCCCCTGCACTGGGGGCTAGCAAAAGAGCACACTGTATGAGTGCTACACCACCTGGGCTTCCCTCATGCTCTGGGAATCCTCAGGAACCCACTTCAGCCGCCTTTACCATTGCTTTGTGCCACAAATTGACCACAGTGGGGGCCCAGATCTGGCCCACTAATAGTTACAAGAGAGGTCTATATAGAGCTGTAAATAGTTAATAAATATAGTGCCAGCAGATGGCACTCAAGCATAGCAGCTAGTTGCTGGATTGTGTAGGACCAATCCTACTTGTGCAATGAAAATGGCCCCCTCTCTGTGCAGCAATTTACATCAGCTGTTAATGGTAACTTTGCAAAGGCGCAGTTTCGGTCGGACACCTTTCTTCTGATGCCGCAACACTTTCCCCCTCCACTGAGCTGCCCCGCATAAAGGGACGTGACCTCCTTTGAGGTCAGTCACACACTGCACATCATTCCCATTCCCTAGGGATTTGAAAGTGTCTGTCAAACAACAAGTGCCTGTCCTCCTCCCCCACCCCGACACAAGTTAGACAGTTAAGTTTTTAGGGCACCAGACACTTGACCGTCATGTTTGCCCTTTGGTGAGCTAGTTGAGTAAGCTGCAGGCACGCTTTCTCTGCTGCTCTTCCATGCCCAAAGAACATCTGTTTTATAACGTCTGCACATTGCAACCTGGAAGGCGGCAGTAATAAATCCGTGCTTTGTCTCCTTTTATGTTGCGGATGACTTAGGTAAATCCAGAGTCAAGGATACCCAGAGGTTGCTGGTGACTTAGCAGGGTATGGTCAGTGCATTGTACTGGAAAAGGTCTGCAGTGATTTCTCTGCATGCTGCTGTCTAACAGCTGGGGGGAAAGTACCTGGGCAGGACTCAGAGATGCCCCTCAAATTTCTCCATCTTCTCTAAAGCCAATTTAACACTTATGAAAATCCTGCCCAGCAGGGCACAGTCACAGTCCTAAGCCAGACAGTTTAAGGATAGAAGCGTTATCCTCTGTCCAGGCTCAGTTGTGCCAGTCTAAAGCTGCCCTTGCCATTTCAAATGGAGATGCTGTTTTTCCCTTCCCCTACTAAACTGCTGCATGGTGTTTCTGTGTAATTTTACATGGCTGCCCTGTTCCACCCCAGCGGTGTCTGCTTTTCAGCAGCATGTCCTATGTCACAGAGACGTGGTTTGTACACCACTTTAGGATAAAAGGCTTTATAACATTTCATGCCATTTTATTTCTAACCCACCTGCCCATGTGTTTTTTGAACTGCACAATGGGTTTTTCAAGATCAAATAAGTCACGTCAGGTGGGTATTTCACAGGAAGGCTTCCAATGGTTTCCTGTGTGTGAATTAAATATTATAAAATGTTCTCAGTGGTCTCGCCAGAAAGACTCCCATTGTTGCAACGTCTGTGCACAAACTGCTAACCAGTTGGTTTGCTCCTGACTAAATAATGGGAATCGCTTATCTCCATTCCTGATGGAATGATTTAATTTTGCCAATTAATATTAGTGAACATCAAAGTCTAAGCAAATGATGATTCCTTGAAATTGAAAACAGGCACCATATTTTTATGACCCTGCAGTAAAGAGCGGAGTGCACGGGTATGATTAGAGTGGCAAACTATAAACATGAATGAGCCATTTTCTTTTAGTAAATCGCGCTGTGCATCGTGATGCATTTCAATTGCATCACATTGCCGCAGCAGAAGAAACTCCAGGGAATGTGACACTGAGCTGGGAATTTGGTTTGGGTCCCTACTGTGCTTTTGCCCTATTTCTCTGGAAAGCTTTGCTTTCTGCTGATGCTGCATGGCTATTCCAAACTCAGATCATCTTCCATGTAGAAGGAAAAGGCATTGGGACAAGGGCCGGGTACTTTTGAGAAGGAAGTCAAATTGCTACACCCAGAAGATCATTGGATTTCTGACAATTAATATAGTGGCAATCTATGCCTAAAGGTATTGCTGAATGATCACTCCTCAAATAAGACGTGACACAGAAAGTACCCATTAACTTGCAACCAGCTAAGGCACAGCTTTCACTGTGATCTAAATGATGCAGTCCTTAGGAGGTTGGGAGATATGAAAGAAAAGCCAGGGTAGTCTAAGAGACTGAGCACTGAACTGGAAGCCAGGAATTCTGGAGCTGGAATCCCAGGTGTGCCAATAATGTATATTGCAAACTCCTTCAATGTATGAGGAGCAGCACTGCATGAACCATTCCTGTATACCAGTGCTCCTTCACCAATACACTCCCTTCTTTCCCTCAGTTGCACCTGGAACATTGGGAGCATTCGGTCACCAGCTAAACTGAGGTTCATGCGTTGAAGGTCATCAGACCAAGAAGTGCAGTAGAGGTGGCCATCCTCTGATTCTGCAGTCTCTGCCTTCACTGTGCAGTTGTCGGGGACTGGGACGAGGCTAATGATTGGAGCAGGAGTCAGGCCTAGTGGTTGGAGCAGGAGTTGGTAACCAGGAATCAGAGCTGAGGGTCAGAGCTGGGTGACCAAGACCAGGACTGGGACCAATGCGAGAGCAGGAGCTACCACAGACCTGGGAGAAAGCTTTGAGCAGCTGCTGAATTTAATAGCTGGTTTGCTGCCTCTTCCAACCAATCAGGAGGTATGGCCAATCAGGCAGCCTGCTAGAGGCCAGATGGATGCACTCATTAGGTTGTCTGGAAACTGGCTCTGTTGCCAGCCCTGATTCCTGACACATCATACCAAGAAGGGCTGTACCTGTGGCCCTCCTCTGATTCTGCCGTCTCTGCCTGGATCATGCAGTCTCCTTTTAAGGGATGCACACAACTAAGCATGGCCATAAAGCCGGTATCAATTTATGCCTTTACTTTGCCTGCCTTCAGTTACTCCACGGCACTATCATATGGCACAGTGTGGATAGTTATGCGTAAAACTCTGACAGCAGCTTTATTTCCTCTTGAAATAACAGCTCCCTGTTATGCGGCTTAAGACATTGATCCTGGAACAAATTGCCTGAGACCCCTCATTAATCACATAATTCATGCATATCACTACTGTATCTGCTTTTGCAGTATGCTACCAAGGGGGCTTCATTGCCTGTTGTGCTAAGGCTGGGTTCCAAGTCATGACATTGATTTTATTTCTGGGAGGTTTTCATAGGGTTCCCCATCCATGTAATAACATCAACAATATGGTTATGTTAAACAGTGCCCCCATGTAGGCTTCAACATTTAGCATTGCCCTTTATGTGCAGATCTCCTCTGCAGCCCCCCAAACTCTCATTACAGACATTCCAATCATCCAATATTGACTTTTTGGATAGATTGTTCGATCCTTGGGGCTGACACTGTCTTATTATTATGTATGTACAGCTCCTAGCACAACAGGGCTCTGATTCTCCAATGGGGCCTCCAGGTGCACCTGCAATGCAAATAATAACAAATAATTATATAAATTGCAAGAGGGTGAAAGGCTAGATTGACAGCTCTGGTGCCTGACTTTCTCCCTCTCAGTAAAATTCACTGCTGGGCAGAGGGTCTATGTCCCATTTAAGCCCTCAAAATTGCACTTAAGTTGGACTTAAGTGGTGTGTGGGCTTTTTGCTGGCTCCTCTGCACAGAGATGAATTTCATCTTTTATGCACAGAACAGGTAAAGCTTGGGCAGTGCTACTGAAAGCTTCCCTCATGCTACTTCCCCCATTTGCTTCAAATCTTTTCAGGAGGGACCAAATTGTAAGAAGGTTTGTGTCCATGGCTCATTCACCCTGCCCTCTCTGCTAAGATGCCAGTTAGTATCAGCTGTGATGTGGACACTTGACAATGAAGGACTGGATGGAGACCCCCAAGTTTGGAGGGGCTTTTGCCATCAGTTGTTAACAGCTTTGTTGGATATGTTACTATTCAGCTGTTCTCCGAGGATGCTGATCCCTTGGAGAGTTGACTATTGAGAACTGACATATACTAGCAAGTGACTTCACTGTTGCCTTTCCCGTGCATTCAACATCATGAGTCAGGCCCTGTAAAAGCACATTCTTGCCTCTGAAGCACCTCTTTGTGTCCAGGCTGCAGGGGTCCTTTCAATCTAATGCCTTCACCAACTTTCTGGCTTCAAGACAGCCTGTTGTCTTATGTGGCCTAGCCCTCCGTCTAAGGTACTGCTCAGTCTATCCCCTTTCGTGGTTAACAGAAAAGTCCACAAACAAGGAACTCAAAGTCCAATGGTCTCGGAGTTTCTTCTCCAGCCTTTAACACTTGCAGTTCTTGACCGTTTTCCCTCTGCCTTCGTAGTCTGGGGAAGAGGCAGGAAAACCCAGGCCAGCCTGCTCCACTGGCTTCCAGCTCAGGGGTCTTGTTCAGAGCGGCCAGAGTTAATCATAGAATCAAAAGAGAGAACGGTTCTCCAATCATTTGCAAATAAGATCCTTTTTATAAAAGGTGAAATTCACCCTTAAATAGGGAACCAGCACAAAGTCTATCCACCGCTTGTTCTGAGAGTGCTCTATGTCTGTGTATATGTAAATGATTAGCTAAAGTGCCAATCGGTGGTGCTCAAGAATAGGTAGCATGGATTCCTGGGTTTCCAGGGCTAATAAAGTTTGAGGCTGTGCACTGCACATGGCTTCTGCTGCATCACTCTTTACCGAAGCCTCCAAACAGGGAGAGACAATCTCCGTTCTGGAGCCGGTGCCGACACAGGGAAGGCTCCATAGCTCAGGTTTTACTTTGTTCTTATTCAAGCAAATTTCCATTGGAAGCTTTGGTCCATAGTAAATACAAGGGATTTGTCAGATCTAAAAAGAACCGATAGGGCTAATCCCTGAGGTTTCTGACACGTAGTTTTTACCAGTATTGAGATTTGTTACCGATCGCTTGGGTATCTATTCAGGTGCGACGAGAAACCACTGTGGGAAAGGAGTGTTCTAGTGGGTGTGAGCTGGGAACTGGAGAAGCCAATGGGGGTTTCTGCGCTGGAGATGTCTGAATGGCTGTGTCCAAGCATGTGAGATGGGGAGGTGGCAGGCATGTCACAAGAGTACGCTTTTTAAATGTCGCCTGGGGAGCAACATTCCTGACAGCAGACGTTAAGAAGGTTTGAATCTCTGCTGGGCCTTTTATTAACACATTGCTTAGAGGTCTGTTTCACCGTGTCTGCTGTGTTAATGATAGCTAACATAGTGTGTTTAATGCTATATGCCTTGCCATACTTACAGCAAGGGTATTTTTATTAAATGACCAATTTTCCCTCCGCTTTGGGTTTGAAAAAACAGCCATTGTCTCTGGTATGGCATTCCCCATGAATCCTTATAGGACTATGGCCAATGCTTAATTTGTAATGAAATTGGTGCCGGGGCTCAAGCAATTTTTTTACATTCATAACTGATGCAGCAACTCAGAGATGCCGAGGCTATGAACTGCCAAGCCTAGAGGTGCCGGGGCTCAGCCTTGGTAAGCCCTGGCTCAAATTAAGCACTAACTATGGCCAATATCAACGACTTGAGCAATTCTACTTTTCTTTTCTTTTCTTTCTTTCTAAAATATCCTTGCAGTATAAATGCCTTTTCAGCCTCATGTGCTATGATACTGACCCCTAGTGGCCAAACAGATTAATAATCATGCAGTGATTTCATTTTGCAAGGGGATCCCAGAAGGAAGTAGCCCGTAGTATACAGCCAGCGTCAGCCCACAGCAGTGAGACTGGGAGCCCAGGCTGACAGCCTCCCTAGGCTTCAGGGGCTAAGCTCCAGCCTGAACTTCAATATCTACACAGCTGATTTTAGCGCGGAGAGCAAGCCCGAGTCCGTTGAACTGGGCTTGAAGGCTCGCTGCAGGCTGTGTAGACGTACCCTTAGCATACTCATTTGAATTCTGATCTGTTACCATGTATTTACTGAGGCCCGCTAGCCTCCAAGGCTTTCATCTCTCTTTTTCAAGCACACAAGAAAGGGAAGTTTGCTTTGATTAATCTCTTTTATAAACATATGAATAAATGCTATAGGAGTAAGGGCTTGATTCAACTCCCCTTGTAAATAATAGGAATCTTTCCATCGATTTCAATGGGAGTCAGATCAGTCCATACATTACTAAAAAAGGGACAAGCTAAAGAGATTCTCTGAGTTTCAAAGGTGCATAGGTAGAGAAACTTTTCTCGATTAAAATAGAAGGTCCCACTGGAATGTAAAGCTCGCTCTCAAATTGGACTGCAACATGGGTGCATATTTACATGGATCCCATTGCGTGATTGGGGTCAGAGACCTCTTGTCAGCCAAGTGCTATTTTTTGAATGTATACCTGGATGCTGGTTTGGCAACAGAGCAAGCAATAGAAAAATTGTCTGTGAGTTTGAGCCTGACAGCATTCACAACAGTATTGCCAGCCGCAAACATGCAAAGAGCGTGAGCCGGGCATCCAAAAAAATCACAAGAGTTGAAAAATAATGAAATTTGGGTTCACGTTTTCAAGCTTTTTCTCTGCAACCGTAATGGTTAGAAGCTTGCTTTTTTAAAGTGAAAGCTGAGATTCTCCTGTAAACACATCACTGAAGGCGTAAAAACCCCCAGATATCATAAGACTCAAGAAAATTGCAGAAGTTGGCATCACAGAGACACTTTTGCATTGGTTTTCTATGAACATTTACGCTTTATTGGTGCAAATACTCACAGATATTGAATTCTTATCTCAAAAGTAAATGGCGAACTGTAGATTATTTAATAATTTACAATGCATTACAATAACAATTTACCATTGACAGTTCATTGCATTGGGCCCTGTTCCTGCAAACACTTCCACCACAAGCAGACCCTTTAAGAAATAGTACTGCATGTGTGAGGAAATTTTCCAAACACTGTACAGATTTTTATTTTAACTTAATTAACAAAACACAAACCATCAATATAGACAATACAAGTAAATGGGCCTCGCTCAGAATTGAGTGGTCAAAAAAATAAAAACAGCAAACATTTTCAGGGGGCTCTTTCCTATTGAAAATCAAAGTTTCAACAAAAAAAATTAATCAAAAGCTGAAAATTGAGAAAATGTTGACCACTTTTATTGGGACTATGCCAATAAGAAAATTTTAAACCAAACTGTGGCTCTCTGGGCTAAAGCCCCTTGTTACCAAATTTCAGCCATACTCAGAGATCTGATCCTGCAGCCTCAATCTTGCCAGTACTTAAAGATGAATGTAACTTTATGCATATGAGCAGTCCCTTTGACTTCAATGAGAGTGTTTTCATGTCCGTAGTTGTGCATATGTTTCAAGTATCAGGCCTGTGATATATCACAGCAGCACCATCCTATCACAAGTTTGTCTTTTAATATTATGACTATTTAAGCACGATCCCTAGCAAACGCCGCCTCTGTAGCCAGCTCTTTAAATTGCAAAGAAAGCCCCAGCTGCCTTCGGTTCTATAGTGCTCAATATGAAAACAAGCAACAGAATAGTGAAGTTTGCAGCTCCTTGTTCTCTACTTTGTAAGTATATAGGGGATTTTCCCATTGCTGTTCCCTTCAAGGTGGCTCTTAAATCACTTGGTAGCCTTTTAAATCCAGGTTTCTCAAGCACCATTTTGGGACGATTAAGCCCCCTAGCTATTTGTTTGAGTCTGCTCTAAGGAAGCTATGCCTCTCCCCTGCAAACAGACTGCCTGATGACAGCTAGTAAAGTCATAAGTATATGGGACCTAATCCCAGTCAGCTAAAAGTAATGCAGGAAAGGAGGTTGGGGAGTATGCTGGACAGAAAATCTCTGGGGAAGGCTGTATGTTCCCCTTCCCATGGCTAGGAACCCACAGGGACACTTTAAATAAATATATGGTGATAAACCTATCTCATAGAACTGGAAGGGTCCCTGCCTTCACTAGCAGGACCAAGTACTGATTTTGCCCTAGGTGACTAAATGGCCCTCTCAAGGATTGAGCTGACAACCCTGGGTTTAGCAGGCCAATGGTCAAACCACTGAGCAATCCCTCCCCCACACTTGTCTCCTGGAAATATAAGGAACCAAGATAGTCAATTCCTTAATCTCTTAGGGGGCGGGCATAAAGGAAAAGAGGATAATGTGCTGGCTGCCTATTCATTTCTGGGTTGTATTGGAAGTGTTGGCGTTGACCTATAAATCCCCACCTGGTCTGGCACTTGCCAACACACATTGTTGCAGTTGTGATCAGTGGAGATACTCAAGCTGGAAGCCTGCCCCGTGGGAAGGTGAGGGAGCTATGTGCTATGCATTATTCAGGAGTCACCTGTAGTTTAAGAATGAAGACACCACCCCCCCCCCCATAGTCTGAATATGGTGACCGTCAGGGGATGCCAGGATGGTTTTTCCAGTATTTTGGGGTTGGGGGGATGATAGGGAGCCGTTTGTGTGTCGGGAGAGGGGTGGTTTTGTTATGCTTAATTTTTATGCTGGTTGCTAATATTTGGCATGGAGTTGTGGAGCAGCTGTTGTTTTTACTGCTGTTCACGGGTTTGAAATCTTGGCTTAGGATAGGGGCTTTTTCTTTTGCTACATGTTGCAATAAATCAAAATAAACAAATAATTGAAGAGGGCAATTTCCACCCACCCTTTGGCTAGAAGATCCCCAAGTAAGTGGTAGAAAGCCAAACCTCTGCCAGGCTTGGATTCCTGTGTTGTCATAGTCTTGTTGGTCCCCAGATATTAGGAAGACCAGGCGGGTGAGGTAATATCTTTTACTGGACCAGCTTCTGTTGGTGAGAGACAAGCTCTCAAGCTTACACAGAGTTCTTGACCTGAAGAAGAACTCTGTGTGAACTCAAAAGCTTGTGTCTCTCACCAACAGAAACTGGTCTAATAAAAGATATTACCTCACCCACCTGGTCTTTCTAAGGCTTTGATACCATTGCTTCTTCTTTTCCTAAGCATGGAGCATTTGGCCTCTTCAGCCATCTGCTCCCCTCTCTCTGACTGTGCAGGAGATGACACATCCTCATAGCTAGCTTTCTGGGACACCTTTGGCCCCAATCCACGTGGGCACAGGGATCTGCCATTGTGAGTTACAGCGCAGGATCAGGGCCAACGATAACCATAAAGAATGGATTTCCTTTGGAACGTTCCAATGTTTTATCCATAGATTCTGGGAAATGCTAATAAAAAGCCTGATCTAAGTTCAGTGAACAAACACAGTAAATAGATAATAAGCCAAGAGTTGTCCTGATCTGACGGTAATACTGCTTATCAGCTAGGAGCTGAAGTTTCCTGCACCAGAGCTCCTGATTTATACAATGACCTGGAAGATGCCAGGAGAGGGAGGCAAAGTACACTGTAAAGCAAAGGGATCATTTGGGTCTCTCAAATCTCCTCAGAGTTTGTGGTTTTCAAATTTATGCACTGAACCAACTGATGGATGATTATTTATTGGTATCGCAGGAACACACAGATCACAATCAGGTATTTTGACCCCAGTGGGCAGGGGGGCTGGAACAATTTGTATTGTGAGGGTGCTGAGAGCCATTGAACCAAACTGTAAACCCTGTATCTGATGGAAATCACTTCAAGCTGGGTGGGCTGCAGCACCCTCATCACCCCTAGTTCCAGCCCCTATGCCAGTGGGTCAAACACAGAGAGGCATTCGTTGCTCCAGAGTCCGAAGTCCCAGTCCTGAACTCAGCTCCATTGCCAGTGTCTAGGATTTAAGTGTGGTCCAAAAAAACCTCCCGTGTCTTAATATTCTAACTCTGCACAGCAACGTCAGCTACAAAGGTATTGTAAATTGGGAAGCATGAAAAAACAAACAGCCAAACAAAACCCCAAATGGCCTGATTTTTTTTTCTGAGATGCTGAGCACCCACAAATTCCACTCAATTCCAACCCACAAATTCCAGTCAATTGGAGCCTCTTTGGTGTAAAAGAAAGAGAACGGTTAGCAAGGCATTTTCCAGGAATGGTCAATAAAAGTTGCAGGTCATAGATCTTAAAGCCAGAAGGGGCCACCGGGGATCATCCAGTCTGATCTCCTGTATATCACAGGCCACCCCCACCACTCAGCCACCGCACGCTAAACCCAGCAACTGAAATTAGACCAAAATATTACAGCTGCCAGTGGTTCAGCATGTTTGAAAATCAGGCCCCAAGTTTTCATGCTGGTCCAAGGGCAGCTCTTATTTAAAAATAAATAAATAAAATTGTCAGGCCTTGGGCAACATCCATAGGGACATCTCAGCCTCCAGTCTCCTGTGTGCGCTATGTTGTCACGGTAGATTAGAGCCTCCTGAGACTCTCCTGTGAACAAAGTTGCTTGTCGTTAGAAAGTTTGGGCTCAGCACTGGATTCGGTATTGACTTTTCCCTCATTTTCAGTGAAGATTCTTGCAAGGAATTACCAGAGGGAGTCATTTAAAACTTCACCCCACCTGCTGCAACTTTCTAATACGCTGCAAATTATGATGAATAGCCCATTCATCCAGCCTTCACTGCTGTTTATTGAATAGCTAAAGCACAGCGCTAGACTCTCATTCGCCAGTAACTTGGGCCCCAGTCCTAAATATATATACACATGCATAACTTTAAGCATTTGTGCAGTCCCATTGAAATCAGTGGGCGTACTCTCAGTGCATAAAGATAAGCACGTGCCCAAGTCTTTGCAGGATCTGAGCCGCAGGATCTGATCCTGTGAAGTGTTACACCCCAAATTCATCTAAAATGGTTAACGTGTAGGCACGTATTTGAAGCTCGTACTCACCAGCTTTCATTTTAGTGGGTGTAATTCAGGTGTGTTCTGAGCATTTAACCTGATGCAATGTTCAGATGCACAAAGAGGTGGCAGGGACCTTATCGGCATGAAAGGCATGAAAATGATGCGAAACAGTTGGAAAATCACCACTTTGGTGTCTTATGATGCGTAGCTGAACCTAGTGATTATGGAAGCAAACCTGCAGTGATGCACGATCAGGTAGTGCATACATTTTCAGGAGTGATGCCCACTTACTTCCATAATGAGTGGTGTGACTGATTTGATGGTTAAACATTTCTATTAGTATAACTTCTGAATAGCCGCTTTAAAGGCTTGGGGAGTTTTTTATTTAGCGGCTACTCCTGTAATTATTTATTGTTTCCTTATAATTTGCTCTGTTTGAGTTTTAGGTTATTTTTTCGGGGGAGCAGGGGAGAGTAGGCAGGGAAACTTTCAGATAAAGCTCCTACTTCTGGCTGAACCTGAATAGAATAAGGCAAAGAGCGCTATAATTTGAGGATGTAAGTTCCCCATCTATCTAAAGGAGCTGGAACTGTCTCACTGAAAGCATCTACTAGGAATAAGGTGTGATGTGGTTGTTCACCCCACGCCAACCCTGAAGGAGTTAAGGAGGCCCAGAAGTGGCCAATTAACTTTCACAGTTGCACCTGAAGGCACAGCCCTGGGATTTATAAATACTAACTGGTGATGAAGCCCCGCTGGCAGAGAACCTGGGTCAGGAATATAAAAAGAGGAAGTTCGTAGCAGCTGCAGCAGCAGGCTGTGGGGGCAGAGTCTGCATTTGCTTGTTGGGAGCAGAGCAGTGGGGAGGAGGAGCATCAGGCCTGGAAGAAGGGTGAATCCTGGAGGAGTTAGTGGGGAGGGAAAAGGGCAGGAAAGCCTAGGAAGAAGCCCAGAGAAATAGGAGCAAGGCGTGAGACTGTGTAGACCTAGGCTGCTCGTTATAGGCTTCCTGGGAAGTAGCGCAGGACTGGTGGAGGTGCAATCTGGACACCTGGTCCAATGAGACTTTGATACCTCAGAAAGGGGGACCACATAGTGACCTGGCTGGAGGGCTGAGTCGAGATGGGAGAGCACTGTGGCTGATGTGAAGAGAGACCACCACTGTGACAGAGCGGCCATTGGTGGGGGCGGCTAATGGGAAGAAAGCCACTACGCCATGCCTGGCCAGGAGGAGGTGCTTTTGTGGTGAATGGACCCCCATTATGTAAAACTATGGGGAAAAAATGGAGTTTGAGTCTTCTCAGAGATCCCTGTGTCTGGGCCTCACAAACTGAATAACAACATTTTGCAGTGTGAGATGGCTCTGCTGCCCTTAGTCTTGCTTTAATAGGGAGTCACAAGAGATTTAAAACATACTATGAGCTAGGGCTCTTATTCACATCTTAGGATCTATCATCTATAGAGGTTTGGCCCTAGCTATAAAATATTAATTTGATTTAATGCTCTTCCTTCCTATATAAGAGTTAAACAGACGTGTATTACTGCCCGTGGCATTCTTGATAAGCCCCTGGACAATGATTAGAGCAATTTGTTTTAATTCTGCTTCATATAACAATCAGTGAGATGCTCTCAAGTTTGACCTAAACACATCACACTTAATCATGTTACTACATTTTGTGCATCTTTTGGATGGACTTTATGAGAATGTGACCAAAATAGCCACAAAGTCCTAGTGTCGGAGGCAAACAGCTGGTGTGCCAAGAGAAATCAATATTGGCTTTGCCTCAAGTATCCTAAAGGAAGCACAGTGTTATCAAAGACTGAAATAGCTCAGCCCTAAAATAATCAAGTGACTGAAGCATATGGCAAATTGCACTTAGCTACAAACCTCTTCTTTTGCAAGAAACGCTAAGTGACGTTTCAGACAACATTTATTCTCATAATTCAGTGATAATCCTATTAGGGAATTGCTCTCTCTCTAATTACTATAGTATTAATTAGATCAGCTCACATAATAAGTGTTGTAATACGCTTCTGAGGTAGCTGAATATTATTAGTTATCCCCATTTTACACATGGAAAAGCTGAGGCACAGGGTGTTGTGAGGATAAATTAAAACTGAAGTACCTTGAGATTTACTGAAGAAAAACTCTGTACAAGAGCTAGATATTGTTATTGATTTCACCAGGGCCAGGATTTCACCCTTGGTTCCCAGATCCGTGTTTGAATTCTGTATTTCCTGGGCTTCTAACTTTTTTGGTTTTTTGCTTTAATGTTTTTAAAAGCTGCGAATCATGCAAAGCATCTGCAGCCTTTGCTGCAATTGCACTCGGGTTTTTGAGGGGGAATAGAACACAATAGTGTGGTGGTGGTGGTGGTGGTTTTATAGAACCAAATTTGAACAAATGTATTTGGATAATTATCAGTTTAAAAACTCTAGGGTGGGGCAACCCAGGGCCGCTCAGAGGGGGGGCCAAGTGGGGCAATTTGCCCCAGGCCCCGGGCCCCGCAGGGGCCCCCACGAGAGTTTTTTGGGGCCCCTGGAGCAGGGTCCTTCACTCGCTCCGGGGGACCCAGAAAACTCTTGCGGGGCCCGAGCCCTCGGTGCTTCTTCCGCTCCGGGTCTTCAGCGGCAGTTCAGTGGTGGGGGGTCCTTCTGTTCCGGGACCTGCCGCCAAAGTGCCCTGAAGACCTGCGGAGGGGGGTCCTTCCGCCCCAGGACCCGCCGCCGAAGTGCCAGGTCTTCAGTGGCAATTTGGCAGCGGGGCCCCCTGCCGCCAAAGACTCCAGGCCCCCTGAATCCTCTGGGCAGCCCTGGGGCAACCAACCCATATTACTGTCCAAAATTCAAGTCAATCACTTTTTGAGATCTGGAAAAGCTTGCTTTAATTTATTTATATATCTATATCTTTTCCAGATTTTTGACAGGTATAGAGGCTGTTTTTAATGTATGTCTAACTTGACGTGTTTAGGCTTACCTGGCTGCAATCCCAAAGGCCTGACCTTGTGAGTTTTCAGACCCCCAAGGCTAGATTGGTCAAAACTGGAACATTTTTATCCATTTCTCCTCACACTCTGATGTTAGATGGTTCAGAGAACATGGAACTTGGTATTGAATCACCTTTCTACCAATAGATCTTGGACAAATGCCTCCTTCTGTCCATCTCTAAACAAGACATTTGGAGATCTCGATTTGTACATTTGAATTTGAATTCAGGAAAGCATGTGAATTTTGTGCATGTGAGGTGGCAAACTGGGTAGCTGTACCTTCTGGGATTGAACCATTGGGGAACATAATGAACATACTCAGAGGAGACTATGTCTGAAATTGCTGGGAAGCGCCTTAAATCAAAGCACCGAGATTCAGTCGTGACGTACACAACTAGGATCTTTATTGACCATATCTCCCTCCTCCCTTGTCACCCCAAGAATCCTGCCAGTGCATACTCAGGATCCAGCGTGGGTTGCGTGGCTACTCATACAATGCAGTCTGATTTTGAGTTGTTACAAAAAGTCCTGGCAAGGGATCTGAAGGGGACAATGTTAGACTAAGAGATTCTTTGCTGTAGAAAAAACAGCAGGCAATACCTCTATGTTTGTTGGCAGGAAATGTCACCTCCATGCAGTGGAGTTTACACTTACAATTTTCTCAAGCAGGTGGGAAGACTGTACTTCATTAGGACATATGTTGTGTGCCATTTTCTGTTCACGTTAACATTCCCTCCTCTCCCCCTCCACCCCAAGACTGAGGCATTAGGGGTTTGATTGCCTCATCCAGCCCGCGATTTTTAGTGGCCTCGTGGGCGAGACAGACCTCTCTACTCGCGTCAGTGAGACATGACAGTCCTCTGCTTTTTCTGTTTACAGCGTTTACAGCGCCACTTGTGAGAACAGACAGCCAATCAAAATGCCAAACAACTGAAAGGTCAACACTGTAAAGAACAGTGTGCCTTTAGGGATAATAATTCTCATGTCAAACTTGCTGTAGGAACGGGAATATGGCACAACATGAATCTAACCTGGTGACAGACTAGCGCAAAACTGAGGAGTGGTATAAATGTACTGTAACTCATTTTTGTTACAATCTCAAGCCCATAATTTCCTGGTCTTCCTGAGATGCTGGAGGGGGCTGTTAAGCGGATGAATGGCCCCTTTCATTTGTTTTATTACATGAAAAGATGTGTGTCCACTACAAGATACTTCCCTTTAGGGCATATTTTTGCCTAGTTCATGAAATACGACTTCAAGTATATTATGCTGTGCAGTGTATCTTGTATTTCTTGTAATAAATTGAAGTAAATGTGAGAGAGATGACTTGCCAGGAATGCAGTATTATAGTAAACAATAATATGTCTGAAGAAAAGCACTGGCCACACTCTCTAAAGCGGCAGGCTTAATAAATGGATAGGTAATTAAAATAAATCAATAGCTCTGCTAGAAATCATCCAGTTTGAGAGCATATCACATGGTCTTTGGGCATATGATCAAATTTGGCAGGCCGTTCATCAAGACATATATGGATTAACCATTTGGGGAACTGCACCTCATTACGGATGTGAAGGAATCTGGAAATAAGAATTAGTGTTCAGTCTAGCTACTTTCTCTCTCTACAAATTGCCAGTGATGCTGGTAATATTTATTGGTTAATAAAAACCCTATTTTTGACTGTCATGCTATAAAGACATGTCTTGTCTTACCTTGTGTCTTATCCCTATGGCTCAGCTAATATTGTGTGTCTTTATGTTCCTATATAGTGGTTGTGACATTACTCAGGGTACAGTCTGGATTGATGGACAGCTGTGTCCCCTCAATTCCCCAGCATGGGGTGCCTTTTAGTTTTACACTGCTTCACTGTGAGAGCAACCGTTCCTGGTCTGCTCTCACAGCTTCCAGCATGTAAATCACTCCCAGCTACACAGTATGGGTGCTATGGCCAACCACTCATGAATTACACTGCAGGGCAACACTAGCAAACTCTGGGGGAAAGCCTGGAACTGGGAAACGTATGTCCTGTACTGCTCAGTCCTCTCCTGGACAATACCAGTTCATATAAAGTCTGTCGTTTATTAATAGAAAACAAATCTTGTTATCCCGAATGGAGTTTCCCAAACACTTCAATCCAAGCACACCGATTTAGGTAAAATAACAAAACAAATTTATTAACTACAGAAAGATCGATTTTACGTGACTACAAGTAATGAGGCATACAAGTCAGAATTGGTTACAAGGAAATAAAAGGTAAAATGCAACTAACACCTAACTTAACAAGCTAAGTGAATACAAAAGCCTTCAGTAACGATATTTTCCCCACTCCCCCGGTCCAATGCTACTTCCTTTGTTCTTCAGGTGTTGATGATGCTGTGGGCAGAGAGCAAGGGAGAGATGATTTGGGGCATCTGGCCTCTCCTCGCTTAACCCTTTCTTTTGTGCAAGAATCATCTCCAGCTGACGTTCAGGAGACAGAAAGTCTGTGTGGCAAGGAACCCAGGGCCGGCTCCAGGCACCAGCTTAACAAGCAGGTGTTTGGGGCGGCCAAGGGAGAGGGGTGGCACCTGTGGCAATTCGGGGGTGGCAGGTCCCTCACTCCCTCTAGGAGCGAAGGACCTGCCACTGAACTGCCGCCGCCGATCGCGGCTTTTTTTCTTTTTTTTTGCTTGGGGCGGCAGAAATGCTGGAGCTGGCCCTGAAGGAACCTTACCCTACTTCTTTGTCAACATGTAGATCTTTTTTGCCCACCTACTGAAGAGTGGTCACTTAATCAGGTGGTGGTCCATTTGTTCTCATTGGCTAGCCTTTTATCTCTGGGGAACTTGTGTGTGACTGCCCTCTAGAACATGTCTTGGTAACATTATACGGTGGAATCTTATATCTTTACATGCAACATTGCTACACATATTTTACCAGGACAATACTGATCAGCGGAGCCTGAGTTTTCAAAGGATAGCTGAAATAGTATGCTTTGTACAAAATTGAAGGTCGTCTTGCAAAAGGGGTGAACAAAGGGGTGCAGATTGTCACAAAGGTGTATGTTTGATGGCTAAGGCAATGCATGAGAAAAAAATAGAATCATATCACATCTGTATGAAAAGAGCTGGGATTTTCAAAGCTGCCTAAGGGAATTAGGCACCCCAAATCTGTAGAAATTCAATAGTTGAGTGCTCAACTCCTTTAGGCTCCTTTGAAAATCCCAGCCTGAATTTTATATAGTATTTCAGTTTTATGTCTGGCTTCTACATTTATATTTCATATCATATCAAAAACCTCAAAAGGAAATCTGAAAATAAGTGGGAAGGTTATTGGAGATGCATCATTTCTTGAAACTTCATAACATCCGATAGAGGCTGAGTAAGGTGACAATCCTGCAAGGCTCTGAGCTTTATACAGAGGAACTGGGCACCCTCTGTGCCTACTGAGGAAAATTGGGTCATAAATGAATAGTATGTAGCGAAGAGCAGGAAAATGCATTGGTGTGACTTTATCAAATAAACCCTGGGATGGCAGTAGTGGAGCACCAGGCTGGGGAAGGTGTCCTCTGTCAAAGGGGATGTAAAACCAACGCATTGGAAAGAATTACTTCTACTTTAGAGAAATTTGCACCTGCATCCATGCAGCTCATTTGTATTACACTGATGTAATACAGAAGAGGTGCATGGATGTAAAGTGGGGCGTATGGGTGAAATCATAGTGGTGAAAGCCATGCTTGACATCCATGCAGCATATGTGTACCAGGGATTTGCATTGGTGTATATGGTTAAACTGGTGCAAATTTCTCTAATGTAGACAGGAACAGAGAAAATTAGATTTGAATAGTATTGCCGTGAATCTTAGATCATGTAGCCCTGCTAAATTTCCTCCAAGCATTCCTTGGTACTTTTAATTTGATGATCAACATTTAGCTACTTTATTAAAAAAAATAAATGTAAAAATCCATTGATATGATGAAAGCAAAAGCTGTGACAATCCTGCCCATTAAATTAATATAAAGGAGCTAAAACTTTTGGCAAATTTGAACAACTTAAATCCTACTCACTCCTTGTGGGCTAAATTGTTTGGGAGCTGGCAATCAGCATATTGAGTAGAACTCTATATTTACTCAAGGCTAAAATAGAATAAGTGTTATATATTTTAATAATGAGTCTGAAATTCATTTATTGTCCAAATATTACCATGTGAGGCAAGAAATCTGTGCAGTTTTCTGACAAGATGTAACAGAGGAAACTTGCTTTGGACACAATAGTAACAAAATGAACGTTCTTTTGAACCACTATGTTCTTTTCATTCGGGTTTATGTTAATTCCTCTTGGTTCTTAATTTAAGATAACCCACTGCACCTTCTGGAGCTCTAGGACTTTCAGTTCTGTATCTTTCCTGAACAACTTTCTCCTCAAAATTTTAAGAGGGAAATAATTGATAATTTAAAATCTGGTTTGGGGCTTTTGTTCCAATAGAACACAAAGGTTATGGGTCAGATTTGCTGCCACGGCCTCTGAATTTTGCCACAGAATTGGATGCACAAGCGCTTTCAGAACATTCAATGATACATGCAAATTCCATGAGGTACTAACAAACTTTACACATGCAAAGTGATTAGTTGGGTGCTCACCTACCCAAGCGGTATGCACAGAGGTGTGTGCGCACAAGTTTATAGGCAGACATTTGCCTGTGCAGTTTTGTGGGCACAATATTGAAGGCTGGTTTGAAATCAGCTAGAATTTGACACCTTGAGCATGAGATAGGCTAGGAAGTTCATTAGGCCCAACACAACTTTCTAACCCGCGGCAGTGCAAAACGTATGTAGTGGTGGCTTTGTTCCTGTGACTTGTTCAACAGTTAACCTTTTCTTGGCAAAATAGGTAACGTTTAAAAACATCTTTTAGTCAGCAGGCACTCACTTCCCCCATGAGTTAGAATCAAACTGGGGGGGGGGAGGAGGGAGTTTTCTGACATACAGTGTAATCTTCCCTTTTGTATTGGATGAGTCTTCCAGTCCAGTGAAAAACTGCACTATGGTTAGCAATGCCTTACTGGCTAGCTTTGGAGGCTCTTTCATTACAAAGACATAGCAGGTCTATTTTGAGATGAGGATGTTCAAGTCGGGCAGCTTGAGACCTCGTTTCACTTATTTTCTGTTTAGAAAAGCTTTTTACCTACAGAAAGCTTGGCAAACCCTATACAATTTTGGAGCCCATTCTGAAACACCTGAACTGCAACAAAATATTTTCTTGAGTTATTTCTTCACTCCTTTTCTCTATCTTCCTACAATAGTGTCTAAAAAGTACTTAATATTAGAAATGGTTAAACACATGACCATAAAACTGCAGAAACTTTGGTGTTACATGCGATGGAAAATTCAGATAGAGTTTGGTAACCTGACTCTAAATCCATCTCCCAACATAGCAAACACACAAAAAAGAAGCGAGAGATGATAATATTAACCCGTCGCTCTCCTATAACTCTTTTACAGGCATGAATTAATATATCTTTATAACACCGCTGAGAGGGAGGGAGGTTTGTAAATACTGTACCCTCGTTTAACAGAATAGGAGCTGGGACAGAGGTCTAGGCTGATATTTTCACACTTTGGTGCCTAGGCACCTACATCACTGGGGCTGGTTTTCAGAGATGTTACGCGTCTTGCATGCTCACTGAAGTCAGTGGAAGCCATTGCTGCTCAGCACTTCTGAAAACCAGGTACCCACTTTTGAACATTTTGGCCTAAATGATGCGCCAAAAACCTCAGAGCAATTCCATGGCAGAAATGAGATGAGGAGAGAGATTTTCCAGGGCACAAATAGCGGTTCGGTGTCTAGTTCCCCAAAGTCTGTGAGAGTGAAGAACCTAGCTGCCATTTGTGCCTTTGAAAATCTTTCCCTAGAGCACAGATCTCTTCCCAGATCTATGCTTAATCTTCTAGACCAGTGGTTCTCAAACTTTTGTACTGGTGACCCCTTTCACATAGCAAGCCTGAGTGTGACCCCCCCCCTTATAAATTAAAAACACTTTTTTACATATTTAACACCATTATAAATGCTGGAGGCAAAGCGGGGTTTGGGGTGGAAGCTGAGAGCTCACGACCCCCATGTAATAACCTCGCGACCCCCCCATGTAATAAACTTGCGACCCCCCGAGGGGTCCCTACCCCCTATTTGACAACCCCTGCTCTAGACCATGTTGCTTATATATTTTTTTTAATCAACTAAAATGGGAAGCCCTCAGATCTTTGCCCGAAAATCATATCGAGCCCAACACAATCTATTTACTGTGGAGGTTATTTTCACTTTTGCTTTACCACCACCCTTCCCTTTTCTGACCAGGAATTGGAAGTTGTTAGTTCAGAATTCCCTGTCTCGCTGTGTTGGGCATTATACAAACCTATAACAAAGAGATGGTCTTTCCAAAGAGAAAAATACTGAAATGTTCTTGTAGTATTTCCAGCCATACTAGAATGAATAAGGAAATGGAAATGTCACAGAAAGGTCTGTTCCCACAGGATTTCCAGATTAAGATTTTGCAGCCTTGAGAAGTCCAGATCATTTGGGCAACTTTTGAAATTTTCATTGCTTACCTGACCCAAACTTGAACTGTAAACCTTTTTGAGTTCCATCTATCACCAACAGAAACCTACTGGACATAACATAATAGTAGTCTCAAAAAAGACATCATTATTTAGGGGAAGAAAGAAAATCTGGAATATCTATTTGTGAATGATTTTTCCAATCCAGAATAACTGCCGTTCAATGTAATATTTTTAATCTTTCCTGAGGGACTTTCCAAATGTATTCATGTCGTGATCTTCCAGGAGAACAAATGAGAAATTGACTAATAAAAGTCAGTAATATAACATTTTTAATAACTCAGTTTGTCCTTTGCTGTCAAAGAAGCAAACGCCTGTTACTCCATTCAAAAGCTCATCAGATGAATTGACCTTCATGTCAAGGAAAAATTACTCCATATGGTAATGTAATCACAAAGGGGAAACATTATTCTCCTATAGATTATTCCCTCCAGATCTTCTAGTAAGAGAGTCATTATCCTATAAAATATAGAGAGTGTTGCAATTCCTGGTTGCAAATCTGATTGACTTTCATTTCCTTATAAAAGTGCAATATACTTCACACTGTGGTAGCACTTTATTTTAAGGGTCCATTTAGTAATCCTAAATTGCCTTGGAACACCTGTAAGAAGTACAGATAATATCCACATGGCTATACACGAAAATATTATGATCAGTGTGCTATTACGAGCAGTACAGTTGACTTTTTGACATGCTAGAATGAAGTACACACATGCGTTCATCTTTTCATTTTGAAAGTCAGTCTGATTAGGAACCACCAAATCTTGGCTTTGCATCCTGAAGTGCTTGTACTCCTCAAAAATGGTTACCTAAAAAAGGCATTTCCTTATTCTAAGTATCTTCTCCTTCTGTATGTCTTTGAAAGAGATCTGCTTGGTTTACTCACAAAAACAGGCTCTTACAGTTGACTGTATAGTCAAAACGGCCAAGGGACAACAAGATAGAGACTTTTCTGGCACACATATCGTCAGTTTATGTCAGCTAAATTCTGAGTGTAGACTGATCATCACTGGTCATGAGGTAAGCGATAGAAAGAATGCAGGTTGAATTCTTGTGGTATTTCCTGCTGTATTATCTTGCAGTATTTCCAGAAAGAAAAACAACTTGGGAAGAAAAAAATTCTTTTAGCTTGTAAACTTAAGCATGTTTTATCTGGAAGCTGTAAGAGAATACATATAAAATCTCCAGCATCTAATTTTTTAAAACACTCTTGAATGTAAACACACTTAAAGGAGAAATACCTGTAACCTGATATTAGATGCCTTAAGAACCAAGATAATAGGTTAGTTGCCAAAGCAGAAATGATCGGCATTATTTCAGTAAAGCATTGGGGATGATATTTTTCATAACAAAGGTGGAATTCCTGCTTTAAGTGCAAATACAGTGTCCTGGGTTATGCAGGTCAGACTTGATGATCACAATGGTCCCGTCTGTCTTTGGAATCTCTGAACCTATAAAAAACCCAAGTCAGCCTTAATTATGGAGGTGTAACCAATGCCTTTATTTTATTTATGTGTAAGCGTGGTAAAGAAGGAGTTAACAGTTTAGTCTTTTATGCTGAATTAAGATAAACTTTATTTATTTATTTATTTATTTATATGTATTTATTTATTTTAAGCAATAACATATTGGGTTGCATGTGGTTCCTGGTACTTTTTAAAATAGACTTAGGGGAAATGAGATGAAGTGGATCATAATGGGACTTTTTTTTTTAAATGAAGCAATTGTTTTTTCTGGTAGCTAAATCAGAGAAGAATGCGTTTCAGCCACTCTGATTTGTCATTATCCTTGATTCATATGGAGCAGGTGAATAAAAGGATTCTGTAATTGTATTGTGAAGACTCTCACAGCAACATGATCTTGACTGAATGTCACATCCATGTAATGGTGTTTAAAGAGGAGACAAAATCACTCAAGTCTTGCGCCCCTGAGAAAGGTCAGAACATCGGATTATCTGTTTGTCTGAAACCAAATGAAAGTACAATGTAATTTCAGGTTTTTAAGGTTTTTGTTTGAAGCAGGATTGAAGGAGGAAGAGTTTTCCAGTAACTCACTATTCTGCCATAATGGTTTTCACTTTCACAAAGCATAGAGGAAGAAATCCTGGCCCCACTGAAATCAATGGGAGTTTTACCACTTCAGTGGGGCCGGGATTTTGCCCATAATCACTGGGAGTGGAACAAAAGGTAGCTCCCTGGCTGCAAAGGCAGCAAGACTGTGGAGGTGAGGGGAGACTGGCAGTGGTTTGCTCCTCTTACAAAGGCAGCATTGACTTCCTACGTCCCCCATCTCAGATAGAATGGGCCAGGTGCGGTTTAACTGGTGGAAATGAGACTCTGGCATACAGCCACCAAAAAGGCAGGTGCAGCTGCCCAAATTCTCCCCTCTTCCCCCATACATTTTTCTTCACTGATGGTCCCACTGCAGTATCAGGAGTGGGCAAGGCCACGGTGATGATTTGCTGATTCAGCACCTTGCTGTTGGAGCGCCCTGAGCCGAGCTTTGGCTGAAAAGTGAAGCTGTCTTCTACTGACGGAATCCCAGGGCTGGGTGGGGGTGATAGTGCTGCATGTCTGTCAGCGGGGGGAGGGGAGTACCTTAAATGGAACTGCTTCTCCCATGGGTGCAGATTGAGTAGGAATGAATATTTCATGGGATATTTTAGGACTGCTTGTCTGCAGCTTAAGAACTACTACAGATTGTAGAGGTGTGATGGGAGTCCTCTTGGGTGATACTGGTGGTTGAACTGGGGCCCTCTAGAGCTAAAAGCAACAGGTGCTACAACGTGAGCTATCGGGGCAAAGCTCTGAAGATGAGAGTTGCATCAACTAAACTCTTCTCTGGATCAGCCCAGAAGAGGATCAGTAACACACGCTCACAGGAGTGGTAGGAAATTAGTAACTCCTGTGATACATCTGGAATAGTTTGCCTTCACCTTGGGGTTGCTATGAGGGCTTTTGCTTGACTGTGTTTTGAATCTAAACATGGTGTTTATTCTGCTTGGTTTGTTTAGGATTTGAGGTCTGGTCCTATGGGGTTTGGCTGGTAAGGAATCCTAGATAGCGCTGTGGCTTTGCAGTAGATAAAACTGGAGCGTTTGCTCTAAGTAAATGTACTCTGTTCTCCCATCAATTGCTCTGATGCGACTGTTACTTGAGAAAAGAGCAAACACAAAGGGAAGTTACTCAAGATGAAATTCTCTTTCTGCTATCGACTGTGGCAGATGTATGCTGCATCTGAATAAGGGCCTCTTTGTTTATGAAAAGCATTCTTGGATGAGGGAAAGGTTGTTTGGTTTGGTAAGGTTGCTAAAATGTTTGTCTGGAGAGGCACTTACTGTACAGAAAATTACAGCCAGCTGAGGTTTAGAAAAAACATTCAGTCCTTCCCTTGTGCAAATACTATTGTCCGTTTATTATGGGTTGGCGAAGAGGTGCAGATATAAAGAGTGAGAGTCCTTTTGCAAAAGATGCCCACTCCAAGTCCAGTGGCATGTGTAGGTTACAATGCTTGCAAAAATCAATAGTGCGCCGCTGAATTTCAGCAACTGCCCCCAAGTGTTACTGGCAGATAGTGGTGTGATACCATGGTCTCTTAGGCCTGGTCTATACTACCCGCCTGAATCGGCGGGTAGAAATCGACCTCTCGGGGATCGATTTATCGCGTCCCGTCGGGACGCGACAATCGATCCCCGAATCGGCGCTCTAACTCCACCAGCGGAGGTGGTAGTAAGCGCCGCCGACAAAAAGCGGCAGAAGTCGATTTTGCCGCCGTCCTCACAACGGGGTAAGTCGGCTGTAATACGTCGAATTCAGCTACGCTATTCACGTAGCTGAATTTGCGTATCTTAAATCGACTCCCCGCTGTAGTGTAGATGTACCCTTAGTCTAGCTCCTGTACAAACTGCTTTGATGCTTTAGCCATAATAGCAGTCCTTTTCTTGCCCTGAAGTGGAGGGCCAGAATGATGTGGAGGATACTGAAATGTAATTCTGTGATGGGATGGAGGAGTCCGTTTAGATCTAACCCCAAAGTCCAAACCAATTGTGAGTGTAGTTTAAAAAAAAAAAGAGGGGGATATGGAAGCCTAGATAGCCTCTCCTTTCTCCTAAGATTTTTAGCGCTCCTTTACCCTTCTTGGTTCCTGATGGAAGCTTTGTGGAAGCAGGGATTGGCTATCCAGCACAGGGGTGGTGCCAGATCCCAATAATTATTTTTATTAGGATTGACTATTATGTGTGACTCACACGGTAACTGCCCTGTCACTACGTGAAGGTGGTGCGCCATCAGCGAAGGCATGCAGTGCATGTCCCAGGACCGACGGTGTCTGCAGGAGAACCCTGAGCGGTCCCTGTACAAAACAGTGTTCACCGCACAGCATGACAGTGCACATGAGGTCATGCCGCATGGAGGACACCATTTTTCATGCAAGTGTACAATTGCAATTACAAATGTCACGGCACGCCACTGTGTGGCAGTAATTATCAGGTAGTCAGCAATGGGACATTCATATGGATAGCAAGGTCATCCTGTTTTATATGGATAACAAGAATAAAGTAATCATTAATAAAAATCAAACCAAACCAAAAAAAAAAACCCTAGGATACTGGAAGGAATATAAATCCTCATGATTCAGAGCATAAGCCTAAGCCTATATCTATCTAAGTGGGGAGGAATAGCTCAGGGGTTTGAGCATTGGCCTACTAAACCCAGGGTTGTGAGTTTAATCCTTGAGGGGGCCATTTAGGGAACTGGGGTAAATATTTGTGTGGGGATTGGTCCTGCTTTGAGCAGGGGGTTGGACTAGATGACCTCCTGAGGTCCTTTCCAACCTGATATTCTATGATAAGCCAGACTCTGGGGGAGAGGGTCAAAGAATGAATTTTCCATATGGGCAGGCTATCCCAAACCTGCCAACCACAAGGTTTCTTCTATCTTTCTCTGAAGCACCTGATACTGGAGTAGAAGGACCCTATATCTGATCCAGGTTGGCAGTTCCTAACATCTTATCCATGTGGTATGCTCTGCAACATTTCATTTTACTAAATAAATCTGATGGCAATTTTTTGATACAATAAATGCCTGGTAATATGTACAAACCAGCTGTAGAGGAAAACAGTAAATGGCAATTTTATCTTTATGATAAACTTCATATAGTAAGAAACTTAATGGTTAAATTCAATTCCCAGAATTCAAAAGGGATAAATAGTTTCCAAAAGACAAGAAATCCCATGCTGTCATCTTCATACTGTTTCCCTCTGTATCATTTCAGTACAAGAAACCTCCTCACTGTTCGTCAAAATAAATGTGTTCCTTCAAGAAAAGGAAGACACGGAACAAGACATGAGTACCTGATCAAGAATAAAAGCCTCTCTCTATATACAAGATAGAAAGGGCTTACAAAAAGATTTTATCTATAGAAAGATTTCTCCTTAATGGAGCCAAGTTCATTTAGAACTTTTGTTATCTGTTAGATAAGTAATAATGTTGCCACACATTCAAAGCCACCCCAATTATTTTTCCAAGAGATTAGTAAGTGTTTTTGCCATTGTAAATGTTTGCAATTTACGGGTGATTTTTGAGGCTATTTGTCTGCTTATGTGTTTCCACGCTCAACTTGGGATGTGCATTCCGCTGAAGCAGTTTTAAAAAATAGATGATAGCTAACTTCTCCCATGTCTTTCCTTGTATGCCCATAAACTGATCCTTGAGTGATGACGGTGGACCTTTAAAGGGGTCAGAGTACAGTTCTGGGGCCTGATCCTGTAATGAGCGCTTCATGGATGCAGGGCTTTGCTTGCACAGAGCTCATTAAAGGATTGGGGCCTTGGGTTGGAGCTCCAAGGTTGACTGGCAGCATGGTTAGTGGCTAGGGCACCACACTGGGTGAGAAGAAACCAGGATTCTATTCCCCCTGGAAATCCTGTCACACAAATGACTATAGCAGCATAGATAGCATTGACATAAAATAAGTCAAAATTTGCTAACAAATAAAGCAGAATACATGCATGGATTATACAAAGGGCTGAAGCTAGATTCCTAGCAGCAAGCAAATGGAGAAAAGGGATCAGGAGAAAGCAGCCATTGAAATGACAACTTGTAATAACAATCAACACCTTATAAACATTTTTTCCCAAAGCCTCAAGATATTGGCTGGTTTGCAAATGCTCTGAACTCTGTATCCTCCTGTTAGAAATTTGAAATAGTCCGAGCTTGTATTTAACCTCCTCTTTATGAGTGAGTTGACAGAAAAAGTGGGGAATGCTCTGGAGACAGTCCAAAAGGTGATTGCCAACACACAGGCTGGAAAAGCTCTGAATCTTGGGCCAGGTCTACACTACAGACCTATATCGGTATAGCTACACCGCTCAGGGGTGTGAAAAATCAATACCCTGAGTGATGTAGTTATACCGACCCAAATCCCTATATAGACAACACTATGTTGACAGGAGAGCTGCTTCCATTGACAGAGATACTGCCTCTCAGGGCGTGCCTTCATATACAGCACTGAAGTGGAACAGCTGCACCTGTGAAATGCTGTACATGAAGACAAGCCCTAAAGCTTTAAATGACATTTAAAGAGTTGCTAATTATGTTCTTGAATTAAGTCAATGATTGGTTTTCAGGCACCCTTACTTTAACAGAGCTACCATTTAAGGACTCAGTCCCGTAACATAAGTAGTTCAGCGGGATAACCTGCTAGAGTAGGGAATGCCACCGTTAGCAGTGGTTGCCACTTATTAATTGTTTGTATTGAGGTAGCTCCCAGAAGCCCTGTGAAGGTGATAGGTGCTGTACAGATTATGTAAGTAAACACAGCCCCTACTCCAAAGAGTTTAAAATCTAAGGGTGTGGTAGCAGGATGTAGTCAGTCATGTACACTTTTTTTATTGACATAAATACATATCACTGTGCCTAAGTACCCATCAACATTTCCCTTTCCAGTCCTCTGACTTCCTCTAGGTATTGTGGCAAAGCTGGTTCATGTGAAGGAGAAAAGGGTCCTGGATCCATCTGGGGAGAATGCTCCACTTTTGATGGGAGAAACTGAGAAGTAGACAGCACGGCTGGCATCCTGGGCAGGGCACAGGTGCCAGAAGGTGACTCAATGGAGCAGAGAAGCAGGGGTTCACAGAGATGAGATGAGGACAAGAAGCATGAACTTGACATGGTGGGAAAGAGAGAGCCAGTGGCGGGATAAGCGGCACATGTATTTTTGCACTCTATTTTTTATTGTGCTGAGCATCACACCCTAGCTTCCTTCTGAATGGAAGCATTAGCATTTTGGCCAATTTGTGTTGTAGTCTCATCACTAGAACACAATAGTTCACTTTATGACAACACCTTGGATCCATCAGCACTTTCCAGCACCAGCGAAATACAGCCCAATCTGGGATAGAAAGCTGTAACCATGGCGCTGACAACAGAGAGCATGGGGATGGGCATGGTAAAAGAACCTGAATATAGAACACAGCACAGTAGCACAGAAAGTGGAATGTTTTGGCCAACAACAACAGGGCAACCTCCTATGTGGATATTAGGGACAGTATCCGCTACTGACAATGGTTGCAAGTGAACATGATTTAGCTATAAATATGGCCAAAGACATTCTGTGTTCAGCACTGATTCAAAAACCACCCATAAAACTTGTTGGTTTGTCCATGTGTCTTCATTTTTACCATTCCCAAAATGCAGCCTGGTAAAATGTTGGTGTTGCTGTTGTTACTCCTTTTGACCTGAGTGGCTAGTCAGTTTGGGGCCCTGGGGATGTGCCAGGTGGGAGCTGAAACTGGTAATCGGTATTTCTATGATGCAGTCTTGTTTATTTACAAAGAACGTACAAAGTCCTGTGTCTCTGAACACAGAAGGAACCAAGAACAAAAAAGAAGCAGTTTCTTGGCTTACAGCCCCCAAGTCTTTTTAGCCAACACCCGTCCCCAAAGCGCTCTCTCTAGCTTTTTCCAGAATCATGCTGTGCTTACAGGTTCCCGCTGCTTGGCTTTCCTTGCCTCTGTTCCTCTTCCTCTCTCTCTGTTCTTATCTGTGACCTCAATATTTGTGTGTTCACTGGCACTCCCACACACACCTACCCAAAACAATACCCATCCAAAAAGCTCCTAGGCAGGTTCACACACACCTTTTGTCCTAGGTGGGGCTTATGTTTACTGTTACGTTAACTGGAGGGTGAGTTCCCACCTATCAACATCAATGGGGTTTTAACATAAGCCATAATAAGGCTTCACTGAGCTCATAACAGTATACACAGTAGACATCATCAAAGTGATATGTAATGCAATCTAGTATAAACGAAGCCATTTAAAGACCAAATAGGCACATCCGTGCATTTTCAAGTTTCCTTTTGCAACAGTATATAAAAGAGCTAGGAAAATAGAACTTTGTGTTCTGAGATGGAGTAGCCTGAAGACTAAGAACAAGTGAGCAAGTGTCTATATAATAAATGATATTGGGGAAAAAGCATACAAGAGGTTTAAAAAGTGGAAGCATGTATAAAATAATGAGGTAGCATATGAGTTAATAAGATACATTGTCAAAATGATGCAAATCTATTCAGATTCTTGTAATAGTTGAAATGGTAAAGTGTTCTTTGGGTGAAAGCAATGCCGTTCCAGTGACACTAATATTTTACCAAGTGATAAAATGAGGGTAATTTATTATAATTTTACAATATTTTAACTTGTATCCTGAGAGGTTTGATTGCCTTTGGTACAGTCCATTTCACTCTTAATAATATTGATTTTGCTGTACATTTTTCTCACATTTCTAGAGTTATTTTCTTGACTTGGAACAAGATTTAAATTTTAATGCCGCTGACAACATAAAAGTCAAGTTTTAAGAAATCTTATTATGATAATTACATTTCCCCTGCTGGAAGCTAATGTGTGTGCTATACTGAAAAAAAAACTTAGTTAGTTGGGGAGTTCTGAGAGAAGGAAAATGCTCTGAGAAAAGTTTTTGTGAGCTCATTTTAAATCTTAGAAATATAAGAATTTCAATATGTGTGAAAGGCTTCCAAGAACTGCTTGAGGATTGTTTTACTATGTTTTTGAGACATATCCCAGCTGTCAGTGTTTTGTCACTGATCCCTCAAATGCTAAGATATGGGCTTAATTTTACCCACATATGATGTCAATGAATGAAGTTAAGCATGTTAACTGAATTGGGGCCATAGACTTTTGAATCTCACAGTACCATGAGGCTTCCTGCTCAACTTGAAAACCAAAAATTCCTATCAAAAACCTTATTTGGCTAATGCAAATCAGAACTTTGAAGTAAACAAGCAACATGAAAGGCATTTTTCACTATTAAAATCCAACTCTCATGTTTTGAGACAAAGGAAACAATAGAAAGGCGACTTTAATAGTTGCACGGTAGTTTAACATAACAGATATATCACCTCCCTAGTCTCACTAGTTAAAACTCTCCACAAGATTGAGCCACGAGATGCTCGTATTAGTGTGACTCACATGCTATCTAACAGTTTTTTCTCTAGTGCAATTATTTTCTGTCCAGCACATACCCTTAATCCCTGCTTATTGATTGTGATGGGCAAACCTCAAAATCGTGCCATTAAATTCTGATCCTTATCTGAACTGCTCAGGTTCTTCAGCCTGTTTGCAAAATGAGTCAGTTCTGTCTCTCTACATATATACAGATAAAAGAAAGGAAATACATGTATAACTCACTCTGGAAATAATGTTCTGGTTCTGATAAAAAGGAGTTTTGCTAAAAAATGTCTTGTAATATTGACCAAGTAAGTGCATGTTCTGCTTTAGGGGATATCCAGTCTCAGTTTTAATTGCCTCCACACACAAAATTGTTAAATTACCCTTCAATGTAATTTCACAATGCATTTCAGTGAATGTTTACAGTCGTGTCTCTTTGGAATACCCATAACTGGAAGAGCACAGGAGTGTTGGAACAATTTATATAGTGGGGGTGCTGAGAGCCTTTGAACCAAACTGTAAACCCTGATTATGACGGAAATCACTTCAAGCCAGGGGGTGCTACTGCACCCCCAACACCCCTAGTTCCAGCACCCCTGGGAAGGGCAAAGCGAGCTGCTGTGAGTTTAAACACTTCGCTTTCCAAAAGCATTCCTTCTGAAGTCTTCCCATGGTTCTTAGCTAAAATGTTTGGAGGACTGTTCCAGGGTGATTGGCCCCTTAAAGGGGAGATGGGGCCAGACATATATATGCCCCAGTTAATTAGCTGCTTCCCAGTCTGAAGGAGCAGGACTAAGGAGGGTCAGGTGGGTCTTATAAGAGGGCTGAGAGAGATCACTCTGGCAGCTGGTACCAAGTAAGCAGTCTGCCATGGAAGGCCCGGAGCCAGGCTCTGGGACCAGTGCTCCAGGGGGAACCAGTCTGGTGAGGGGAGGGGCTAAGTGCTCTATACTGGAGCAGGGGAAAGACTCAAAGATGACCCAGCAAGGGACGGGGAACAGGGCTCAGTGGGTGGGCGAACCAGCATATCTGGGACCTCAGTCTTGCGACTCAAACTTCCTCTGATGAAGCCTAAGCAGATCTGAGATGACAGAATCAGGACTCAAGGATCTTTTATGCAATTTCGTGTCTTCTTTGACAAGTTGGGATTTCCTCGGGGAACAAAAGGTCATTAGGATGACTTTGAAGGAGGTCCATCACCGGTACTTAGCTATAGAATTGACATAAGGCACTTTCCTTGTTCCTCCACCATTCACACTACATTTCAAAGAGAGATGAATACCGAGATATCCCGTGTTTACAATTCATTTAAATGCTAGGCTGTTCTTTTGACTTCTGAATTATCAGAATACACCATAGACAGGGACTGTTGATTACATTGTGACCCTACTCATACATATGTAAATACACAAAACCACAAACATTATCTCCGCACATGTCTTTTGAGGGTTCTTTATTTTGCAGGATGTTTAACCCTTTTTAGCCCTATGTCACAGGTATGGAATGGTATGTAGAGGAATACTGATCCAATGGAATATTAGTGTGTCTCCATAATTACTGTACCAGTATAAGCCACACAAGTTTAAGATGTATATCAGAATTGATTATAGGCAGTTCCTGTGAAACTTGTTGCCAGGGGATGTTGTGAAGGACAAAAGTATAACTGGGTTCAAAAAATAATTAGATAAATTCATGAAGGATTTGTCCATCAATGGCTATTAGGCAAGATGGTCAGGGACGCAACTCTATGCTCGAAACATCCCTAAATCTCTGACTGGGACTGGACAAGATGGGATGGATCACTTGACAATTGCCCTGTTCAGTTCATTCCCTCTGAAGCGTCTGGCACTGGCCACCAGGGCCGCCCGCGGGGAGGGGGCAAGTGGGGCAATTTACCCCGGGCCCCACAGGGGCCCCCACGAGAGTTTTTTCGGGGCCCCTGGAGTGGGGTCCTTCACTTGCTCTGGGGGCCCTGGAAAACTCTCGTGGGGCCCGGGCTTCTTCTGCTCCGGGTCTTCGGCGGCAGTTTGGCGGCAGCAGGTCCTTCCACTCCGGGACCCGCCACCAAAGTGCCCTGAAGACCCGCGGCGGGGGGTCCTTCCGCCCCGGGACCTGACGCCGAAGGGCCCCGAAGACCCGCGGCGGGGGGTCCTTCCGCCCTGGGACCCGCCGNTGACGCCGAAGGGCCCCGAAGACCCGCGGCGGGGGGTCCTTCCGCCCTGGGACCCGCCGCCGAAGTGCCGGGTCTTCGGCGGCAATTCGGCGGCAGGGGCCCCCTGCCGCCGAAGACCCCAGGTCCCCTGAATCCTCTGGGCAGCCCTGCTGGCCACCGTTGGATACTGGGCTAGATGGACCGTGGGTCTAACCCAGCATGGCTGTTCTTATGTTCATCTTCAAAAAAGAAAAATGAAAGACAGCTCTATCTCTGCCTCTAAATCGGTCCAATTTTTATTTCAATATTTTGAATCCTTTTGGCCCATTCATCCTTGCTCTTGTGGGTAAAAAAACCAACCAAACAAAAACACCCCATTTTTTTGCCTAGTATTAACAAATAGGTTGCTATGGTAATTTGATGATCTAGGTGTTAAGCCAGAGGCACTAGCTCTCTGTCCCCAGACTTGTTTTTCTTTAATAAATTAATCACATTTAAATTAAACATATGAATGTATTTCATGTCAATTAATTTGCACGTTAAGCTGGCTGTTTGCTTAGTTTCTCTTTTGCCACTCATCCTGCAACATTAATTAACTCCACTGGATACCACAGTCCATTGCCGTCGTTCCCAGCTATCTGCGCTTACAAGTATGCGATGCTTACAGTGGTAATAATCAATGTCCAAAATAATTGCTTTTCACAGGTCTATAGTCAGCTGTCTGGTCAGATATTTAAGCTGTAATGAAACGGTTTCGGTTTCTGGAGAAATGATACAGTTGAAATGTACTGGGAGCAGGCCAAAAGCAAAGCTGATAATGGGGCCGTCTATGTGCTTAGCACATTATGGTTTCATCTGTTTACCCTTTTCGGTGGCAATTCCTGCAGTATTAGCACCATCATGCTCGCTCCCTGTCTTCTTGCTTTGGAAGCGGAAGGCTTGGGTTCCCCCTAGCAAATGTCGGGGATTGCTTTGCAATAAGGTAATAAAAGCAGGGAGACAAATTGCTGTGGGGAGAATGAAAGAAGAGCATTCTTTGACATCGAGCCAGTCAGATGATACAAGAAGAACTCAGTGTCCATTCACCATTATTTGATGTTCACAAAGATTCAGCCAGCACTGGGGATTTGTGAAAATATTCACCAATTCTGAAAGTTAACAAAAATGAATTTTTTTGTCTAGAGATGAAGGTTAGCTAAGGGTGGGTTCTTAATCTGAGCCGTCCCAGAGTTTAGCAGCATTTGAATCCAGGGCTTTGGTTCAGGGTGATATCTATCATGTGCTGACTGGCTTTCTCCTTCCTAAAATTTAGCATGCTTAGCTCAGGGTATTTCCCAGGGGCAGCCCTGATGGGCAGCCAGCAGCTCAAACAAAAGAAGAGAGAGACAGCAGGGGGAGGTGGTGAATGGCTAGAGCTGAGATGAATGAGAGTATTTTATACCCAGTCTCTGATCCATATTTGTAAATTGTAGAGAAACAGATTACGGATTAGGCGTCTATAGGAAGTTCTTATCTACATGAAAAGCATGAGGACAGCAGAAAGATCTGTATTGGTCTTTTTTTGAAGAGGCCATATGCTTTCTAAATGGTTGGACTCTAAGCATTAGTCACAAAGTGATTTGTTGCATTACTCCACCCTATATGCCTTCCCTGGACCTTTTCCTCTTTCCACCTACTTATTTGTTTCTCTAATAAAAATGGCTGTTATGGAAATTGCATTGATAATCCACTTCCCTTGTAAGTTTCTTGGTCTTTCCTAGGGTATCGTCAGGTAACGATGCAGTCAAAGAGCTTGTTTCACAGCCTGCCAAAGTCACAGAGCACAAGAGCAGGTGATTCTGAGGACATGGAAGCAATAGCTGCTGGGGACTGGAAGGAGGCACTGGAAGCATTTGTTTAGAGGAGCATTTGCTCACAGAGTGCTAACTTTCCTGGCAGATGACTTGTAATTGTATGACGCTGTGGGTTTTTTCCACAATTAACTCCAAAGCATAACAAGGAACTACTGCAGCATGTGACAAGTCAGATGTATAGTTTCTTGTCATATATTGGGAAACTCATCACTACGAGACACTAGATCCTATGCTGTACTTGCTGTGGGAAGTTTAGAGAGCAGTGTGATAGATGTCTTATAAATACCTACCAAAGATAGAGAATTACCTGTGTGGGAGGATATCCTCTTTACACACTTGCCTTATTCCTGTCTGTGCATGTGCCTTTTATTCTCATATTCAATCCTGCACAACTTCAATGAGGCTTCTCCAGTGAGCTTTAAAAATACTGGAGTCAAGCTGCCATAGAAACTCATTGCATGGTTATATTTTATAGTGGTTTCTACATTGGCTTCCCACTTTCGATACGAAGATCACTAGAATTGACAGCTCTCAATGAAGATAAAGTTACAGGAATATGCCCCTGCCTTTAGCAATATGTTCTACCTGTAATTTAAAAAAAATAATCTGTGTGAATGTTGCTCTTGGAATGGTAACTTTTTTGTTGCCAAACCTCCCAGCACTTTGGAAGCATTATTATCTAATAATAATAATAATAATAATTAATGCAATGAAAATCCTCTTATTGTGATGATTTCTCTCTCTCTCTCTCTGATTTATGAACCACTGAGTATGAATTTTTAAATGAAATGTAAACTTCATTAAAAGCCTTTAATTCCTAGTTAACCTTGTTCCCGGGCTGACTGCAGCTGGAAGATGGAAGTGTTTTACTCTTTCTTCCCGCTCACTAAACATTCAAGAGTAATGTGCATTGTGAATCTAGGGGGCTATATTAATGCCAAACATAGGCATGCTCTTGGACCACTTTGATTATTGGACTGAGTTATTAGATACATGAAGAATATCATTTAAATGTAAATCCATTCTCTCTCTATCATAGACAAATGTGCTTTGCCTTGAACTTGTAAGCAGAATACATAATTTTTGATATACTAACTGGAACTGAATGAAGCCAGTCCTCGGGTGAGGGGGAGATGCTCATGGTTTTAAAGCAGTTGGAATATAGGAGAATATCATCTGGCTAATTAGCTTGAATGTCTTTCTTAGTGAAGACTTTTCTGATGCTTGCTAAGGTGCCCAGATGTTTGCAGTTGTTTTTCTCAATAACGGACTTATCTTGGAATAAAAAAAAGGTGCAACAATATCAATTGGTCAAGAATTAATTATTTTTTTAGTATTTATGTTGTGGGGACATTTATGTGCAAACTAGAGTGGGGCTCTATTGTTCTAGGCACCATATAAACATATTGTTGACCCCCTGTGGAGTGGTGGTAGATGTCCAAGACCTTGCAGGTTGGCTTCCTGTTGGAGGAGAAATACATAGTGCAGAGTCTGGCTATATTCCTAGTGTAACTTGTTTATATACTAGTCCTTAAATGGAGGTGGTTACAAACAGCATGCAGTAATTCTTTCCTTCATGATTCACAGCCAAAACACCAATGCCAGGTTCCCAGGTAGGAAGCCGGTCTTAAGAATTGACTCTAGTTAGAGAGATGTCAAGACAAACTCATCTGCTGCTTGCCCCAGTTCTCCGCAAAAGAGACTGCATCATAAAACCAACAATGCAGCAGTTCTTCATAGCCTGAACATTGCTTGCCCACTAAGGAAAAAAAAAATCAAGACTGTGTAACAGGGCCACTTGGTGACTCCTGTCATAACATCATAAATGAGTCCCTTCCTCAAAGATCTCATTGTGGGTGAGATTTCAAAAGTGCTCTGTGTTGGCCAAACTCTTCATGAGGTAAACTAATACTGAGAGCTTTTGAAAATCTTACCCAACAGCTACATTTGAAGAAGCACAACCCAAACATATCAAGTTAAACAAATGGCACAGTCATAAGGTTTCTAGCTGAGAGGTGGCATGATCTTGTGGTTAGGGCCCTGGACTGAAACTTGGGAGAACTGGGCTCAAGAGAAGATTTACACAGGCACAAATGGGAGTTAGATGTTTAACTCTCACTGCGTTTCAATTCCCCGTTCTGCCACAGACTTCATGTGTGACCTTGGGCAAATCACTTACCTTTCTATGGCTCAGGTCCCCCCCCCCACTTCCCCATCTGTTTAGAATGCAAATGCTCTGGAAGAGGAACTCTCTTACTGGGTTTATGTGCCATGCCTAGCACAGTGGGGCCCCATTCTCCATTGTGGTCTCCAAGAACTACCAGACTTACTTCACCCTGTAAGTTGCACAGATAAACGACTAAGCTTTCCATTTCTAGTATGTAAGGAGTTTGGCATTTTTAATCTCAACTCGAGGTGCTGTATTTGTAAATGCTCCTGTCATTGTTATAATATGAATCTCAATATTTCTTTTCTTTCTAATTAGATGTTTAATTGCACAGATTACCGGGAAGCTTAAAAGTATGAAATGGGTATAAAGTATAACAGTAATAGCTGTATTGTACAAAGGTATATGCCATCAGTGGAGACTTCCAAATATTGCGCATTGTAATTCCAGGTATTTCCTTGGGGCTATTGGACTGTTCTGTGTTAAGTGACTAGGTCCATTGTAGTGGCTTTCATCGGTCCAATAATAATGGGTAGGGATATTTCAATGGTCATCATCTTTAACATAGTCTTTGTTGGTGACTAGATTCCACGCTGATGAGCGCATTAAAGATGCACTGGTATGATTGTCTGAATGCTCTTTTAATTTGGGTGGTGGGAGTGGATTCTGGAGGAGGAGCTATGACTAAGCTGTTGCTGTGGAGTGGACCAATTCAAAGGGGTGACCTTCAGGGGAATTGCCACCACAGGCAGTGCAGGAGTGGTACAAATATGGGGAGTGAGAGCAAAGGGAAGAAAACTAAAAGGTTTTGGGGATTGTGCCCTGTAACATTTTGAAATAGCAAGTGCAATCTCTTGCACTTTTCAAGGTTTAAGACATTTTACAAATATTCTATGCATTGAATAAATGCATTTATGCATTAAAATTCAGCCCTCTGTGTGGGATCATCTAATCTAGTAGAATAACTTGCCCATAGAAAAAATAAAAAATGTTTCCCTGTTCTATCTTTTGTTACCAACTTTTCCCTTGTGTTTTCTGTTCCTCTTACTTTCTTCTCTTCTTTTTGTCAAACCTCTTCCAGGCCTGCTTGCAAAAGAACCCTAAAACACAACACAACCACACACCACACCTTTGGAAATAGGAGCTGAATAATACTTTGACCCCAAAGTGCCTCAGAAAGATGAGGCACTTTGGGGGCAAAGTATTATCCTTAGAGTGTATCATAATAGAAACCACCCTCCTCTCTACATAAATTCTTGGCCCGAAGAAGTTACCTCTCTAGCTTTGCAAACAGAATCTTCCCCCACCAGGTTGTATCTTCAACAGTGTTCAGTTTGCCCTAACTCGGAAAGTCAATACTAAAGCCCCTGTTGACTTCAAAGGGAGCAGAGTTTGGCCAACACTGAGTGGGCTTGAAATATCCCATCCTCAAAATGCTTTGCAAGCTCCTAACCTGGTGTCCTTGCCTGTCTCCATTCAAGCAGGACGAGCCCAGCCTGCAAATTAATTGGGAGGGAGGACAAGGAAGGGGAAAGGAATGGAAGAGAGGGAGAGGTGAAGGAAGGACAAGGAAGTATTTTTGTCGTGATTCCATTAATTCATGAAGTGCTCACAGGTACCACCTAGTGACAGAGTTGTTTTATTTTGACTCTGGTTCCCATCTTCTTCTCTTCCTGCCTTACGTAGCCCTACCCACTTGGGGAACCTGACAACTGGTTTCTGAAACTACTACTTCTAATCACTTGTAAATGCCAGGGAAGAAATGTTCCTACAATATCTTTCCAACCCTGGAAAAGTTTCTGCTGGTCCCTGAAGGAGAGAGAGCTTCGCTTAATCCTCTTAAAATTGATACTAGTGCTTCTGTTCGTTCTCTCGCTCGAGCTCTGCTTGTTCTCCAGCCCTCTCCTGGCTGCTCTTCAGCGACCAGGAAACAACATTAACATTTCTGCAGCAGCGGGTTAGCCTGGTTCCATTTCAAGAGGCCGGTGCAGAGCATGAGAACTGGCACAGCTGTGTGGGGAAGAGACTTCCCTGAGCAGCATGGGGGAAGCTTAAACTGCCTCTAGCCTGGCTGTATCTGTTCTGTTGTTAGACATTGTCAAGGCTGCTTCCCCACTTTGAACTTTAGGGTACAAATGTGGGGGCCTGCATGAAAATTTCTAAGCTTAACTACCAGCTTAGATCTGGTCCGCTGCCACCATTCCCAAAATGCTAATTCCCTTCCCTGGGTAGCCTTGAGACACTCTTCACCAATTCCCTGGTGAATACAGATCCAAACCCCTTGGATCTTAAAACAAGGAGAAATTAACCACCCCCCTCCTCTCTCCCACCAACTCCTGGTGGATCAAGATCCAAACCCCTTGGATCTTAAAAACAAGGAAAAATCAATCAGGTTCTTAAAAAGAAGGCTTTTAATTAAAGAAAAAGACAAAAATCATCTCCGTAAAATCAGGATGGAAAATAACTTTACAGGGTAATCAAACTTAAAGAGCCCAGAGGAATCCCCTCGAGCCTTAGGTTCAAAGTTACAGCAAACAGAGATAAACACTCTAGCAAAAACGTACATTTACTAGTTGAGAAAACAAAGATAAAAACTAACACGCCTTGCCTGGCTGTTTACTTACAAGTTTGAAATATGAGAGACTTGTTCAGAAAGATTTGGAGAGCATAGTACTGTACACAGGAGGGCTGTTACCCTTCCCTTTATAGTTATGACAGACATCTTTGGTCTCCAGGGCAGTGGTTCTGGAACTAGGGGTGCTGCTGCACCTCTTGCCTTGAAGTAGTAATAACAAATACCAAATACATGGTTTCCATCATCAGAACCGCCACTATAAAAATTGTTCCAGCCCCCCTTTCGGGGCTGTCAGTCCATTAAGGTTGAGGAGACCATACAAAATATGGGTGACCAGGTCAAGATGATGGGGGCAGATGGGAATGCTGGGAATGTGGGGGTGGTAAGTATTGGATACTAGAATGATAGGTGTGAAGAGCATTCCTTCCTCCCCTTGGCTCCACTTCAATCTCTGCCCTTTTCTCAGCCACATAAAGTGAGTGAGAATATGCATCCTGAAATGCATCTTTAGTGAAGAGAGCTGTATTCTTTTATGAATGACTGTGTGGTGTTAGTCACAGGAACACCATCTCTGAGGGCTTTGCGAGCATTCATGAATTTGACCTTCACAGTGGTACTTCCCTTACTCTGAAGGGTATTGTGAGGTTCGGTTAATTAATGTTTCTCAGGTGTTCAGTCAGTCAGGGGCATAGCCAGGCATAGATCCAGGTCTCCTGGCTCCCAGTCTTATGCCCAAACCACAAGAGCATCTTTCCCCTCTCCTGTTCTGTGTTCATATTGTTTGAAGTAGATGCGCCTGCCTTTGCCATTCCTAGGGATATATACCATGATCCTCAGACTGGTTTGGTTTTGGCATAGGTTTGGTTTGGCTGTAAGCTGATATGTAAGTTGTAGTAGGAAGGACAAGTCTTCAGCCTATGGTCAGTGGGAATTGCTTGTTAGTGGCCTACAGACACACACGGTCACATGGTGCTGGCTCCTCATATCCAGCTGCTAAATTACATTAAGAGACAGCTTAAAAAAAATTAAATCCTTTCCTAAAGATTCTTTTCCATGTAACAAATTGCTGTGGTTGCCCCCTTGGTGTTATCTGATTGTGGGAGAGCAGGCGGGAGAACAGGTGGATCACAAGCAACGTGGATCATCATTGTGGCAAATCCCAAAGGGACTTGGACTCTTTTCGGATCTGAGCCCCATCCAGATTGATCTCTGGCAAGCTGTTCAAGGTGATCTGATTGTATTCTGTTTATGTCCATCACTGGCAATGTTGTGCTATCAGAGCTTTTGACACCCATGTGATGGCTGGCTGTGTAGCAGCATTCCTTGGTACATGTGCCTCGGAGTTTGTTGGTTTTGCATTCTAATAATCTGTCCATGCCAAGAAAGCCATCGCTGTGATCATCTTATGGCAAAAGTATGGGCATTCCCTGCAGAAGGAATATGCACAGTTAGCATTTCCTGAACCATTTAGAGATATTTGTCAGAAATTCTTAGAGAATATATTCTCTGTATGTGTATTTATTATACAGACACAGCTGATAATGATGCCATTAATTAAGGTTGCACAATACTTCCCATTATAAGACTCTGTTTTCAGTTGCTTATAGCTTTGCCGAACTTTAACAATTCAAGCTGAATTTCCCAGGCTGGGTTTGTGTCTCAGGCTGATTTTTTTTTTTTTTTGAAGTTTTAGTTTAAACTATTCAGATATTTCCAAGAATGAGATTAGGGGAAAATTGAGGGTTTTTTTTTTTTTAACCTATGTTAAAAAAATATTCTTAGAATCTTTTCATTGAGAACATCTCCATGTGTTAGAGCAGACACTTGAAATTTGGTAAAGAAACCGCTCTGGTATTAGGGATGTGTTTTGCTTTTCCGCCCAACCATGATCAAGTTATGAGGCTCTGAAAATCTCAGTTTGCACATGCTGAGCTTTAGTGAACCACATTGTATTATTGTATTCAAAATGGTGATGAGCACAAGCTGCGAGTTATATAGAATTGCAGCCTCTGTTTGTGTTTCTGTCTTTTTTTTTTCATGGCCACATGTTAGCAAAAGTGCAACAATCCACAGATGGAATGTGCAAAAGTGGCCTGAACGTGGGTGCTCCTTGCATTTAAAAAGAAAAATAATAATGCAGAACTGGGTGGAAAAGTTTTTTTTTTTCTGCAGAAATTTTTGAATTTTCATTAAAAAGCCACAAAATTGAAAACAGAAAAATTTTGCTCAAGAACTGAGGGGAAAAAATGGTTTTGGCCAAACATTTTTGGTTTTATGTTTTCCAATGAAAAACTGAAAAAAGTTGAGAATAACAGACATTTTCCAACAACATCTTAATTTAGTTGAATTTGGAAAAAAGGTTGAAAGAAAAAATTTCAGCTAGTCCTGATTAAATAGCAACTGACTTTGCATGCACAAACTTTGGTCTTTTGTCCATACAAAATGAACCAATTTCCACCCTTTTGACTATTCTTCTGAAGACAAGGGATAATTCAAAGTCCCTATCCAATTTCTTTTATATTACCAAATTAAACTACAAACCTGGAGATAAAGGGGAAAATGGCAATGGGATACAGCACTCATTTTCCTGACTGATTTTATGATGTAAAAAAAAAACCTTTTATACTCTGAGTGAGTCCCTTTGTCTGGCAGAGAGAAAATATGATTGTTAGTGAACTTGCTGATATACTATTAATAATCTGTCTCATTTGGGTCTCTCTGGCTCTTTATATACTGTCCAAATTATGGCTAGATGACTGATGTACCTGTTCAGAAAAAGAAGCGACCCCAAACTTTTACTGAGATTTGAAAATCTTAGTGTTAGTGGCACATGCTTTACCCATAGAGTTGATAAAGCCTAAAAGTCCTAAAGTCTGTAAATTACAAGGTTTTGTGGTTTGCAAAATTGGCTAGAGTCCAGACCTCCTGCTCACCCTCCAATCACAAGGATGATTCAACTTTAAAAAAAACAACAACAACAGTCTGCTTTGGACTTGGTATTGAGGATAGAAGATTCCCAAGAAAATCTTTGATACAAGGGATGCCAGGTGTATTATATTTCCAATACTCTAAGTCTCATTAACATTTTTCTTCTATTCCCTGTATTCATTCTGTCTTCTAAGCAGAACACCCCCCAAAAAACTTTCAGGTGAACCTTTGAACCTACAGGTGGGTTCAAAATCAAGAAAAAACACGTCCACTCATCTCCAATTCAGCCTACGTACAAAACAGCATCTGCGCTGACCTAGCTCGGCACTGGAGAGCAATACTCTACTGGATCAATGATCTGCCAACTAAATAGCCTCTAGGTACCATCTAAGACTACTAATAGCCTCTAAGTAATAGAACAGCTCAGCTTGGATGCAAGTCTATCAGGTCAAGAACTATTTACTGTTAGACGCTGCAGCATCACGGCATGCCTTCAGAGAGAGCACCTCTAGCCAGTATCTAATAAACAATGGGGTGGGGAGAGGAGAATGAAGTCTTGCAACCTGATATTAATATCTAATATTTGAGGGCCAATTGGCCAGAGACAGACTTAAGCTTTAAATTCTGCTCTTAATTCACATCAGTAGGCTTGTTTTGGTAAGCCGAAGGCAGTATTTTAGGCTGTGTCTACACAAGAACTGCTACAGTGGCAGATCTATGGAGCTGCAGGTGCACCACTGTAGACGTTCATTACGGCACTGGGAGGGGTTCTCCTGTTGTTATAATTAACCCACCCCCCTGAGGGGTGGTAGCTAAGGTGATGGAAGAAGTCTTCCTTTGACCTAGGTCTGTCTACACTGAGGCTTAGGTAGGCTTAACTATGTCCCTCAGGGGTGTGTATTTTTCACACCCCTAAGTGACGTAGCTGGGTTGAGCTAACTTTTTAGCGTAGACCTGGCCTTAGAATGGAGGTTGAAGGTTAAACAATAGCATGAGCTGCTGCTTTATGTCAGAATCTTGCTTTTCATATGTTATGAAAATTATTAGTTCATGCATTTAAAGTTCTGCTCAGGATGAATGCACCTTTGTGATAAGAAGTACTTGTTTACTATGGCCTCCTAAGGGACAGCAGGTCCATTTAGGTAGTTAAACAGTTATACCAATATGCAAACATACAATTAAGATTCTAATCAAATACTTACAATTAAATCATTGTGCAAACTAAAAGAGTTTTCATATAATTAAAAACCTCTACAATCAAGTTCAAAGCCAAGGTAATATAAGCCCCTTTGTAATCCGCCTAATCAGAATTTTAAATTCCACTCAAGAATTTGTACATTTTATATCCTCCTTCGAAACACTGTGATGCCAAAATGTACCATCTGGAAAGGGCTGCCAGACGGAGTTGGTCTTATAATTTGTATCATTCACTTACATTGCCTCATATGCTTCCTAAGGATTTGTTTGGCTGCCAATCTGAAAAGTGCTAATATTCTAAGGATTAAAAGGGTTAAAAAATAATAATCAAATAATCTAACGAGTGAGAAATTTATGGACCAACCTGCAATTACTGGACTCTACAGACAACCACAACCCTAAATAAATCAATATGCCAAAGGCTTGCTAAAGGCTGCATGGCCCATGGAAAAGATTCAGCAAAGAACTGAAGAATATGCTTAACTTTAAGTATGCTTCTAAATCCATCCCTATTCAGCAAAACATGCAAGCCCGTGTTTCAGTCTTATCGAAATTAAAAGGACTCCTCACATGACTAAAGTTAAGCACATGCCTGGCTGATCATTGTTTGTTTGTTTTGTTTGTATTACCATAGCAGCTAGGACCCCAATAACGGACCAGGACCGCATTGTGCTAGTGCTGTACAAACACAGAGCAAAGAGACTGTCCCTGCCCTAAAGAATTTACAATCTGGGATGGATTTAAGTACGTGCATTGCAGAATCAAGATCTAAATCTCCCCTTCATTAAACGTACAAATTAAACCTTGTCTGGGGAAGAAGGCGGGGTTAACTTCTCCTGGTGATTTGGGAGTGTTTTGGTAATTGGATTATTAATTAAACTAAATGATTCCCATTCATTGGAGCATCAGGTTTCATATTCAAGGCTTGTAAATAGGCTGTATTTAGTAGCCGTTATTAGGTAGGGAGTAGCACCAGAGTCAGACTGCAGTGCCTTTGGTTAAGAGTCTGTGAAGAGAGTAACCAGACCATAGTTTCATTAAATCTGTCCTTAAGGGAAAGTTTATGGCGTGTGGATGAGGTAACTCAGGTGCCCTGTGCATTCTCTGTCTAACACGTGGTCTACATCCAAAACGTGGGTTGACCTAGCTACGTTGCTCTGGTGTGTGAAAAATGCACACCCCTCAAGAGACATAGTTACGTCAACCTAAGCCCTGTGTAGACACTGCTAGGTCAATGGAAGAATTCTTCTGTCAACCTAGCTGCCCCCCCCCTCGAAGGGGTAGATTTATTGCAGTGACAGGAAAACCCCTTCAGTTACTGTAGCTAGTTTCTACGCTACAGCGGTGTAGCTGCAGTGCACCACTGTAGCACTTGGACTTGGAGTGTAGACACACCCTAAGCAATAACAACGGAACTGGTCTCTTCCCTCTAACTGCATCATACAGAGCACAAGGGTCTGACAAAAACCAGCACAGCTGTCTGATGCACCTTTGGCTGGGAGCATTGGGAACTTACAGTTAAATACATGCACGTCTCTGTCTTTTCTAGTCCACTGCCTTCCAATGTCTGCTGAATCCGATCTCTCAGATGGAGAGTTTTGCACACAGTACACCGACTAATACCAAACATGAGTGCCGTTATGATCCGGGTGATCTGGATATAAACTGATTGCCGCCGGGGTCAAGGAATTTTATTTATTTATTTGATCTGTACATTAGCGAAGCATTCTTGCCTTCATGCGTTAGGCAGGGTGTTTTGCTTTTCTCCAAAGTATCCTGTAGCAATGACTGCTGGAAACAGGGATGCCATATCTAATGGCTATTTATATTGCAGAGCTGGTCGAAAGGGAAGTTGGTGAATTTCACTGTTTCCCAACACATGTTTTATTTGCCAGATGCTTTTTGCAGCATCCAGCTCCCTCTACCACTGGTGGAATGCTAGAGGAGTGAAATGTTGTTTGATGAATGTTGATATTTATTTATCAAGGGGTCAACAGCACAACAAGGCAATAATGCAAAACACATCCTTACCCTGCGGAGTTACAGCTGAAGGTTCTGATCCTGCAATTGCATCCATGAGGGCAGATCCTTGCATCTGTACAGATCCTATTGACGTCCATGGTACTCTGCACAGATGCAGGGGCCTCTCATGAGCATCCCATTGCAAGTTGATCTGGGTTTAAATTTGAAACTCATCAAATATATTCAACAAACACTTTTGTTTTCTAACTGGCCTGGCCCAAAGCCCGCTGAAGTCATGTGGGAGTTTTGGATCAGGCCTCTGTAAGTCCTTCAAGGCATGAACCATAACTTCTGTTATGTGGTGTGAAGAGCCACATGTCTGCCAAATAATAGAGGGTAATAATGGGCCAATGGTCTGGTCCAATGTGACAGCAGTGGAGGTACCATTGTTGATGGAACAATGGTCTGATCTGGCACAGCCATTTCTCCTCGCTAATTTGTGAACATTTTCTCTCCTGTGATTGGATGACAGCAAATGGTTTCTGATAGGTAGGAAAAGCCTGGCCTTACTGGTACGTAACTACCTTTACACTAAGTTGTGATACGGAGTTCACCTCACACAAGCTGCGAAAGGGTTAATATAGGTCTGAAAGGCCAATTACCCCTGGAGGGTGGGCCAGGCCTAATTAGAGTTAAAGCCCAGCTGTGGGGGGAGCTGTTCTCCCCCTCCCTCCAGAAGATCTGGGTGAGCCCACTTGGAGAGAGGAGACGGGGAATTCCCTTTCTCTGGGAAGCAGCCTGAAAAGAAGGCTAAGAAAGAGAAAGGGGAAAAGACCAGACAGGCTTCCCCAGGGGTAGCAGGAAGCTTGACTGAGACAGGGGCTCTGATAAGCCTGAGTAAGGGGAGACGTGTGCCAGCCCCTGGATCGCAGGACTGATCGAAGCACAGGAGGACAGGCTGGAGCAGCATCATCATGCCTGCGAGGAGGTGGCTGCAAGCTGAGACCAGATGGGCCAAAGGTTTGGTTTTTGTGGTATTTCTGTTGGACTTTGGCAAAGAATCTGTGGGCCCAAGAGGGGCTAGATTCTGTAACGTGGTGTGTCTAGAAGGCCAGGAGACTCCTACAACTGGAGGAGGCCAAAAGAAGATTGGAGAAACTGAGGCAAAAGGTGCTGCAGTGCCATAGTTAGCCAGGAGGGGGTGTGTTGGGGGTAGCAACTTTACCACGCATGGGGGCTTGTCTGGAATCTACCAAACCCCCCTCCACTCATGGACAGATAAGGGGAAAGATAGAGCTGAAATATGCAGAAGCTTCTTCAGTGGAGAGACGTTGACCCTCCCAAGTTGGAGTATGGAGGAGCAGCTACTGACACCGGAGGGACTCTTCCAGTTGCAAGAAGCAGCCCGGCAGTCAAAACAGATCTGGGCTGTCTTCCTGCAGCTTCTGGAACATCAACAAAAATGGGGGGAGGTGCCGTTGGACCTGCAGAGGTGCCCTCACAAGAGGGACAAGACCTAGGACTGACTAACTCAGAGGTGGAGAGTTTCTGGTGAATAGCTGACTGAAGCTCTCATTTATATGTTCATGTTGTCTTTTTCTGTTAAATAAGTGAGACCCTCTGAAGAGGGCACTCTTTAATACTAGAAAGGCCGGCTTGGGCTTATTTGTACCCTAGGTGAGGGAAACTGAGGCAGGGCTCACCTGTGGTGCCACTCTTAACAGCAGGGTTCATGCCAAAGTGACCTAAGTACCATTACGTATATAAATTAATTGTATTATGGCTGTAATTGTAGTATGACTGTAGAAAAATATTGGAGATTGGAGTGTAGTGAGAAGGAGCAGGAAGAAAAGGACATGGAGAACAAAATCTACATAACTGATCACGGACATCCATAAGATAGGCCAGAAATGGCTTTTGGGTATAATGTAAATAACAGCCCTGTAATTGACTAATGGAAACATCAGCTGTACAATTAATTGCTCTCTGCTCATGTTGGACAAGCACTCCTTTGATCTATACAGCATGTGCAATTTCATATTTGTTTTTAACTGCAAGTCAAATGTGGTTGGAGAAGATTAAATTTTTATCAGGCAGCAGGACACTTCCAGAACATTAAATATTTCCATCTGATTTACAAGTTTCCATATTAAGCCCTCTGATGCCTTGAAAAATGGTGCATTAAATGTTCCACCTAATCAAGCTGACTCATAGTTTGCAGCAGTTTGTTATTTTGATGGCTCTAGTCGGATTTTTCTGATTAGCTAATTCTGCTAATAAGCGAAAGCTATTGCAGTTTTGTACAATACAATGCCTTGTTGGGCTCGGTTTAGATACTGAGCTTGTCCTATGACTGTTCTGTAGAGATCCTAGTCTACATGTCTCCCCGTAAATGCAAATACACTCTTAGTTCTGGCCAGTGCTAAGGTGGGAGTCCTGATTGCTGAGTAAGCCAGACATGTCTTGAACTAGAATTGTTATCCAATGAGGCACAATATGGCATCATCCAGGAGGATAGCACTTGCAGTGAAGTTTTATTCTTAAGGTGTAGACAGTACTTCACTGGGGACAGGAGATGCACCGGTACTTAATTTGTTCTAAACTAGTACACCTGAAAGAAAAATTTTCACATGCTATATATGTGCAAAGCAGTCAAAATATATTTAAATCACACAGTAAAGCCACTGCAGATCCCCAGAACTATTTGCCTTTGTGCTGCCTTTCTGAAAAGGGCACAAAGAACTCAAAATCTTCAACTTCCATTGAGCAATGTCTGTCAGCGGTGTGCATGATGGAGTAGGAGGGTTCATCCGCCAGCCAGAGCACACACCTCGAGAGCAGTGGCGTTGTCCTGTGCTGATAGATGTTAGGTATCTTGCAGAGAGATTTATAATGGGGCCAGCGTGGTCATCAGCCCCTAAATCTATTGTGTTCTACAAATCAGATTCACCACCATCAGAAGATACAGCATTAGAAGAAGAGTGCTGAACACTGTCATGAACTGAGTAGACAAGTTAGCGTTAATAAAAAGGGGAATTCTTTGCTTAATCCTACTGAATCTCCCCTATCTAAAACTTGCTCATAAGAATCCCAGTGTTGAAGTACAGAGAACTTGTCTCTCTGAAGAACAGAAAAATAAATCCATGCTTACCTGAAAATTTCCTCTCTTCAAGTAGCAGGGTTCACAGCTCTGACCCACCTATGGAAACCCCAGAATTCATAAAGTTTTCCATTGTTCTGCAATGGGCATATAGGGGAAGATTTTTAACGGTGCCCAACTCGCACTGAAACTGGGAGTTGGGTGCTTATTGCCCTGAAAAGTCACGTGGTTAAAGCAAGCTGAAATGATCTTTAGCTGTGGAATTGATCAGATCAAGTGGAAAGGACAAGTACAGGCAGTTGCCGGTGCCTGCTTCCGACCCCACTGCTTCAAGCAGGCCAGAGATCCAGTGTTGGCACCTATGAACCCTGTTACTTGAAGAGAAGAAAGCATGGATAATTTTTCTGTACTCTAATCTTCAGCCAAATGAATAGCTGTAGGGGAGAAGACAAATAAAATGCATGATGCTTTGCTCTAAGGAATGGATCATAAATCAAAGGCTATGGAATTATTGCATTTTAATGCTCTATCGAGACCTCATGTGTAGTACATTACATTGCAGCTGAACCCCTACCATAGCTTAGAAATGAAGCCGCTGCTAGGGATGTGGGGGAATACAATGAAACTGTAAGGCTTTGGGTATGCTGTTTTCAAGGACAGCCCTGGGCAGCTAGCTGGTTGTTCTCATTTTTAAAGAGGAGGCATTTGGGAAGCTAATTAAAATAGCTGCTTTTTAAATGAAATGTTATATATTGTAGGAGGCCAACAAAATGATGGAACCAGCATGGCTCATGGGAGAAAGGAATCACCAAAAAGGATAAACTTGATGTAAGAATCAGAGCAGTGAGAAGAAGTTTCTAAATCATGTGTCCAAAAGCAGTGTGTTAGCAAGGCAATTAGACATCAGATAGACATCACAAATGAAAATCAGGTTCTCAAGGAAACGAAGGGTTTGTCTACACGGAGATTTAGTGCGCAGCATGCCAGTGGGAACCTGCAGTTCCCTAGCTGGCTGCACACTAAGTTTCCATGTAGACACGTGTATATTTTATTCAAAGGAAGGGCCAAATTCAGAATCTCTGCATAAGTGCCATCAACAAGGATGCATCTCATTACCACAGACATAGCAATTAATGCGTGCACAAATCTTAACTCTCAACCATTTTATTGACAGCCTCTATATAGGTTATCCCTGCTAGGAACAGGTGTGATCTGCAAAAGGAGTGCGTAGCTGCCATTGTCAGTGCCTCTGCTTAGGCACTTCTTGTTCTCTGAACTTGCTTCATTTTGTCTTTAAAATGTGGTGCCCAAACCTGCACGAGGCCTAGAATATTGAATCCAGATCCCTCGAACTTGGGAAGAGCCGTGTCTGAATTTCATCTCTCTCAGCTGAAGCTGAGCCGGAGCACCAGATCCAAAAGCCCTCTCGGTGAGGGAGTTCTTCACTTGTACTGTTGTATTAATTTAGATGGAATAAAGGGCCCAGAGAGTCAAAGGGGTTTCCCATGACCCTGAAACTATCCAACATTAAACGGTATTAAACAAGGTTTGAGGTTTGGTCTACAGGGATCTCAACTGGCTTAGTACGATGCCAAACACCGTATAAAACTTATGCCAAAGGTTCGAAATTTATTGATTGAAACACACAAAAAGAAAAGAATCCCAACAAGGTAAAAAGCATTGAAATCGAAATTGATTAATTATGCAAAACACAATAAAAACCTATCAAAGTCCCTTTTTGGAGACAGTGAATATTGGTTAAAGTCTTAGTCAGTCAAACAGCCTTTCTTGGTGGGGAAGAAAGAGGTTAATTCTGTTGTTCAGTTCCGAGTTGGGAACGATACTTCCCTGCTTTAGGCCAAAAGGACAGACACCAAAGGGACAGAAGAGATAGCATAGTAAAGATGAGGGAAATATGTTTTTTGTAGATGTTCTCAGGACACAGTGTGGCTGGTCAGTCATGAATGGATGCTTTGGTTTGGCAGGCTGGTCACGGCAGCTTTGCTTTAGACCCCGGCTCATCTTCCCTAGTCAGGGACATCATCAGGTTGGTCTGGTCAGGTCCTTCTCTTTCACTGGTCCTTCTCAGCAGAGCTGGATGGGCTGTCTCATCTCGCCATGCTGGTGCCATGCAGTACAGTTGATTAAACTATCAGGTGAAAAGCTGAGAGAGAAATAGGACAGGACGAGGATGGGGAGTGCGGGGACAGAAAGGAGCACATGAGGGAGGGGAAGAGAGAGCAGGATCTCACATGTATCAGTTTGCGGTCCTTGCTAATGCAGTGATGGTGACCATGTCCCCACGGGAGCATCAAGGTCTTGTGTCACAGTAACAATCCTTCTGCCACAACTGTGGTGATGGTAAAATGTTCCCCTTTTTCTTCCCCCAAAGTCTTTTTCTTTGCGGGCCCCAAAAAGGTGATGGGCGGAATAATCCATCTCTTGTTATTTTGTCCACCAATTATGCCTAATTGCTGACACACTAAGATTGTTTCATTGATTTCCAGTCCTCTACTCCTCTGGTTTACCAGTCATAATCTTCACACAATCCCAGAGTGTTATCGGTAGCTCCTTTCTCTTTAAATTAATTCAGACTGTCTCCTTCTCACATCTTTTCTTAAACAGTTTTATATATCAGATCATTGTGACAATTCATGAACTTTTACCTACGTTTCACCAGTTAGGCTAACAATTAAAGTAGGTCTGATAGGTCCTGATTATTACAACAGGACCCATCCCTAATTAGCATGTCCAGTGTTGGTGTGCAGCTTCTTAAGGAAGTTGGTCATATAGATCTGAATTCCACAATATCACCTTCTGCTGTGAGTTTCCTAACTGTTCATGACTCTAATTCACGCTTGAAGGGTTCCTGAGAATTTGTGTGACATTTTTTTCTGAGGGGCCAGCGGCATACAAGGGCACACCAAATCAATACAAGAAGAAAAAACAACAGCGAGAAGGAAGGAAGCAGCACTACCTATGGCTAGCAGCACATCTTACCTTCCAGTAAATTAATTCTACTTTCCAAGTGGCAGGGAGACAGAAGAGACTGTTTCAAATATATTAATCCAAAGGGCAAGATCATCTTCTGCAGAAGGAGAATCCGACAGACTGTGACCTCAGGAGCATCTTCAATCTACCACCGTCTCAGACATAAACATCTTCACAAGCACGAGTAGGAGTGCTGTATAAATAACTTAAAAGAAGAGAGAAAAAAAACCCTAGAACCTGCTTTCCTTTGTATCAGGCTGTACGTGTACTTGGACACATGAGCAATTAATCCTTTTTAATTTCGCGAACATGCTGAATATTAGCAAACCAGACACAAAATGACAAAGGTTTTACGTCTAATTCAAGTGGTTGTTGGCACAGGCACTGGCTTCTTCATTTCCCCGGGGGTTCTGCCCCAAGCCCCACCCTTCCCCCAAGGCCCCACCTTGCCTCTTCCTGCTTCTTCCCACCCCCGCTCCACCCATGTCCCACCTCTTCCCACACCTGTCTCTCCCCCCAGAGCCTCCTGCATGCCACTGAACAGCTGATCTGTGGCGGGCGGGAGGCGCTGGGAGGGAGGGGGAGGAGCTGATCAGTGGGGCTGCCAGTGGGTGCTGAGCACCCATTATTTTTTTTCTGTGGGTGCTCCAGCCCCAGAGCACCCATGGAGCCGGTGCCTATGGTTGTTGGGGTGGGTGGTCAGAAGTAGAATGTGCATATATATAATTTTATATTTGCTGCAGTTAAGCTGATCAGATATTAAGTCACACGCTATGTGCAAACTATTCCCTTCGGCACTGGTCAGAGCATCGAGCTGGGAATCAGGACTCCTGGGTTCTATCTGCTATATCTGGAGTGGAAGTTATAACTGAGAGTGTCAACCTTGGGGCAGACTGTCAAAAAGCAGGGCAGAGACCCCAAACTGGTGGTATCTATAATTAGATTTCATCAACCCAGTAACAAGTGTAAACTCCTAAAGCACTATAACTGTCTTACCATAGAGTCACAGACAATCCCCTTGGGCATTCCAGTTTATTTTGCCATCCAAGCATCTGGTCTTAGCCATAGATGGTTACCACAGATCACAAAATATTCAAGTTACTCCCAGTCTCAAAGAACCAGTCACTTTCTTTAGGCCAATTTGCATTTTGGATCTCACACCAAAGACAACTCTTGTAGCCATCATATAGTAAACTATCTAAGGATTTATTTACTAAGAAAATAAATGAGAGTGTTATTAGAAGGTTAAAGAAGGCAAGCATATATACACAAATGAATTACAGTCTATGGTTTCAAAAGGTGACAGAGTTGTAGGGGGATCTCTGTTTCTGTTTCGTAGCTCCGGCCCTGTGAGAGTGCAAACAGCAAAAGAGATGTAAAATTTTCTTGTCAGCTGGTTCTATTTCCTTCTTCCAGAATTCAAGCTGATGGGACAAGGCCTTTTGCTCATAGCCTCTCTACAGGTGTAAGGGACAATTAATAAAGTCTTTGTATTATGACATCCTACAATGGCCCATTTAGTTTTGATAAGCCTTCTTGATGGACAGGAAACAATCCCTCCTGACTGGGTTCACCATTTCAGAGCAAACATATTTTACGGTTACAAAGCAAAACCTTAAATATTATAGCATGTGATAAAGATATTATAAGTGAGATTAATGCATGCAGCAACTTACAAGCATTTCATAAAGTCTGAACACTAAACACATTGTTATAAGGCCAATACCCATCTTAACCATAATAACACACAGGTGAAACAGATTGGTTTCCAGCAATGAATTTGTCAGTGGTTGGCTGAGCCCCAAAGCCTTGGCAAGAGCTGGCACCTGGTCTGCCAGTGTCACACACCCCACTAATATCTTATGTTTTTTCAAGTCTATTAGTCTTTTTCAATGTACAAGAGCCTATTATTATCAAATAGGTGCCTCTCTGAGGGCTGTGTCTATACCTGAAGTTAAATAAGTATGGTTCTAACAGGATCATTAAAATGCTATTGTTATACCAAAGAGTCTTGTGGCACCTTATAGACTAACAGATGTATTGGAGCATAAGCTTTCGTGGGTGAATACCCACTTCGTCAGACGCATTCACCCACAAAAGCTTATGCTCCAATACATCTGTTAGTCTATAAAGTGCCACAAGACTCTTCGTTGCTTTTTACAGATCCAGACTAAGGCTAGGTCTACACTACCCGCCTGAATCGGCGGGTAGAAATCGATCTCTCAGGGATCGAATTATCGCGTCTCATTAGGACGCGACAGTCGATCCCCGAATCGACGCTCTTACTCCACCAGCGGAGGTGGGAGTAAGTGCTGTCGATGGGGAGCCGCGGAGGTCGATTTTGCCGCCGCCCTCACATCGGGGTAAGTCGGCTCAGATAGGTCGAATTCAGCTACACTATTCATGTAGCTGAATTTGCGTATCTTAAATCGACACCTCCCCCCCCCCGTAGTGAAGACCTGCCCTAACACGGCTACCCCTCTGATAATTGTTATACCAGTATATCTCCCCGTGCAGACACACTTCTTCTGGAATAAGAGTTTATTTTTCCAGTTTAGCTTAAACCACTTCCAAAGCAATATAAGCTAAGTCACAAACAGGCACTCTTCTTCCCAAATAAGAATATCCAGGTGGGGAGTTATACCAGTATAACTAGCATTTTAAATTCACACCCGACCTTATAATGGTATAACTTCCCCATGGAGGCTAGCCCTGAATTCTCTCCCGAAAGCTGCTTTTGGAAAGATGGTGACTAATGTTTGATGAAGTCTTCAGTTCAAATAACAGATAGCAACAACTTCAAAATTACCTTCAATGTAGTTTAGTTTGAACAAACTGAATCTAATTTTAGCTTGTGCCTCTCAGCTTTACTTCATTTCAAGAGATGTAATTAATTTCTGTCCCAAGTTTCCCATATTCCACACAAAATCAATATCCCCTCTGTTTTTTTATTGGCAAGAATCATGAAACTGAGGCTATAGAAAGTCATCTACACCAAGGGAATGGGTTCCCATTATATTTTAATTTTCCTGCATGAATAATTTGTGCACATCCCTCATTTTGGGTCTTTGCCACCACATGGCATTCCACTTTTGGGCTTCGGCAGATTGAGTGGTATGGTCTAGGCTTATCCACATATTCATGTAGGGCACTGTTTCTCAATTTTTTCAGGTTGTTGACCCCTTATTCAAAGTCCAAAGTTTTCACAACAACCCTGTTATACTTACTAAAAATGTATTAATGGTAACAATGATAAACCATTGTAATTTATTTCTGTGTGTGTTTCGAGAGGTTGACAGAGAATACTGGACCTTGAGGGTTAAGGGTGTGTGGAGAGTGTGATAAAATTTTCAACACCTCACTCTCCCGTGCTTAATTGCCTTTCATTAACCCATCATGACCCACCAGCTGAGAAACTTTCATTTAGAAAATAGAAAGGATTTAGGGCACCTTTATTAACCCGTTTAATAGCATGTCTGTAAAACACCAGGCATACCTATGGTGGTGTAAAAATAATAACTCTTGTGTGTCACAGTTCAGGGCAACTGCACCTGTATTTCCCCCCTTTGGTCCACCAAGGACACCCCTGCTAGGCTCCAGGCTCCTCAGATGTCCCATCTCTTGGGTGGAGATGCATGTCTCTCTCCTTCCTGATGGGTATTTCCAGTCTGAGCAGCTTTCTGCCTACACTGTGATATCCCTAGCAAATGACAGGCTACCTAAACAGACTTACTTTGCTTCTCTCTTCAGAGACAGTAAACAGTGTGATTGTCACCAGTTATAAGTTACCATTGCAGCTCCTAAGCAAGCACATTTATTCTTAAGGTAAAAGCATTACAGAGAAAACATTAAAAACAATAAAAGAATGTATATACCTGCTAATAAGCTTACCAGAGATCATCCTTAATTCCAGCAAGGGTTTTGGTTGATGATCAGTCTATCAAACCCCACCCAGGGTTTTTTCCTATAGTCACCAGTCCGTAACAGCTTTTGCTCAGACTTCGCTTTCTCAGTCTTAGTAGGCTAAAGTCCTGCCAACCCTTTCCTCGGGATTGGGGCCCCCATTGGACCAGATGTCCTGCCTGTTTGCTGTATCAGAAAGCAAGCCCTGAGTCAGATCACATTCAGGCTATTTAACCAAAAATCCTTTCTTTGTCTGTTGGTCCAGTTTGAAACACTGTATGCGGGCCTCTCTTCAGTTGGTAGTAGCTCTCTGGAGCTGTTACAAGCTGAATTAATTTGCCTAACCACCCCCACACTGTTCTGAGTTCCTGTAAGGCCGTGGGCCCCCTCTCCCATGGAATACATAAATCCCTCAAGAGTACATGAACATTTGCATTATTAATACAATGAACTAAAATACTTAAATTAATTCAATGAGGTTTAACTTAGCTCAATAAGTCATGTGGATATTGTCATATATGGGCATATTTATAAATATAGTGAATAGTATGTCTGAAAACACCAGGCATACCTATGGTGCAGTAAAAATAATACTGAGTGTGTATCTAGCTAGAACAATATATTACAACTAGGTCTGAGAAGTTACCCCAGGTCCTGATCCGAAGCCCATTGGAGTCAGTAGAAAGACTCCTGTTGAGCTTCCGCTCAAAGTTTGAAAGCAATAGTCTAAGGGCAGGTCTACACTTAAAACACTGCATCAGCGCAGCTGCACCCATGCAACTGTGCCACTGTAGCACTTCAGCGAAGACGCTACTATGCCAATGGGAGAGCTTCTTCCGTTGGTCTAGTTAATCCACCTCTGCAAGAGGCGGTAGCTATCTCGATGGGAGAAGCCCTCCCGTCAACGTAGCGCTGTCTACACCAGGGGTTAGGTCAGTATAACCGCCTCACTCAGGGGGGTGGTTTTTTCACACTCCTGAGTAATGTAGATAAAGCAAAAGAATATCTTTAAAAAAGAAAAATAATATCTTTTGTCAGAATATATTCTGTTCAGGTCTTTATAGTGCACCCATCACCATGGTATCAGAATCTTCCACTAGAACATTAAGCACAGTGACTAGCACGTGTCACATGTGATTCTTCCTGTCTTTCTTTCCTTCCCTTCCTCCCCAAGAGGAAACTGCATATAGTGCTTTGGAGTTTTTAAACATATATGATTATGCCATGTTTTTATATTAGTGAAGGCAAAAAAGCACACACAGCGCACAGTCAACCCGTGGAACTCCCTTACTAGAGGATGTTGTGAAGGCCAAGACCATAACAGGGTTCAAAAAAGAACTAGATAAGTTCATGGAGGATAGGTCCATCAATGGCTATTAGCTAGGATGGGCAGGGATGGTGTCCCTAGCCTCTGTTTGCCAGAAGCTGGGAATGAGCAACAGGGGATGGATCACTTGATGATTCCCTGTTCTGTTAATTCCCTCTGGGGCATCTGGCACTGGCCACTGTCGGAAAACAGGATACTGGGCTATATGGACCATTGGTCTGACCCAATAGGGCTGTTCTTATGTTCTTATGTACTGATATAAGTTTGTACGTAGAACTAGCCTAAAACCAGTGGTGCAAGTAGAATTCATTTCTTACTGGTACGCTGCACCAGCTAAAGGGGGCGGGCACAGGACCTCTCCACGGGACCCCCCCACGGGACTCCTCATGTGACCCAGCCCCATCCCTAGCCCGGGCTCCGCGCTCTCCCCCTTCCCTCCCCAAGATCCATCCCACGTTACCTGGGGGGTGGGCTCTGTCCTCCTCACGCTGCGCTGGAGACTTCTGAACTGCAGGGCTCTCCAGAACAGCAGCGGTGAAAGAAACAGAATGTGGGGCCGCCAGGAACCCGGCAGCTCCTCCGGCATGGCTGTACCACCCCCAGCCACGCCCCCAGCCCTGTCCTCCAGTGGGACTGCCTACAGACCTCAGACAGGAGATGCTAGATGCAGCTGCATGGAAGGGCTGGGAGCAGTACAGCCACGCTGGAGGAGCTGCTGGCATGGGGCTGCCTGGTGGCCTCACGTTCTGCTCCTCCTGTGTCTTTCCGGTACGGCATACCGGCTATAAATATCTTACTGATACGGTGAACCGGACCATATTGCCATACTTGCACCGCTGCCTCAAACAGGCTCATTTAAACTCATCAAAGGCAGCAAAGACTGAAGACCCATCATACAGTCAACATCAGATTGTAAAATGGCTAGGATTGAAGCCACGCTTATTTGGCAAGTTTGTTTATTGATAATTTACTGAAGATTTTTAGGAAGTAATCATTTTGGCAGGACGTAGTTGATGACAACCTTTGGGCTCATTCTCATTCCGTTATTCACCTGTATGATCTCATTGATTAGTATGGAGTTGCTCCTGATTTACACCAGTGTAAGGGAGAGGAGAATCTGGCCCAGTGTGGGTTTTTTTTGCTCTCCCCAGCACCATGGGGCAGTGGCAGTTTTTTAATTAAACTATAAAAGAATTGACCTATCTACTATGAAATTGATTTACTGAAAATACTAAAACATCTAGACTACATACAGAAGCCATCACAATCTATTTTTGGCTAAGTCAATTGCAGCTTGCTTAATGGCTTTGTGATTGCTTTCTCTTTATTTTTGATCTTTGATGCAAGACGTCTACGGGGGAGGGGAAAAAGCCACTTTCTTAGATTTTCAGCCAACAGGGTTGCTCCCTCTCCCTTTTCATCTCCTATTTATTATTTCCCGCATCAAACACACAAAAAATACCCAGACACTTGAGGTACATGAAAAGCAATGTGTAGGAGTTGCTAAGGAAAGACAGACAATTTTTCCCCCCAAGAAAGCGGAGGGTACTTTTCATTGTTTGCTCCTTCTCAACAGAAAGGAATGGCCAGTTTAAATAAAGCTGGGTTAACCATATAATGAATGTCTCCCTCTTAATCTGTGTCATCCTCACATCCAATTAGAGGAGGAGAGGGATGAAAGTTGCCTTTCTGTTTTATTTTCCCATAGATTACTGTGACAACATTGCTTGCTTCCATGGATCCACAACCATGCTCTTTTTAAAGCTTTACTTTTTAGAAGTCTTTAAATAAAGCAATCTATGCTTCATGCAAAACCAACAAAAGCCCCTCACTCATCAAATGCACCCGACACCTAAACTAAGGTATCAAAATCCTACTTTAGTTAAGTGTTGCTGGATGATAATTTTGAAAGAGAAACAAACAAGGGTTTGCTGGGCAAGCATTTAATAGTGACCGTGTGAATGTTTATATACTTTTTCAGTCAGTCATTTCTGAGCAGCTGTTTTTGGTAGAAGTGGGGTAATGGACATAGATGTTTCCAAACTAGATCAGAGCAATGGTCCATCTACTCCAGTACCCTGTCTCCAGAGGAAGGTGCAATACATCCTGTCACGCAGTAGGCAGTTGTGGAATAACCTGTCCCAGAGAAAGTTTCTTCCAGATCCCCAAGGATGGCTTCTGACCTGATGCATAAGAGATTATAGCTCTTTCAAAAAATTTTTGATTTAAAAAAAAATATTCTGCATATTCTTTTTACCCATATAAATGTCCAGTCCTCCTCTGACTTCTGCTAAGCTCTTGGCCTTGGTAATAACTTGTGGCAATGATTTCCAAAGGCAAATCATGGATTATGTAAAAAAAACATTTCTTTTTATCACTTTTAAATTTGCTCCTTTCAGTTCCATTAAAAGTCCCCACTTTTCTTTTGTTATACCAATCTAGATAGTGTAAATAACAGTCTAGTGATTAAACTTGCACAGGGCCTGTCTGCATTATGTTTTGTTCTGTTATTAGTTGCTCCCATCGCTGTTCACAACGTGCAGACGAGAACAGCCCTTGCCCTGAAGAGCTCTCGTTCTAAAATGTGTTCATTTTCTTATTATAATGAGCACTGGGTTCACAGGAAAGTGTCTGCCAACCTCCCCCACCATATTTCATTATGTATTGTCCAGTTAAACAACTGCACCTGATTACACCGTGCACTGTATAATGCTCACTAGTCACAAGATGGAGCCAGTTAATCCTTGTTTTTGTTGAATTGAATCAAACCACTAATGGCCTGGTTTTCCGAGTTGCTGAGCGCACCAAGCTCCATTAGAAGTCAGTGGTACCTGCCAGTGCTCAGCCCCTCTGAAAATCATTCCCCAAATACCTTGATTTTGGCTTTTGGGTTCACTTACGCTGAGCCATCTCTTTCTTGATATGACTCAGAAGCTGAAGTTTTCCGCTTCCAATCTAGAGTGCGGATTGCTTGCTCAGCTGTTGACCCAGTTTGGATCATTTTCTTACTAATGACTCATTTATCACCATCCAGAGCCCAGTACAGCGAAGCGCTTAAACCTGTGCTTTAAATGCTTTGCTGAACAGAGATGGACTTAAGCATATGCATTTTGTTGGGTCAAGGCCTCATGTTGGAGTGTGCAAATCAAATGATTCCTCCCCACTGAGACATATTGACCCAACTGAAAATGTTGCTTCCCCATTTTATCGCATTTTGAAACGTAAGCAGAATCAGACAAAGGCAGTATGTCATTCCAGACTGAGGCTGACTTTGCACTACCATATATCTTCCATGGACTAGGTCATGCTGACACAAGTCACTCCTGGTTGGGTCTGGCTCTGCATTACAAAAACTCCTTAGGCTGTAGCAAAGATTTATTTCTAATCAGTGAACCATTGGATTGCTGCAATCTTCCATGGGGCTCTTCCTTCAAATGTCTGTTCATTTTGCAAATGAATGCAGAAGAAACAAATGTTTTTCGGGATTATTCTTCCTCCAGAACACTATAGATTGCTCTTAGATGCCAGAGAGAGCCACATGCTGCTTTGTCACAATGCTGTAAATCCAGGATAAATTCCACTAAAGTCAAGGCAGCTACTCATGGTGTAAGGTGGCAGGAAGTGAAAGTGTAACTCCGTGGATGAAATTCATCCACGTGCAGAGAGCCAGCACAAGACCCATGCACCATGCAGATACGAGCGACATTTGTTTTTTGAAACTTTAGTAGTATGTGATGCACCTTGTGCTGGCCTTCTGCAGAGGGTGAATTTCACTCAGTTGCAGTAAATTTGCCAGATTCTAGCCCGTAGGCCTTGTTTACACTTAACTTTTGCTGGTGTTAAAGCAGCAGCACACACCTCTCCCCCGTGAAGCAGGGCCAGCCCTATGTGGTTTGCCGCCTGAGCCGAAAAAAGGATTCAGTGTCCCCTGAGCAGCCAAGCCAAAATAATAATAATAAAAAAAAAATCAAATCTAAACAGCCGAGCAATGTGGTGCCTTCCCCAGATATTGATTTGGTGCCCAGGGCGACCACCCCAAGCGCCCACCCCTAAGATCGGTCCTGCTCCCCAAATGTTGATGAAGTTATACCTGTATAAAAATGCTGAGACTGGTATAACTGTGTCTACACTAGGGCTTTTACTGGCACAACTGTGTCGGTGAAAAATCATACCCATTTAGGCCAGGCCTTAGTTCTTAGAAAAGTCCTCACCAAAAAGGTCCTCAGTGTTTCTATATTGAGTGTATTCTTTAAATTGCATCAGATGGATGGAACAGATTCTGAAATTTGCTAAGCACACTACAATGGTTTGCTCTGCCTGCTAACAAATGATTTGTTTTACTTGCCGCTGCACTCCCAAGAAAATATTCCCATTAAATCTGTAATGGGCAATAAGAACTTGTAGCTTCAGGACAAGATTTCTGTACCTTATTACCACAGCAGTAAGGTGAAAAGAAAGAGTCCTTAAAGATGCAGAACAGAGCTTTGGGGTTTTTTTTTTAACCATCATTAAAAACATATTTGTCAGCTTCCGCGGAAGCTAATGAACAGAAACATAATGATGTGTTAACAGCTTGAGCTCCTCTCCTTTTCCAGAGAAAGTCTTTAGTCTAATGTGGTTCATTCACCTTGATATGGCAACGTACAGGATGTTAGCTCTTAGCGGGCTTAAAGCACGGCCCAAAAACTGTATGCATATCGCCTCTCATTTACTTCATTAAAGAACAAACCTTTAGAAGCAACTGCAAGCCTAGAAGGAAAAAAAGCCAGAAATTCCTGTTGAACTTCTATGATACTTGGGCCGGTTGAGCCAGGCCGAAGCATTGTAGAAGTTTCTGAAAAGGAAAGAGTTGTATGCATGATGGGCGGAAGTCACCTCTGTGCAGAGTTAAGAGCCCTGTGCAACACTTAAGTTCCATTTAAAACCCTAAGGGCTTACACGAGGCAAAGACCTTGCTCTAACCCTCTCTACAGAATTTCAGCGGGTACAGCTGCAGTATCAAAACAAGAGAAGATAGTTTAGAGCTGAGGCACTTGCTTTAGTTCTACCTATCCTAGCTATTAGCGTATGCATATTATTTAAGGGGTCACATTCGTAATGGAGGTATAGCCAGGAAAATGAGTAGCTTTTACAGGTAACAAAATGCCATCGTGTAACTGAGGCTTTTGCTAACAGTGTGGAGCCATTTGTTCTGAATCTATTTCGATGCCACCAGCATTGTTTCTCCTGTATGACAAGAAACAAAGCTGACTCAGCAAAAGCAGAGTTCAAAGCCATCTTTTTTCTCGCCTTGTGTGGGTGTTGGAAGTGCTATATAAAAGAGGGAGATGTGAATACATATGGAGTTCCCACCAAAAGCGTTCTCTACTTAAATAAGAATGAGTAGCACTGTGCATAAATTAATAGGGTCAAAAAAGTTGTTCTTATGTTTTCCTGAGTCCAGCTCTTCACAGAAATGTTTGCAATGATTTTTGGAACTCCTAAGAGAGAAGGAAGTGAAGGTGTGCAAGGTTCTTGAACTACTGATTGCAACAGTGTGTGTAGTCATATAGGTATCAAATCATACCACAAACTACAGAGAAAAATAATGTGTACCATAAAGGGGGAGGGAAAACATTTTTATATGCTTTGGGAACCTATTATCCCTTTATCAGTGAATAGTGATAGTATTCAGGCATTCTGTACTTCAGGTATTTTTCATCTTCGAAGTGTTTTACAAACATGAAATAACATTCATGCTCACAACCCCCTCTGAGGTAAGCAGTTAAATATTATTATCATTGTTCAGAGAGAGGAGGAAACGAAGTCAGAAATGATGAGAGTTGCCCACTGAATAGTCCGTATCAAAGTCTGGATTAGCATTTGGGAGTTCTTGGATCCCAAGCCCCTTTCCTTGGAGACAATGAACAGAGAGGATAAGGAGGGAACGTCACTGATTTTGGTTTCCCTCTACAAATAAATATCTGAATTCCTGTCCTATTGCCTCCTTGGCAAGAGCCTAGGTGACTAATTGTTCAAAGGCAAGGCTAAAATGCTAGTGGGGGTTCAGGAGAATGGCCTGTGTGGTTTGGATACATGCAGCGCAATTAAATGATCAAGTTACTTCTTGATTGTAGCTGTTTTTTCCTCTGGGCCTTACACATCTCACAGATTTCAATCTGTTCTGTATTCTTGTAGTACCAATATATATACCTGTTAAAACCAGAATCCAGTATTAATGTGGAACAGCCACTTTGGTCTAAATAAATAAATAAATTAGATTTTGCCTGCATTAATCTAAGCAGCTGTGGGTTTTTATTTTTAATGGGTTTTGGTTAGGACTCATTATGAAAGTAATATTTTTGTGGATAACTTTGCAGGTTAGAACTACAGTGATTGCTACAAAAAAGCCAATATTTATCCACAGTTACCACCTTTATTTCTCTGTATTTAGATTAGGAAATAGCTGCAGTCTCTCAGATGCCACCATAATGGTACAGTCTGCTAATGTGCTACAAAAGCCTTTCACCTGTAGGTCACTGCAGCTCAGGTTAGCAGTGACCCAAAGTCATGTCAGCTGTTGGCCTATGGGAAATGAGTCCCTAGTTTCAGTCTTGTTCCCAAGGAACAGGGTCCATGTCACCAACCACTGTCACAGTTTGGATCCCACATTGGCAGTCTTATCAAGTAAGCTGCAATATAGCGCTTTTCATCAGCAGATCTCAAAGCACTTTACAATGGTCAGTATCATTATCCTTTTTTTTTTTACAGATGGCAGAGCTGGGAATGGACTCCAGGTCTCCTGAGCCCCAGTCCAGTGCTCTGTTCACTAGGCTATACTTGAATGGGGCATGGGGATTGAGCTCCTCTCACCTGCTAGCAGGTGTCCTTCCAGAACAGCGTTAAGGTATATTGCTAGGAGTCTGTGATGGGCAGCGAGGCCCCACACCAGCAGAGAAAGAACTACAGAGAGCCTATGGGCCCAGAAAGCCCCCCCAACCCCCCATACCTGCAGCCAGTGCGGAGCCTGGAGGGGGAATAAAAGGACAGAGCCTGGCTCAGATCTGGGCTGACTGGCCAGGAAGGAGGATGGAGCTCTGCCTCTCTGCCTGAAGGGAGCTTTGTTTGCAGAGTTGCAGAGAAATGAGTCTGCTAGCTGGAGCAGTCACCAGGGAGGAACAGTTAGATCCCAAGAAGCAAGCGCTGCATGAATTAGAGACTGTTTGGGAACCAAGTTCAAAGGAAAGGGCAGGAATGCCCTGGGAGAATGGGGAATGGCTCAGTATGGTTAGGTTTGCTGAGCCCCTCTACCCTACCCAGAAGGGATAATTAGCTGGCAGGCCAGAGCCAGCCTCAGTGGACACTGGAGATAGAGATGTCTCCCCACCCCCGGGAGACCAGCTGCCATGTTGGGGTGCCTGGATGGCCCACAACAATTCCAGCCAAGCCGGTACGATACATGTCTGTATGGCAGAAACTAGAGTGTGCCTTTCAAAGCCAGTTCAGTGCCTCTCATCAGTACCGAAAAATTCACTAAAGAAATGTATTTGTTACTAGCAAACTCCTGTTTAATTTCATACGAAAGGGCCTGGCTCCAGCCCTCTGCCCCGTTGTCACTTTATAGTTGCTATTGTCGGCATGTACTGTCTCACCTCCAAAGCCCAGCGTGGTCAAATTCATAGCTGAAGTACCTTGCTGCTGGGAGGTTATACAGCTCTTTAGTTCGGAGGGTAGGAAAAACTGTCCATGATTAAGTGTACCTTCCTACTGCAGTTCCCAGTTAATCAGGTGATGAGACTGATACAGTTTTTCTTTTTACAAAGGGGCCAGATGTTTCTCCCATTGAACTTAATGGCAGAACTCCCATTGACTTCAGAGAAAGCAAGATCTGGCCAATAACGAGGGCTGAATTGTCTTGGGACTGCTCTATTGTCTTTGCTTGATGCAGGCTTCCTACTTGGATTACAAGAAAAACACCGATTGGCTATTGGAAAATTTATGCAAATACACAGGTGCTGGAACTAAGGGTGCGGGGTGTGCTGCCACACCCCCTGGCGTGAAGTTATATACAGGGTTCACAGTATGGTTCAATGGCTCTCTGCACCCTCGCTGTAAAAACTGTTCCAGCGCTCCTTTAGCCAAACTAAAGTGAGTGGCGGTAGGCAACTATGTAACCCTATTGCATTTGTTCCTTTGTGGACCTGGCTCAGTCTTGCTGACGTACCTTGACATGTCTACTCCTGAGGGTATTCTGTGCCAAAAAAATAAAAATATATTGTGCCAAAAAAATAAAAATTCTGCAGACAATATTTTAAAATTCTGCAAATTTTATTTGTCAAATAAATGTGGAGGCTCCAGCATGGCAGTGGGGAGCACAGGCCACTGGCTGCACAGAGGTGGGAGATCACTGCGCAGCTCCCGCCCTGGGACACGGACTCAGTGGTGAGGCTGCACCCACCCTGACACCATGCAAGGACCGGGCCTGCCCCAGAAACACCACGGGGCCCTGTCCCTCCATGCCAGGTGCACCAGGTGTGAGCAGGCAGGCTCAGCAAGAAAGATCCAAGTGTGGAGGGGCTTAGTGTGGGGAGATCCAGGTGTGGGTTGAGAGGGTTCTGTGTGGGGCAATCTGGGTGCAGGCGGCTCAGTGGGGGATCCGGGTGCGGGGGGATCTGGATGCTCAGGGACTTGTTGGGGGGTTCTGAGTGCAACAGTAATGGGACTCTGCAGGGGGTCCAGGTGAAGGTGTTTGGGGTTCAGCAGAGGGGATCTGGATGTGGGGGGATAGAGCTTGGCAGGGGGGTCTGGGTGTGGGGGGGCTCAGTGAGGGGTCCAGCTGCTCGGTGGATGGGGGAGCAGCTCCCTGTACATGAATCCCTCCCCCTGCAGCTGAGACGTGATAGGGGCAGGAAGCGGGGGAGGGGGGGTGAGGGAGTTTGCAGAGCTTCCTGCAGCTGCGGGAGAAATCTGGGGATGGGTCTGATCTGGCCCCAGATGCTGTGCAGGGCAAGAGGAAGTCCCATCCTCAACAGCCCAGACGGGTCTAGCAGCTGAGCCTAGCGCAGGGTAGGAGCCACCAGCCGGGTCTTCCCCAGTCCCTCCCCTACCCCACAGTGATTTACCTCTCTGCCGGCTGCCCTGGGCACCCAAAACATACTGCTGGGGAGGGTCGCATTACTGCTCTTGTGACGTCCGTTTGCTTCCCCCTCAGAAAGTCATTTTTCTGCAGGGAAGCAAAGAAATCTGTGGGGGACATAAATTCTACACATGTGCAGTAGCACAGAATTCCCCCAGGAGTACATGTCTTATAAATAGCACTTCTCTTGTCTGTTTCTTAATTCATCTGTTTCCTCTGAGAGTAACTTAACAATCAGCAGTTTAAAAAAGGCTATTTATTAGAAGCATAAGTGAGTTTGTATAGACATTGGAGGAATATTGTGGTAAATGTTTTCTACATACACAGGTAAAGTATAGAGCTATGTAAAATAAAGTATGACGGTATCCTTTTGCATTCCAATTCATTCATAAACACAGCATTGCCACATTCAAAATCATGACATTTCTTTTTTTGGTTTCATTGTGTTTTCCTTCTGGTTTTTGATCCTTCAGGCTCACATATGTGTCATATTTGCAATCTGTTCTCTGTAGCCACGGGAACCAGACATTTAAAAAAAAAAAAAAGAAAGCGGAGATTCTCAGATCATTCCATGTCTCTAGGAAGTGGGGCTTCCAGACAAACCCCAAATATCATGAGACTTGCAGTACAATCACGAGAATTAGCAATATTGTAAACAGAGTAAAAATGTGTCATAATTTGCTTTCAAAATACTGTAATATTTCCTTGCACTTAGGAAAGGAAAAGGGAAGAGGTAGTATAATCCAGCTGATAGAGCATTATGTTACCAGGTGATCCAAGAGGGTCACCTTAGCTTTCGCAACAATTCTGGTTCAATTTTCCCATGAGCACTGATGGGGGTTGTGGCGTGGTGTTTTGGGTTTGTTTTTTTTATGCATGGATGTTATTTTTTTCCAGGGGGAAAAATTTAATAGTGGGGGGTGCATTCTTTTTAGATATTAGTGATAAACTCCTAAAACAACCGGATTTCTTCTTTTCAGTCCAGCAAGAAATATTTGTCAATTACATAATCATTCATGGAATGGAGGTAGATTTACATTCTATAGCTCTGTGTGTTTATGCTTAGTTGTGGAGCTGCATTTCCACTCTGGAAACTTGTTTTGCCTTTCAGACATACGATGCTATTCTTGTTTCACTCCTGCCTTATGGCCCCTCAATAAAGCAATCAGTCGGTGTAATCTCACATGTTTTATGGCACAGTAGAATAAAAGAGAGGCTGTGACAAGGCGAGATGAACAAGCTTGTACAGCTTTGCTGAATGTCAAGTAAGCCATTCTTATGGCACTTTAAAACTAGGGAAGTGGCTTTTTGTCCTTTGTTAGTCATTTTTTTTAACTGGCCAGACCTCCCCCCACCAAAAAAAAGTTGGAATGATTTTCAAAATAATTTCCCAAAGTGTCATAGCTCCTAAAATGGTTTCTCCAACCCACCTGAACTTTCCAAACAATTTCTTCTCTGGGGAGAAAGTACTCAGGAGAAAGACTATTTAGAAACAAGCTACTATTTTTGAAAGCTGGGGATTGGAAGGTATCAATATCAGGCTTCCAAGAATTGCTATATCAGATAACACCAATGATCTACCTAGTTCCCAGGATCCTAATTCAGAAAGCAACAAGTAGCAGGAAATCCCATAGCAGAAAGTTATAGAATAACCAGTTGTCCTAAGTCCCATTCCAGTGCTTTATCCATTAGGCAACACTGCCTCCATGTAAAGTATCATAGCTGTAACTGATGGGTGGCAGATGTTGTGTATACCATGCCATAATGTCCAACATATACTAGCCCTCACCCAAAGTCACAATTTGCTTAAAATCTCCACTGATCAACAGAGTGATTATTGAGATATTTGTCTTTTCCTCTTTGCTTTTCTGGTAGAACTGAAAGCTATTTTTTCACATGAAGACAAACTATTGTTTTCTCTAGTGAAGCTCGTGTGTTAATTTTGCTCTTTCCATACAATTAAATTTCATTTTCTTCAGCTTGGTGCTAAGCTAGATCTGTTTTTTTACTTCCTTTATTGAACTAAGCAGGGCAAGGATATTATGATTAGTATGTAGTTAGAAAAGCAGCAGAAGGGAAATCTAATTCATGTTGTCAAGATACGTGTTAGTCTGTATCTACAAAAACAACAAGGAGTCTGGTGGCACCTTAAAGACTAGCAGATTTATTTGGGCATAAGCTTTTGTGGGTAAAAAACCTCATTTCTTCAGATGCATGGAGTGAATATTACAGATGCAGGCATTATACAATGACATATGAAGAGAAGGGAGTTACCTCACAAGTGGAGAACCAGTGTTGACAGGGCCAATTTGATTATTAGGAGTGGATTACATCCACCCTGATCGAATTGGCCCTGTCAACACTGGTTCTCCACTTGTGAGGTAACTCCCTTCTCTTCATGTGTCAGTATATAATGCCTACATCTGTAATATTCACTCCATGCATCTGAAGAAATGAGTTTTTTTACCCACGAAAGCTTATGCCCAAATAAATCTGTTAGTCTTTAAGGTGTCACCAGACTCCTAATTCATGTTGCTACTGGGGCTTTTCCAAGTCCACATTTTGGTGGCTGGGAACCTCTTTCCCCCTCCTCTTTATATCTGTGCTCATCTCGCACTGGGATTGCTTCTTTCCATTGAACTGTGTGTGCGTTCACGTATAAATAATCACCAACTTTGACACTGGCTTAGTGCCCGGCTCTATCCTGTTGAAGGTAGGGAGCCACTGGCTCCCTGTATTTCTTGTATCCTGGATGTGGAGGTTAATATTTCATCATCCATGTATTGTGATGATGATCCGCTGTGGAAGCTGGAACTTGTCATAAAGAAGACTTTGTTTTGTGTGGTTTGGGTGACATTCCTCCAGTTTAGATTGTAAACTGTTTGGGAAAGGGACTCTCTCTTTGTTATGTTTGTACAGTGCATTGAATGAGGGGTGGAGGGGGCTGTGTCATCTAGGCACTATTGCAATAGGGACAAATAATAATAATAATTGTACAGAACAAGCACAGCCAGTGAACGGTTAGAGATCAGACTTCCATGTCTCACACGGTGGTTGATGTTCTTTATTTTAATGCTGATGTTGAGGTATTTAGTTAGCATGTTGTTTTCCATTTGTTCCAAGTCGTTTTGACAAGGCTTTTTCTGTTCGTGGCTTTTACATTTTGCTCAGTCACCTGCAAACATTTGCTTGATCATCAAATTCTTTTTGGATCTGATTCTCCTCTCACATAGTACTTTACACAACACTATGTCAAGCTCAAAGCACTTTACAAAGGAGATAATATGATTTATCCTCATTTTACAAAGGAAGAAACTGAGGCCTGGAGAGATGAAATGACTTGCCCAAGCTGTTGCAGCAGGCCAGCGCTGGAGCAGGGAATAGAAAAACCCAGGCTTCATAGTATCATAATTTTTAAGACCAGAAAGGAACAAAAGACCATGATGATCATCTAGTCCTGACCTGAACCTTGGGCCGGTGTTTTATCCACTGTTCGGTGCTGCTTCCTGGATGTAAACTGAGTAACTCCAGGGAAGATATTGGAGTCTCACAAGCATAAAACGGGTGTCAGAGGAGAATCAAGCTCATAAACTGAATCTTTTTTATTATTCTCCATCTATATTCTGCATGGTTTTATAAGCTTGTTTTGAGTCGCCGCCTTAGTCCTTTCCTCAGTGAAAATAAGTTCCAAATCCAGCTTCTCCTTATAGCTGAAGGCCCAGATTTTTAATGGTATTTTGGCTCTGCTGCACTTGGGGCAGCAACATTCCACTGACTGTTGAAGGAATTGAGATTCCTAAGTGCCTAAATCCCTTTTGAAAATGCGATTTAGGCTCTTAAATCAGTTAGACATTGCGACGCTGAGTGCAGCAATGCGCTAACTACCTTTCAAAAAATCTGGCCTTGCAATCATTTGCCCCTTGGCTTTTCTGTAGGAGTCTGCACTGCCTGCCTTTTTGTCATGACAAGCACCATTCCCTGATTGTGAGCTTGCTTGTTCTTCCATCTTTAACAAAGAAACTCCTTTCATAGAATCATAGAATATTAGGGTTGGAAGAGATCTCAGGAGGCCATCCAGTCCAACCCCCTGCCAGGACCGGCTCCAGGGTTTTTGCCGCCCCCTTCTTCCAAGCGGTGGAAGAAAAAGATAAAAAAAGCCACGATCGCAATTGCGATCGGCGGCATTCCGGCAGCAGCTCCACCGTGCCACTTTCTTCTTCGGCGGGAATTCGGCGGCAGATGCTTCCCTCCGAGAGGGACCCGCCGCCGAATTACTACTGAACAGCCTGATGTGCCACCCCTTCCCCTTGGCCACCCCAAGCTCCTGCTTGCTGGGCTGGTGCCTGGAGCCGGCCCTGCCCCCTGCTCAAAGCAGGACCAACAACCACTAAATCATCCCAGCCAGGGCTTTGTCAAGCTGGGCCTTAAAAACCTCTAAGGAAGGAGATTCCACCACCTCCCTAGGTAACCCATTCCAGTGCTTCACCACCCTCCTAGCGAAATAGTGTTTCCTAATATCCAACCTAGACCTCCCGCACTGCAACTTGAGACCATTGCTGCTTGTTTGGTCATCTGCGACCACTGAGAACAGCCGAGCTCCATCCTCTTTGGAACCCCCTTTCAGGTAGTTAAAGGCTGCTATCAAATCCCCCCTCATTCTTCTGTTCTGCAGACTAAATAACCCCAGTTCCCTCAGCCTCTCCTCGTAAGTCATGTGCCCTAGCCCTCTAATCATTTTTGTTGCCCTCCGCTGGACTGTCTCCAATTTTTCCACATCCTTTCTGTAGTGGGGGGAGGGGGACCAAAACTGGACGCAATACTCCAGGTGTGGCCTCACCCGCGCCGAGTAGAGGGGAATTATCACTTCCCTCAATCTGTTGGCAATGCTCCCACTAATACAGCACAATATGCTGTTGGCTTCTTGGCAACAAGGGCACACTGCTGACTCATATCCAGCTTCTCATCCACTGTAATCCTCAGGTCCTTTTCTATAGAACTGCTGCTTAGCCAGTTGGTCCCCAGCCTATAGCGGTGCATGGGATTCTTCCTTCCTAAGTCCAGGACTCTGCACTTGTCCTTGTTGAACCTCATCAGATTTCTTTTAGCCCAATTCTCCCAAGGCAACACAGCAATTTGAAAGGCCAAACCTTTTCCCAGTTCTTTAATCTGAGTTACCTTCCTCCTTATATAAAATGGGATTCCTTCCTATGTTGCACCTTTCCGTGTTACCCCATTCAGCACTTGCCCTGTGACTTATGGGAAAGATTTCCTTTGAAGTTGCAATGCAACTTCATAACCAAGGGATAAAAAGGAGTTATGCAGACTACACCCTTCCCCTTCAAATACCTCCCAAGGGATAGGGTCTCAGTGTGATTCCTGAACTGAACTTTCCCATGCAGGTGTTTATTGACCTACCTGCTGAACTACAGAGCCATGCTTCTGTGCCTTTGACAGTATAATCCCAGCATGGTACTTGTCTTGTTCACTCCTATTGCACGCTAAAATGAGAGCTTGGAAGCTATTTTTTTAATAAATGTGTCAAGATCTGCCCTCAGTACTTCCATTTAGAGACATTCCTTGTTTTGGTATTTGGCTTCTAGATTTTGGCATTTGCTTTTTTGCCAGCCCAGGTACTAAAATGATCTAAATCGATCTTGACCCAAATGAATTATTCAGATTGGATTGGATTTTTTTTTTGTTTGCTGTGCCTGTCCCATTAGCCTTATCCAGAAGCTAGAAAATCTTGGTTTGAGTTCCTATTTGCAAGTCATTGGAAATAAATCACAAGAAGTTGGGTTTCCAGTCTAGATTTTCAGAAGCCCACTTGAAATCAAGCACCTTTAAAGTCTCTCAAGTTGTCCCCCTTCCCCCCCCCAAAAAATGAGGCACCCAGACCCACTATTCACCTTTGATTCCTGCTATTCAAGTGCGGTCTTTAATCACTAGTAGGACTTAACACAGTCTAACCCATGTAGTTTGTTATCACAAAATGTCGACCACATTGTTCTCCTGTTTCACTAGCATATGGGTAAGAAGTTAATATACCCATATGGAATCCTGTTGCTCAGAAACTTTAATTTTTCTGTATAAGTTTAAGTCCTCCTCCAGTGGGTAAACTCTCTCTGTGACAATTAGGTGCATGTTTCATTATTACTAGCTTGTCCAGAGGAGGGTGCACTTCCCTCATGTCTTGAATGAGTCCTCAAAGCCAGTCTTAATGCGGAAAAAACTAAAGATGGCTTTATAAATGCAAACTGTACCATTCATTAAAGGTGATTTTTTTCCCCAAAAAATTGCTAAACTCCTGCTTGGCAATAGCAGAATTCTGCAGCCAATTATGCATTTACTGTATTGCAGTTTTTTGGAAAGCAACCTCTTCATGAAAACAAGTGGGTTGCTGGTTTCTACTCACTTGTAACTAAGAAATGTCATACCTCCGTCTAGCAAAAGCTGTGACAGAAGGACAATTTCAAAAGCACAAGCCAGCAGTTTGAAATTAGCGCTGCGTAATGTTCTTGTTGTCATGGCGAATTGGAAGTAGAGAGCAGCTCCTCAGATGAGAGAATGTTGCCTCTGTAGGGAACCGTAAAACCAGTTATTTCTATTTTTTTAAATGTAGTGTTGAAGCCAACTTGAATGACATCAGAGTTGGAGTTTTTCTAACATTACTAGTGGCGAACTGGCCCTGTGCTGCAGGCCTGGATCATCTGTTGGTACGATATTTGTATTGAGCGAACTTTGAAAACCTCTGTTGTTTTCTGACAGATTAGATACAGCTTCATTGAAAGGGCAGAAGAGTGGTCTGGTGATTAAGGCACAGGACTAGGAGATTTGGTGTCTATTCTTGGCTCTGCCACAGATGTGCTGTGCAGCTTTGGCCAAGTAACCTAACCTCTCTAGGCCTCAGTTTCCTTGTTTGTAAAATAGAGATAATCAGAAGTTGAGGGTGAAGTCATCAATAGCTGTAAAGGGGTTTGAGATCTTTGGGAGGAAGATGCTCTAGAAATGCAACACATCGGCGTGCATGCATTTACATGCAGAGTTGAGTAATAAGTGCCAGGCTGGGCTTCGTTGCTTACTCCTTCCTCCTCTACATGCTGCGACGATGCCAAATGGCAACTGCCGAAAACCAGCGGCCTGGGGTTGCAACATCAGTGCTGCTTCATCAGCATGATGTGCCACTGCCCTAGCGAGAAGCAGGAAATAATAAGTTAGAGAATGAAAGGTGATTTCAAAGGAGAGCTGAAGCCCCCATGAAATCCGAGGTCTGAACAGGGACAGGGAAAATCCTGGCTGTCCTTTCACTGTGCCAGCAGCTTTCTTCCCAAGAGATTCCTGTTTGCTGGCCCCAAGCTGTTTGAAGTAAACCAACCGAAAGAACACTCCCGTTGATACAGCTGCATGCATCTCTGGCATGCAGCTGTTTGAGTTAGTCGTTATTAACATGACCCAGAAGAGCCACATATTTCTGTAAATCTGGAATCATTTCAGGATGTCAAAGGAGAGACAGGCAAATACTCCTCTCTGGTAGTGGTGTAAATCATGAGTAAATCATCCAAGTCAGTGAAGTTACTCCAGATTTACAATGTTATAAATGAAAGCAGAAATCATCCCAGAGAGCCTAGTGCATCACATCTCTTCTTTAACAAATCTCTGGATATTTTGTTACTGAGAACTGATGTGTGCATGGGGAGGGAGTTAGATGTGGCTAGACATATTGTGACTCTTGCTTTTTTATTTGCATGCCTAATATTTAGTATAATGCTTGACACTCCTATAGCATACCAGGGGTCTGACTCTGATCTCACTCTGGTTTGGCACCAGTGTAACACATTGGGTTCAGTGGAGATTATCTACTCCTCATTCACCCTAGTGTTTGCGAGACCAGAACTAGGCCCTACATTTTCAAAATTCTGCATAAATATTACACCACAGTTGGTTTATGAAGTTGGATTATTGATTTTCTTTTATAATTACCAGTGACACTCCCTGTCACTCAAGTGCCAAAATGAAAAGATGTCTTGACATATATCAAAATGCCTGCGTCAAAGAGAATGGCTGTTTCATTAGGCAGCTGCTAAGGTAGATTGATGGGGTTATTAACTGGATGGATTAACTTTTAATGTTAATGGTGTTGTTTAAATGCCTTGAGGTGCCTCAGCGTGCTAAGGCTCTATAAAAGTTTAAGTAGCTCTTATTAACAATCTAAAGGGCTAATAGTTTGGTACCTAGAGAAAACTCAAGAGCACAATAGGATTTCTAAACTCCAGCTGCTTTCACCCCGCCCAACAGATTGAGGGTGCTCAACAGTTTCTAAAATTCAGTTGTCTTCTAGGTATCTCAGACTGGGCTCCCAGAATAATTAGGCATTTTTTAAAATCTTGCTCAAGATTTAAAGTTTGGAATGAAACTTCTGGGTCTCTATGTAATCTGGCATGCTTTGCCAGCCACGGGCAAACAGCTCATGAGATTTGTCTGCCTAACTTGTCTAGATTGTTATCTCTAGAGTTGCAGACTGGGGGTTGATCAAAGCCCGGCACTCAATATGCTTGCAATTTTGGAAGGCGTGCATGGTTAGAAAGAAGTACAATATTGATAACAAAAGGGTGTGGTCTGCCAGCTAGTGGAGATGGTTAGATATGGGCAGTTAGAAACACTCAGTTTTCACAGTGGAGAGAGGTAAATAGCAGGGTTCCCCAAGGATCTGAACTGGGACCAGTCCTATTCAACATACTCATAAATGATCTGGAAAAAGGGGTAAAGAGTGAGATGGCAAAGTTTGCAGGCAATACAAAATTACTCAAGATAGTTAAGTCCAAGGCAGCCTGTGAAGAGTTACAAAGGGATCTCACACTGCTGGATGACTGGGCAACAAAATGGCAGATGAAATTCAGTGTTGGTAAGTGCAAAGCAATGCCCATTGGAAAACATAATCCCAACTATGTATACAAAAGGATGAGTTATAGTTACCAAGTTAGCTGTTACCACTCAAGAAAGAGATCTTGCAGTCACTGAGCAGTTGTTTTCAGAGAATTATCCACAATGTCCAATGCCAGTCCAAAAAGCTAAGAATGAGAATTTGGAGTCATCATGGATAGTTCTCTGAAAGAACTGCTCAACGTGCAGAGGCAGTCAAAAAAACGAACAGAATTTTAGGAATCATTAGGAAAGGGATCGACAATGAGACAGAAAATATCATCATGCTACTATATAAATCCATGGTACTACATGCACACCTGGAATACGGCATGCAGTTCTGGTCGCTCCATCTCAAAAAAGATATATTAGAGTTTTTTAAAAAGTGCAGAGCAGGGCAACAAAAATTATTAGGGGTTTGGAACAGCTTCCATATGAGGAGAGATTAAAAAGACTGGGACTGTTCAGCTTAGAAAGGAGATGCCTAATGGGGGATATGATAGAGGTCTATATAATCAGGAATGGTGTGGAGAGTGAATAAGGAAGTATTATTTCCCCCTTCACATAACACAAGAACCAGGGGTCACCCAATGAGATTAATAGGCAGCAAGTTTAAAAGAAACACAAGGAAGTACTTCATCACATAATGCACAGTCAACCTGTGGAACTTGTTATCAGGAGATGTGAAAGCCAAAAGTATAAGTGGGTTCAAAAAAGAACTAGATAAATTCATGGAGGATAGGTCCATCAGTGTCTATTAGCCAAGATGATCAGTGATGCAATCCCATGCTCTAAGTGTCCTTAAGCCTTTAACCACCGGAAACTGGGGACTTGTCTACATTGGAAATTTACGTCAGCATATCTACGTCTCTCAAGGGTATGAAAAATCCACCCTCCTGACAGATGTAGCTATGCCAACTTAACCCCCGGTGTGGACAGTGCTAGGTCAACGGGAGAATTCTTTCACTGACATAACTACCACTTCTCAGGGAATTTGAAAACCAATTTGAAAACCCCACCAGTCAGTATAGATAGTGTCTACACTGAAGCACCATAGTGGTACAGCTGTAGCAATTTAGATGTAGATATAGTCTGGGACTGGACGACATGGCACAGATCATTTGATAATTGCCTTGTTCTGTTAATTCCCTCTGAATCATCTGGCACTGCCCATTGTCAGAAGACAGGATGCTGGGCTAGATGGACCATTGCTCTCACCCAGTATGACCGGTCTCGTGTTCTTATATTCCCTCCATCTCCAGCACATGTACTGTGGTCTGTAGCCTATGCTAGCCAAGATCCATTCTGCCTGTGCGCCCAGCTGTGGGTTCCAACACCACATGCCCTGCTCTGGCAAATTGGTTCTGACAAGCCCTTGCACTGCCAGCACGGCTTCCCTCCCTGCCACCCAGCCTAGACCCAGGAGGGTTAATGGGCAGGGTTTAGCTCTCTGTATGTAATAACAGCAACATTGACTTAACAAAATAGTCAGTCAACATGCTCTTCCTCTACTTTTGGAGGTTAGCACTCTGTGTGCTGGGAAAGGGTAAGGTCAATTGTGGGGGGAGGGGAGAGGGGAATTTACATGAGTGCCCAGACTTTCCTTCTGAGTCAGGACACTGAGGGCAAGACTTCCAGAAACATCTCAGGCCCAGATTTTAAAAGATATTTAGGTGTTGGGCCGCTCAGTGTTGCAATGCCTAACTGACTTAGGAGCCTATGTCTTATTGGAAGTCTGTGGGACTTAGGCTCCAGAGTGCCTGCGTTACTTCTGAAGATCGGGTTTAGGCTCCTAAGTCACTTTTTCCTTTTGAAAATTTTATCCAAAACTTTTCCTGTTTAGCCAGCATTCTCTATTATTTGGGAGGGTGAACATCTTTCCTTCCCTTCTTTATTGCTGTTCTGCTTTTATCTGCTTCAGACATCTGCCCAGTACTGTAATTATTGAATCCTTCCACATGCATGGCTGGGATCCTGGCTGTTGTATTTGTTCTTCACAATGTAATGCCACTTATCAAAACTGGAAATCCAGCTGATAAATGCCAGAATGCAAGTCTTTCTTGGCACTGCCTGCAGAATGCGGGTCCTCTGAAGTCTGAGCCTGGGAACTTGCCACCCCAACTCCTCCAGTGACTTGAAAAGATTTCAAATTTCATAGTGGGGGGTGGTTGTTTTTCCGGCCCTCAAGGCAAGTTACAGTTCATTGTCTGGGCCCGGAACAATTTCAGTGCAAAGACTGCACATGGAAAAAAATGAGGAAGGCAGTTAATATAATATATGCTATATCTGAAAACAATTTCAAAGATAATGTTTGGTTCCCCCCACTGTCCTCCCCTGCTGTCCCATAGCAGAACTAAATGTCACCAGTGAATATTTGCTATTACTGAGTGGGTTATCTTGAAATAACATGTAAAGTTTCACAAAATGTCAGGGCTCGGAGATAAATTGCAAGAACCAGGAGAGTCAAACTGAACAGAGGCCTCTGTTTTGCAGCTGGGGAAATTTTAAAAAGCAAATGGTTTTTTCCCATTGGTCATCAACAGGTAAATTACTAGTGGATTCTTAAAGTCTTTGGCATGACTTTACCATATGAAGAGATATGGGATGTTTCTGCCCTCTTTATTGAAAGGTCCTATACAATTTAATAGGGATGAAAGCAACCAACTTCCATGGAAACTTTTAATGGGGATTTACAAATACTACTCTGGAAACCTGTAGAATTTGAGAGTGATGTCTTCTTCATATGGTTTTTAAGCCATCCTATACAATTTAATAGAGACATATAGGGGCAGACACTATGTCTTTATACATATTTGTATGGCACCCAGCACAATAAAAGAACAAAATGCAATTTCCATGAACGAACAAACCTATCACTGTTTTTAGGCACACCCATTGTAGCATTTTAGCATCACCCTGGTTAAGCTGAAATTCTAGTTGTAGACCTGAAAAGACTTACAGAATGTTTTTGTTTTAATCATTTATCAAATGCGCAGCAGGGAGAAGCTGATGTCCTCCGTATTTACTGCTTTTGTGCTGCAGGGGTCTAAGAAGCCCACAAGCCGAGAGGAGAATTTTAGTTTGAAAAGCGGTTTCAATGTGAAAAATTGAAACATTCCATTCTGAAATTTTCCAAATGAAACATTTTCATATTATCAAAATCTTCATTTAGGTTTTTTTTTCTGAATGAAATTTCATCAAAATTGAGGCATTTTTGGAAACAGTTCAATTTAGAACATCATTTTTCATTGGGAAAACCATTTTGACCCCCAATTTCCAACCAGTTTTATTCACGACCTCTCTACCCTCTGGCAAAGTCGTGAGGTATTCTCAGAGGCTCATTATTTAGGAGGAGAAAAGAAATAGCAATCTGGCCAGGATCTGTGTAGTTAACCCAGCATCTTCCTATGTCCATTTTAAGGTATGTTGGAGCTTTACATGTCTTTGTCTAAGGACCACTGTTTATCACTAACCTAAAGCAAGACTTTCATTAATGTTTCACCGTAGCTTTATTTTCCATTTATTTTAGCGTCAATGAAATCCCATTTGCTGGGGACCTAAAATTGTCTGTTTTTCTAACTCTTTGGGAGGAACGCTGGATACACAATTAGACCCAGCAAGTAGAAACCCAAAAGGCTTTTCTAAAACTGCTGCTATTATTACTTTGTCTTACTATACTCTGATAGGGGAAACCCACCCTAATTATGATTTGGGCTTGTAGATATAATGCAACTGATCTCCAAGAAAGATATGAACAAAGAAAAATATCTTGTCCCATTTTTTGTACACTGTGAGTTGAAAAGATTAGGAATAACTACTGCTGGGGAAAATGTACTTTCCTCTGTTTAGCAATTTGACACTGATAAAAATAAATGACAACCCCTAAACAAGTATCAGTGGGCCTGTGTTTTCCTGCCAAAGGTATAATTGTGCCAGTGCTGTTAAGAGTGTTGGAAGTATTTTAGTTGTATGTATAGATTCATTTCTGCAAAGTTATTTTTATTCCATGTAAAAAGATGGACACAATATTGTATATCTTCGATGAGTCCCTTTTTTGGGGATTGTGCACCTGATTCTCCTTTTTACATATAACAGTATAGAATCAGGACCGTCAGTGCTTTGCTTTAAGCCATCGTTTATTGGTTGCAATGGGACTTAAGCATGTTTCTAAATGGTCCTGAATAAGGATGGTTTTCTGAATTGGGGCCTAAAGCAGGAGACGGTGGAGTTGCGCAGGTGCAAAAGAGAGGCGAATCAGGCCTTGTTCCCTTCAGAGCCAAGATTCAAGACTTCTTTGAGTCTGTGTATGTTGGGTCATATTTGAACCTTGCTGTATATTAGCTTCACTCTGCTGTTTAGTTCTAGGCTTTCACTCAGGTCTTGGTACTGCCTTGCAATATATTGAGTTGAGGCTGCCAACCACAACAAGGCAGGTCTCAGAAATGAAGCAGGAGCACACGTGAGGGGGTTACTTGATAGGGGACAACCCAAGCAAGCCCGCATGCTCGTCTCTCTGAGTCTGTGCAGAACCAGTTCTCCAGCATGATGTCATGTTGTGCTGCCATCTTTCAGAAGAGACGTAGGCGACAATGGGGGGGGGGGGGGGGGGGCCTGTATACATATCTACATATACAGCAGAGCCAAGGTCCTGATGACTTGTCGTTGATATGGACACAGAAACAATGAGACACACACAGCCTGAGTACGGCTAAATGTGCAGGTGGCACTTCTAGAATCACTCCTCAAACTACCAGGCAGGGGTATTTGCTGTGGAACTCAACTGGGCACCAATGGCCCCAGGTTCCACAAAGCTGAGGATGGGTATGAGGGCAATCGTCCTCTCCATCCCCCCTGGCGGGGAGCCAGAGTCCTAACCCATTCCTCATCCGTGCCAGAGGAAGGAGAGATGAGATGAGGGGTGTCCCAGGCATACAACATCATGCTTGGGACCCATGCCCAGGCTGCCCAGGGCATGAGTTACAGGGATGTCATATTGGACCCTTTTATAACCCACTGACAACACTGGTGCCTGCCAAAGTGGCAGCAGATGTAATGGAAACCCCAAACTGGATCTCTGGGATGCTGTCTGGAAGGTGGAAAAACCCACACCCACATAGCCATTGGCCAGTTTCACCAAAGGGGAAAAGCCCTTCTGGACACCAAGGAGAGCTTGGTGATTAGCATAGCTCACAAGAGATCAGCAAACCAGGGAAAGGGTGGACTGGTACAATTGGCCAAATGGCTACAGGCCAGCAGCAGGCAGAAACAGCCCCACTTTCCTCCCACCACAGGTGGGAGCCCATCAGCTGGCCCATCCTCACCCCAGCTGTCCAATGGCAGCAAGAGCAGGAGAGAGAGGCTCAGGGCCCAGATACTGTGGGGACAGCCAACCCCTTGGCCCAGCCACTAGGGATCAGGATAAGACTAGGCAGATGAAGTGATCTCCCTTCCTCCCCTGCAGCATGGGCTGTTGGGAATAGGGTGACCAGATGTCCCGGTTTTATAGGGACAGTCCCGATTTTTGGGTGTTTTTCTTATATAGACTCCTATTACCCCCCACCCCCGTCCCAATTTTTCACATTTGCTGTCTGGTCACCCTAGTTGGGAAGGAGGGAAGAGGGCACCAGTGGGAGCCCAAATTTCCTTCCCTCTCCTCCACCAACCCTAGAGGGGAAAGGGAGGGTGGCACACATGTCACCATGTCTCCCAGACCTACCAATTACACACCCTGGTTTAACGAAGTGAGTATTAGTGACCTACAGGTGCTTTTTGCAAGAGTAAAAGAGTGTTTTAACCCCAGGCTCTTACCCAAACTCCATTTTGGTAAATGAGATTCTACCTTCCTTATGTTCCTTCTGTTCTTCTGAGGGGAAGATCGTTCTTAGTTCCTGTCCCATGCTGATGTGCAGCACACTGAGCAATTGCCATCTCTAGATCTCGCGTGGCTCTGCCTTTCACTGATGGATGATGTATAATTTTGTAAAGCCTGTAGAATGCTTTCTGGATTCTTCTGACTGAAAGTTGGCAGCTAAGCACAAAGTACTGCTTGCTGTTTTCCTCTGAGGAGCCAAGAGACCATTGGTTATTGAGCACAGATTTATTAAAAAGAAATTTCAGAGTTTTAATGAATGCAGATGGTCCAAAATATATCCAGTGTATAGTACATCCATAGCAGAGGCACTTCTGCTGTATGCTTTTAATATTACATACTTAGTACATCCCATGGGTTTAAAGTAGGAGAGACCAATGGTTAGGGTGCTTGCCTGTGCGGTGGACTGCACTGTGCTCACTTCCAGGATCTGCCATACAATTGGTGTGCAACCCTGGGCAAGTCACTTAGCTGTGTTGCTGTCATGCCATAGTGTAGATGCTTCCTACGTTGACGGAAGGGGTTTTCCACCCATGTAGGTGATCCACCTCTCCAAGAGGCACGTTAGCCCATATATGTTAGGCATAGTACTGATGTAAGTTTTGGGACACCCACGACAGTATCCCATCACACCTTTCATTTGGTGAAGTAAGCTTTGGCTTAAGTAGATAGGGCAACTGTCAGAATCAGGACATATGTGTGTTTTACCATAGCAACAGGTAGGATGTTACTCTCTCAGGCTAATATTGGACCCAAAGGAAAGGGTCAAGATATATGAATGTTCTATCCTGCTACAAACCTAGGAGGTGCCTTCATGCCCCTTGGTAGAACAAAGAGATAAGGGGTACACCATGGTACCAGAAAAACAAGGTAGAAAGTTGATTGGTTAAATCTAGTTTCAGAAGTACCTTTTACTTATAAACAGGTTGGGTATAAAAAGATGATGTTAGAGGGTGTTACTTTGGGAGCACACCTTTTGTGTGAGGTGAATGTAACAATGCCACACAAGATGGCTCCTCTTTTATTAAACCTTATTCCTGTGCTATCTTGTTACTGGCTCATAGCAATAAACCTGATTATACTGATTATTTGGTAGCTTGAATATATTTCATAATGAACCAAAGTGTTCAAGCAATTGACTATACAATTTACCAACAGGTGGTAGCTAGGACAACGGAAGAATCCTTCCAACATCCGAGACGCAGCCACACCAGGAGTTAGGTCAACCTAATTACAGCACTCAGGGTCTGAAGTTTTTCAGAGCCCTGAGTGATGTATCTAGGTCAACCTAAGTTTTAGGTGTATACCAGGCCTAAGCCTCTCTGTGACTCAGTTCCCCATCTGCAGTATGGGGATAAAGCACTGGCCTACCTCACAGCATGTGTGTGGGGATAAATACATTGGCGAGGCACTCAGATATTACAGTCAGGGGGGCATATAAGTACTGCAGATAAAGAGAAGTACTCTCAAAAAGATGGTTCTGAGCTTGCATCAAGAGTGATATTAAAGGAGTTAACAGGATAAGACTTTGATCGGATGTTGAGTTACATTTCTTTATTAGTAGTATCAGTGCTGATTTATCATCTAGGGTGGTCCTAGCTTTCCCTTTATCTACAGGATGAATGAAACTTTTTACAAATTTATCTAAGACAGCTGGTTTCAAGCCAGTGTTTGATAAAACTTGACCATTTGATCTGCCGTACTCAACTGGTTCTTTTTCCTTGAGTTTTATCAAGTCATACATTTATAGTGTCTGGATTTTAACTTTGTATAATGCCGAGCATGTGTAGTTTTAGGGAGAAAAAGGGCCTTTTTAACAAAAGAAAGACCAAAGTGTTCACTAGCTGAAAATACCATCGTGTTAAATGCTCTTTTTTATATTTTTAATCAGCAGATCTCCTTAAATAAAGAATTCCTAGAGAAGTTAAAAATAATTACTTTAATAAATCACCTCCATCACTCTTTTCAGCTTTATATATATGTATGTATATAAAACAGTATAGACATTCAAAATGAGAGATTTGCAGTGCTGCCAACTCCATGATTTTATCATGTCTCATAATTTTTGACATTTTTCTTAAAACCCCAGCCTCTGGAATCAGGGAATTACATGGGAGACTCGGCTTTCCTTAAAAAAAGAAGTCTACCCCTCACGGTTACAAAGGCTCAAAAACCAGAAATCTGGTCTATTGGAAACCAGATGAAAACCACAATTTATTTTTAAACTCTCTTAATTTTATCCTATTCTCAGGATTTTTGGTGGCCTGTCATGAGTTTTGAATATTTGAGAGTTGGCAAGATAGTATTTGTTATTCTCTAAACATACAAGTGACATAATTCCATCTCGTACTCTTGCAGGTGTATTGGAGGACACATTGCGTCCAGCAGTGTTCTAATTTCAGCTCTCCCAAACCAGAAAGGTTCATGATGGATGAAATTCCCTACAGGAAGTGCTCTCTTTGATCTCTGACACTGGGGGGCATGGGACAGCCTGTGTATTCCAGAGATTTGCATGTCAGACCCTATAATTTGCAGTGGGAGATGTTAGGCTAAAGAAGGCAAATCCTGCATCCAAATGCCCCTATACCCACAAGTCCTAATGCGTTTCTCCTGATTATGGGTGAATGCAGGGAGGCAGGCTTGGGTCCACATTGCCAGATGGGTTCTATCCAGCCTACTGTTGATGGGGCTTTGAGGAAGTTGCGGGCCTGGCCAGTGGATCAATGTATAACTGTCTAGTCATTCTATATAATAATCCTTCTGTATTCTCTGAGCATCTTACATAGTAGCATCTGTCACATTTTACAGATGGGCATTAGGTGTGTAACACAAAAGGTTTGATATTTGCTCATGGTCACACAGGGAGTCTTTAGCCGAGGTGGGAACTGACCATAAATCTCCCGAGTCACAATCCAAAGCCTTACCGTGTATATCTATATGATCACATAATCATTTATTTGCATTTTCTATATTTTTATAGTATAGAAAATGAGAGCTAGATCCTCAGTTGATGTAAACGGGCATGGTTTCATGAAAGTCAGTCTATGATCGCTGAGGCTCTGTCTGATGCATGATCTCTGTGTGTGTTTGCATATATAGTTTTGGATAATCATTGCTTTCTCGTCTAAATAAAGTCCTTATTGTTTATGAAATACAATAATTATTACGTAAAATAGCTAAGGAAGCTGCATATAAATGATTATCTAATAGAAAAGAAAAGAAACGAGCAGCTGCAATGTTGCACGCAGCTACATCTTTTTCTCCTCCAGAAGGTGGTAGTTGCAAATTTAAAATTAGCTTGTCTTGAGGTTGTTAGACTTACCATCTTAGCACGCCTTCAGTAGTTCTTTAAACCTGACATCTTTCCTGGCCTTGAGTTTGATTGCATGTAGCTCTCCAGGGAATAAAAATTAGTTTGCTGCTTGAAATGTTTATGAAAACAACTATATTTAGAATATCAAAGACTGCTGGAATCCAGTGAACTGTGGAACCATCAGCTGTTCCCATCCAACACGCTATGCTAAGGCAACAAGGATGTATCATCAATTTCCTTATTAAAAAAATAAAATAAAATTACATAAAAGTCTTCAGAGTTCTAGTTAGTTAGGGACATTTTCTTCCCCTCATTCCTATAAATACATTCTCTTTCTCTGCACGGGGCTTTAGTGTTAATTCTGTGAAGGATCCATGGTAACAGTTCAGCTAGAGTTACACTCAGTCTTTAAACATTTCAAAGCTCTGGACAAACTGAGAACTAATCCTCACAACACTGTTGTGTGTAAGTGTTATCTTCACTATGTAAATGGGGAAACTGAGGCAGAGACCAGGCTCTGAGATCCGGTGCGGGAGATGGGTCTCAGAGTCCGAGCCCCAACTGAGCAGGACTGTCTCCACTGCTATTTTTAGCCCCAAAGCGTGAGCTCCGCAAGATGGAGTCTGTTGACCCGAGCTCTGAGACTTGCTGCTGCAGAGTTGTTGTTTTTTTCTTTCTTTTCTTTTTTTTTTTTTTTTGCAGTATGCAAAGGCAGAGCAAGACACAGAAATCAAAAACTCTTGCTTCCCCGTTCTTATCTTACTCCTTATTTAGGCCACATGATCTCTCATTTCTTTTGACCAACATTATGAATGGAAAACTCACATAAATGGCTAAAAAATACCCCTCAGGCCCTTTGTAAAAATAGTGCCCTTGTTAGAAACACTTGCAGGAGACTGATGAAGCAGGCATCTTAGCTGGTACAGATGGTAACAAATCTATGACCACCTAGGTTGCTGCTATATTGCATTCAATGGTCATTCAGAAGACACCAGTGATAGCGAGATGTTTGTACAATGGCTAGCAAATTGGAGACCTGATCCATAATTGGGTCTAGGGCATCACAGTACAAATAATAATAATTATAACTGAATCTCCTGCTCTAAAACATGAAGTCTCTACTGCTTTAACTAAAAGAGAATCTCCAATTCAGGGCTGTGACATACATTGGGCAGTTTTGGTTCTATCCATCAGAGGGCAATGGTCACAAACTAAGCCATTTGGGGGAGACTGACAAAGGCATGAATTGGAGTTAGGTGCCCAACACTCACTGATTTTTCATCTCATCTGATCTCATTTACTCAGGTGTTAATCAAGAGTAACACCTTTTAAAATCCATAGAGTTAGACCAGTGTAATGCTGGTGTGAGAAGAAAATCAAGTCCAGTGGACCACCTATCAGTTGGGGAGAAACCTTGTTGACTGGTTAAGTTCTCCATTGTGTCTGGACACCAGTTAGGAAACAAAACAGTCGGGAAGTCTTTTTCTAGTAAAAGCCACTAATCAGACAAAGGTTAGCTGTTGTCCGCCACGCCTTTTACCACAGACCCAAGGTATTTGTGTAAAAGATACTTCTGTCTATCTCGATAATGTAAAGAGAGCCAAGGCACATAAGAATATGTAGCATTGTCAGTAGGTCCACACAGTTGTTGTTATGCACCGCAAATAGTTTCAGGGGGTTCCAATTTGAATTTTCAGTTGCAGACCTGACCCTTTGGTTTTGGCTCCAGGGTGGATCCAAAGTTTGGGTTTGGATGCGTTCAAAATCTTACAAGAACAGCCTCACGTTCTGGCATACCCAACTGGGGGGAAGCAATCATTCCCAAGGTGATAGGAGAACACTTGAGAGATGGCAATAGAAAGATGAACTGACTATTCTTTATGCAAACAAAACACAGGCCACTGATCTGTATAATTGTATGCACCACACACAGGGAAAACCAAGCAATTGTTAGCTGATACTGACACCTCCAGACAACTCCCTTGACCCAGGGGGCTGTACAGCCAAGGGTGAGTGACACATGAATAGGGCTTTGCTAAGGAAATCTGGGCATTTTACCAGTCCTGGCTATTATTGTCTCTATGTTTCTGGAGGTCTCATGCCAAGAATCTGTGGGCTGCCAAAACATCACAAGCTGAAGTATTCCGCTTGGTCTCATTGTTCTGTTTGTAAATACCCACGTAGATCGTCACTCAAGGCTTCTTGCTAGGATCTGTGGCAAAATGTCTGGTAAAAGTGAAATCTCAAAGCAGCAGCTGGTTGGATATTTTTTCCTGTAGCTTAGTAGAAAGCAACTCCATCCAGGAGACATCCAAATTTCCCTTGGGGTGGTTTCTCACTGAACGGCCACACATTTTAAAGGTTACAATTATAAGTAGTTGTTAAATTATAAAGTCACCAAGGAAATTCTGTCAATGGTGTCGTTCCTTTGGTTGAACGTTTTAAGAGCTCTTTTTGGTACAGATGTCCACTAAGGGCTCCCTACTCAGGTCATGGGGTGGAATTCTGTGGCAGGAGTTCAGACTACATGATCTAATGCAGCATTTCTCAAATACGGCCACCAGGGGCTTTTCTGGCAGCCACACCCTCCTGGGCAGTGATGGAAGGGGGGGCAAAGCAGTGGTCCTTCTCCGAGGGCCACCAGCAGGGGTTGGACCCTGCCCCCTCCTGGAGGCACAAATCCTGGAGACGTAGGGTTGGGCTCCAGCCCTGGAGTGGCAGGCAGCAGGCTCTGGCCAGAGGGCTTCAACCCCCAGCTGCGGCGCTCACCCCCCCTTGCCCCGGCCCCTGCTGTCTCACCGTCCCCCACTTCCACCCTACCGATCTCCCCATCCAAGGCTTAATTCACCCCCGGGCTTGCCAGGGCTGAGTAAGTCTGCTGCTGTGAAAAGTGATATTTGTATGTTTGTTAATATCACTTTTCACAGCAGCAGACTTACTAGCTAGCAAGTCTTTTTTAAAAAGCAACCAAAAAAAAAAGGAAAAGAAGCAACAGCAAAAAAAAACCCAAGAAACTGCAGAGCACCTTATTTTTGTTTCTATTCTGTTTAGGTCCTGTAAAGAAGAGAGACAACTGTACATTATTTTTATTATTGAGTCTGCAAAAAGATTCAATACATTACAATGATTTGGACATGTGTATGTGCATCTATATTTGTTTTTCCTAAAGTTAATTAAGTATTTTAGGAAAAATTGTCTGTGCGGCCATCAGCAAGAGTTGGTGGCTGCACTTCGAGGCCACCAAAAAATTTGTTGTGAGACCCTCTAGTCTAATGGTCCTTTTTGCCTTTACAAATCTATGAATGAATCTAGTGCAGAGGAATAGTTAATGAACTGTTCAATTGTCCTTGATTGTGGATTGGGGAGCGGGGAAAGAAGTTGCCTCAAATGGTTTAGAAATTTGATATTATTTAAAAATGATAAAAATTATTCTTGAACCTGAAATTGTTTCACAATATGATATTGTAATAAGCTGGTCAGGGTGTCCATGCATACCACAGCCATCTGTGGATGGAGTCAGAACTGCTCAGCCATGTGTCATTGGCTCTATACAGTTAATAGCTAATGATGATCCTCCTTCAGCTCATCCCACACAACCCCACCTTAAAGTCAACGAGGTTGAACAGCTGTAAACAGCAGAGCCTGTCTTGGAGCGCCTACCTATTACCAACTAACATAGAGGAAGAAATCTCTGTGAGGATCCCCTTGCTTGGATTTCATAGAATCATAGCATATCAGGGTTGGAAGAGAACTCAGGAGGTTATCTAGTCCAACCCCCTGCTCAAAGCAGGACCAATCCCCAACTAAATCGTCCCAGCCAGGGTTTTGTCAAGCCTGACCTTAAAAACCTCTAAGGAAGGAGATTCAACCACCTCCTTAGGTAACCCATTCCAATACTTCACCACCCTCCTAGTGAAAACGTTTTTCCTAATATCCAACCTAAACCTCCCCCACTGCAACTTGAGACCATTGCTCCTTGTTCTGTCATCTGCTACCACTGAGAACAGTCTAGATCCATCCTCTTTTGAAACCCCTTTCAGGTAGTTGAAAGAATTCTTCTCTTCTGCAGACTAAATAATCCCAGTTCCCTCAGCCTTTCCTCATAAATCATGTGCTCCAGCCCCCTAATAATTTTTGTTGCCCTCTGCTGGACTCTTTCCAATTTTTCCACATCTTTTTTGTAGTGTGGGGCCCAAAACTGGACACAGTACTCCAGTACTCCTCACCAATGTGGAATAGAGGGGAATGATCTAGGGTGACCAGACAGCAAGTGTGAAAAATCGGGATGAGGGTGGGGGGTAATAGGAGCCTATATAAGAAAAAACCCCAAATATCGGGACTGTCCCTATAAAATCGGGACATCTGGTCACCCTAGAATGATCACATCCCTCAATCTGCTGGCAATGATCCTACTTATACAGCCCAAAATGCTGTTAGCTTTCTTGGCAACAAGGGCACACTGTTGACTCTCATCCAATATAACCCCTAGGTCCTTTTCTGCAGAACTTCTGCCTAGCCACTCGGTCCCTAGTCTGTAGCAGTGCATGGGATTCTTCCTTCCTAAGCGCAGGACTCTGCACTTGTCCTTGTTGAACCTCATCAGATTTCTTTTGGCCCAATCCTCTAATTTGTCTAGGTCCCTCTGTATCCTATCCCTACCCTCCAGCGTATCTACCACTCCTCCCAGTTTAGTGTCATCTGCCAACTTGCTGAGGGTGCAATCCACGCCATTCTCCAGATCATTAATGAAGATATTGAACAAAACCGGCCCCAGGACCGACCCTTGGGGCACTCCGCTTGATACCGGCTGCCAACTAGACATGGAGCCATTGATCACTACCCGTTGAGCCCGATGATCTAGCCAGCTTTCTATCCACCTTATAGTCCATTCATCCAGCCCATACTTCTTTAGCTTGCTGGCAAGAATACCGTGGGAGACCGTATCAAAAGCTTTGCTAAAGTCAAGGAATAACCATCCACTGCTTTCCCCTCATCCACAGAGCCAGTTATCTTGTCATAGGGCTGGTCCACACTAAGCCCCCAGTTCGAACTAAGATACGCAACTTCAGCTACGTGAATAACGTAGCTGAAGTCGAAGTATCTTAGTTCGAACTTAAAGGTACTTACTGCGGGTTCACACATGGCAGGCAGGCTCCCCTGTCGACTCCGCCTACTCCTCTCACGGTGCAGGATTACCGGCGTCGACGGTGAGCACTTCCGGGATCGATTTATCGCGTCTAGACAAGACGCGATAAATCGATCCCAGAATATCAATTGCTTGCCGCCGAACCAGTGGGTAAGTATAGACGTACCCGTAGAAGGCAATTAGGTTAGTCAGGCATGACTTGCCCTTGGTGAATCCATGCTGACCGTTCCTGATCACTTTCCTCTCCTCAAAGTGCTTCAAAATTGATTCTTTGAGGGCCTGCCCCATGATTTTTCCAGGGACTGAGGTGAGGCTGACTGGCCTGTAGTTCCCTGGATCCTTCCTTCTTCCACTTTATCTTGTCCTAATTCCCCATCTCCCATGGAAGAGCTTGCAGGGCCAGCCCCTGAATGTGGCAGATCCTGGGAATCCATATGGAGGCCCTATACCTCCACACCAGTCTTTCTTGTCTCCTAGCAGGGCTTCTCACCCCAATACATCTGTCCTTCGAACTCCCAGGGCTAATTTTCCTGGGGGGAGTGTGGCTGAGGACGAAGATCTATCATTAGTGTCTTCCCCACCCAGTTTCCAACCCCTTCCCTAGCACTAACCATGGACCATGTGGAGAAGCCTCCACAGTTCCCAGAAGAGGAGATGATGCCAGGGATGTGGCTTAGTTCTCTTTCATGTGTAGAGGTTGCCTTCCTGTGCATGGAACTAGGGAATAGAATCTGACCCCAAAACATTTCTTAGGAGCATTCCAACAGATCCTATTGGCTTCATCCCTATTACGTTCTAGCGGATTTTCCCCAGAAGTTGATCTCAATTTTTGCAAGGATTGTATTCATTTACTAAATGGCTTTGAGATTAATGAAACTTCGGCTGGCATAAATAAAGCAGGAGAAATCAAATCCCAACTCATAAGGGTTTAAAATAACAATATTTTGCCCTTATAGTATGAAGCATCTTTTATCTCAGGATCTGAAAGCCGTTTACACACACAGTTTATTAGGCCTCCTAATTACTTCTCTGTGGAAGGTAACTCCACCTTTTTTACAAATGGGGAAACTGAGTCAGGGAGAGTAAGGGACTTTTTTTTTTTTCAAGGCCCAGAGGCCAGGTTTTCAAATGCTCAGCACCCACCAGGCCGTTAGGCATGAATTTTCTAAAGGGTTTGTACCCAGGACTGAAGTCAGATTTTCTAGGGAACTCAACACCCCACGTGGCCACTTGTTTTGGTGCCTAAATGGGACTCGATCTCTTTTGAAAATCTGGCCTTGACTGTGGATGCTGAGTAATTTTCAAAAATTCTGGCCTAAGCACCTTGTCCAATATCCCACAGCAGAGCCAGGTGGAGAACCCAGGAGTCTTGATGCCAAGTCCTGTTTTAACCACTAGATTATATTTCCTTGTCTATTCAGTCATTCCCTTTAAGGATAATTTTGACTGTTGGCTTTTGTCAATAGATTTCATAACACTAACCATTACTTGCTCCTTATTTTACCTTTTGTTCATCTGGGCAGCAGTTTGGAAAGAGCATAAAATGGGTCCTCCTGGATTAACTTAACTGATCCACCCTTTCCTTGAAGTAGTCTTCAGCCTAAGCGTATTTTTTATCCCTGACAGAAAGCAATTTCCTTTCTCCCCTGTGTGTCCTTCGTCTCTTGATTCATGCTGTGAAACACCCTGTAAAAAAAAAAAAAAAAATCAACTTTGCTGACCTGTTGCTGATTCTAGTGTCAGACATGCCGTCCTCATTTAAAGAGACACGGCACGTCGCCTCTGATGGAAGGAGCAACGCAAAAAGGCCAGGGCTTAGAAAATGTATCTTTTTCTCCAATCTCCAAGATAATGTCAAACCACGTTCACTTGTTTAAATTGCTTTTTGCATTTGAGAAATGTTGAGATTAAAATTGGAGAAGGCTCAAAGAGCTGATGGGGATCCCGCAACTGAAATTCCATTAGGATGAATGTCTCACTCATGGTATTTCCAATGTATTATTCAACCTGACACCAAGAAGACTAAAATGGAAACTGTAATATATTTGCAGTTCAGGGATCAAAGGTATTTTTCAGTCAGAGCCAAATATACTTTCTTCATTGCATTTATACCTGAGAACCAATTGTCTTTTTTTTTTTGGTCATTATATGTTTCTCTATGTAGGTCATTACTATAGCTAGCAGTTTCCCCACATTTTAGTAAATTGCAGTTCAGCAGAAATGTTAAGATTTAATGCTGGTGGGGATGGAGAGTTTGCCTCGTTATTCTTCTCGCTTAAGATTTTGCACATGGCTGGAGGTCCTCTCCATTTATTTAAATACTAAACGGTAAAGTTCTTCTGCAGATGGCTGATGTCCTTTGGAAGTTGGGATGCAGTCTGTGACACTGGGCCCCAGTAATATCAGAATAATTGTGTGCAATATTTTTCAATTGTTGCCTGCCGGCCAAAGGCTCAGTAATGCTTATTTTTACTTTAATGAAAAATTACCCAAACAACTTTATTTTCCAATACACTTTCCAGCATCTGCATGGTAACAATCTGAAATTTAATCATGCTGCTCCGAGAAAGATCTTTTACATGAGAATCCACCTGTGAAATCAGCCTGGGTCAGATTCACATCTTAGTTTGATGGGTGAAAATCTAGAGTGACTCTGTCGGTTGCCGTGGCAATCCTCTGGAGTCACACAGATGTAAATGAGGCAGGAGCTTGCCCCATAACTCAATGTACCAGATCTTCCTTAACATCCAATACCAATGCCTCTGGAAATGTGGAAACAGCATTGGAGGAATATGAAATTGCTGTTACAGTCAAGGAGGTTAAAACAATTTCAAATAGTTTTAAAAGCTAAATTTATTTGGTGACATACGGAATGAATAAATTATAATTGAAATATCTGGGGAAGATATCTCCAGGGGTGAGATGCTAATCTCAGTTGAAGTAAATCTGGGAGGAATCCATTGATTTAAAGGGAGTTGCTCAGGCTTTACATTGGTATTACTGAGAGGAGAACCTAGCCTCCTGGGTCTAACCTGGATTTTGGAGCCGTTGAAGTTCAAACGGGTCCCAGACTATCCATCCCAGATTCTTCCTGGGCCAATATGGATGGGATTCAGAATTTGGGAGCTTTTTAGTTCTAGGGAGATATCAAGGCAGGACTGATGTATTTAATAAAGCGGCTAGTTCCTTCTTTGCTTTGTAGCGAGCCTAAGGGCAAACTTGCCCTCTTCCATCACTACAACATATTGTGCCTTTGTTCAGTATGCAAAACGTCCCTGACATTAACGGGAAATTGCCATGTGAATAAGTGCAGAATTACGTGCTGGAGATTAGCCCTGCAGAAAAGAGATCCAGAGGGCAGGTCAGAGAGAAATTTGCCTTTCTGTATTTATTTAAGGCCTCTGGTCATGTGAGACATGTCCGGATGTTTGCTTGATGAATCCAAAAGCCCATGCTGGAGTTGTCATGACCTATTATGCCCCAGCCTCCAGCAGATAGTTTTGTTTGCTGGTTACTTGCCATCAGAGCAGGGCCAGCTCCAGGCACCAGCTGACCAAGCACGTGCTTAGGGCAGCACCTTATAAGGGGCGGCCAATGTTGGGGTGGCAGGGGACGCTCGCGGTGTTTTTGGTTTTGTTCGCGGGGCGGCACTTGAGGATTTTTTGTTTGTTTCGGTGGCGTGGCACTGGGGGGGGTGGTATTTGGGCGGCATGGCACAGTCCGGCCTGGCCCGGCGCTCGGGGGTTTGGGCGGCCCGGCCCAGCCTGGTGCGGTGCGGGGGGCGGGGTGTGGTGCTGGGGGGGGCGGGGGTTTGGTCGGCGTGGCGCTGGTGGGGGGTGTGGGCATGCACAAAGTGTGGTCTGGTGATTTTCCCAGGGATCTGAAAGTCAGGCCTCCTGGGTTCTCTTCTTTTAGTCACCAATTTCTATGCCCTTGGGTAGATCACGTCAGGGCCGGCTCTAACTTTTTTGCCGCCCCAGGCAAAAAAGAAGAGCGCCGCCCCACCGTAACACCCCCCACCCCTGAGTGCCGTGACGCCGACACTCCCCCCCCAAGCGCCGCACCGGGCCGCCCAAATCCCCACCCCCCCAATTGCCGTGCCGTGCCGCCCAAACCCCTGCCCCCCCGAGGGCCTCGCTAGGCTGCCTAAACCCTCGGAGTGCCGGGCCGGCCAACCCTGCCCCCGAGCGCCGCGCTGGCCAAAGCCCCGTAGCACCGCGCTGCGCCGGCCAAACCCCCACCCATCCCCCAGCACCACGCCGGGCTGCCCAAACCCCCGAGCGCCGGGCCGGGCCGGGCCGCCCAAACCCCTGCCCCGCCGGAGCGCCGCGCTGGGCCACCCAAACCCCCGACCCCCCCACAGTGCCGCACCGGGCTGGGCTGGGCCGCCCAAACCCCCCAGCACCATGCCGGGCTGCCCAAACCCCCGAGCGCCGGGCCGGGCCGCCCAAACCCCTGCCCCGCCGGAGCGCCGCGCCGGGCCGCCCAACCTCCCGACCCCCTGCCCCCAGTGCTGCGCCGGGCCACCCAAACCCCCAAGCTCCGGGCCGGGCCGCCCAAACCCCTGCCCCGCCGGAGCACTGGGCCACCCAACCCCCCCCAGCGCCGCACCGGGCTGGGCCAGGCCGCCCAAACCCCCCCCCGCCCCCCCCCGCCCCCCCAACCCCCCGCGCCCCCGGCCGGGCCCGGCCCCGGCCATGCCGCCCAAATCCCCCCCCCCCCCCAGTGCCACGCCACGCCACCGAAACAAACAAAAAACTCTCAAGCGCCGCCCCGCGAACAAAAACAAAAACACCGCGAGCGCCCCCCGCCACCCCAACATTGGCCGCCCCTTATAAGGTGCCGCCCTAAGCACATGCTTGGTTGGCTGGTGCCTGGAGCCGGCCCTGGATCACGTAACCTCTCAGTGTTTAAATTGATCCATCGGTAAAGTAGTCAAATAACACCGATCTCATGGGGATGAGATAAAGAGACTAGAAATGTCTACACTGGAGCTGGGAATTTTAGTGCACTAGCTAATTTTAGCACACTAGCTTGATCGGAGCTAGTGCGGGTGTCTCCCCTCGGGCTGGGAATTGCACTTTTGAGCTCCAGTGTAGACATATCCTCAGTTGGGGTCAAATGTTTCCCCTGGGAGTGTGGAAGGCCATAAGCAGAACCAATGTAGTTCCATTGCACAAAAGGGCAGACCATGCAGTTCCCTGTGGTGCTTCCCTTTCCATGGCAGGGGCAGGACTTGGGAGGGAGGGATGTTAGGGAGTAGCCAGTGGCTCTGCTACTGCCTAAAGCTCCATGTGGAGGACAAATGCAGCCTCTTCCAGCTGCTACTAATGCCACAGATTTGCCAGTAGGGTGACCAGACAGCAAATGTGAAAAATTAAGACAGGGGTGGGGGGGTAATAGAAGCCTATATAAGAGAAAGACCCCAAAATCAGGACATCTGGTCATCCTATTTGCCAGAGAATCAGCAGTGAAGCCACTCCACTCCAAGCTGTTAGGGGGGAAGATTCCTTTCCCCTGCACACCCATCAGCACCTCTTAGCTCCTGTCTCTCAGTCTCTTTACAATGGGTGCAAGTAGGGATGAAGGTGGGCAACATTTGGCCTGTTATGTTTGCAGAGTGCTCCAAAGAACAGGGTTTGAGCTTGGGACTTTCTTCCCCAAAGCACAGACTTCTGCCTCTTGACCTAAAGGAGTAACTCCACTAGCTGGCAGCAGTAACAGACTGTTATCCTTAATATGGACTAGCCACAAGGGGAAGACACAGTACACAGTGTACGAGTGTGTGATACTTGCATGAAAGGGGCCATTAAAAAAGGTGTGCATGTGTAGACAAAATAAACTGATCATGTAATGCAAGTATAATTTTTTTTTTAAAAAGTAAGGAAGTAACAGAGAATTATGGGAGGGAGCAAAGCTTGATCTGCTTTCTCTTAGGAGATATATTTAACTTTTCTAACAGCACACGAGTTCAATGTGGATTTTATTTCCCCACCTCAGATTTCATTAAGAAAAAAAATTACTTCTGTGCTGCACTCCTCACTGGAGTGATTTTTTCTGCCTGACTCGTAGAGATTTATAATAGAAACGCCGAGAGACCTTAATTTATAAGAGTGTGAACAAAGCCACAGTAATGGGCCTAGGGGAAGAGAGAATACGTAAACAATAAGATGGCTGAGTATAGGAAGTAGTGAGGGTCCTGAGGACTACAGACAGGAAATGAAAAGCACATTGTGCAAGGTCTTGGTATAAATAGCCAAGTAGCCCAGTTTGGTGAAGCATCCATGTCTTGTGATGATATGGTGCAGAACCAAATTAGACAAATGCCGTGTAGGAATTCTGCAAACGAGCACAAAAATCGTGTACTTCATATGATGGGTAACGAGTAGAACTGATGGAAAATTTGCAGGAAGAAACTAAATCATTGATTCTGCATTAAATTCTGATTTATTTGTAGTGGAGCTTCATGCAGTTCTGGGCAGGACAGGTGTTTCTCCACAGGGACTCTGAGCTCGCTGCAAGGGAGGTTCGGCCTCCCACAGCAGAACCTGACGTGCTGAAAGGAGGAGGAGTGACTATTTGAAGTACAGGTTCAAAGCCAGTGTGGGAGGGGGTGTGGATCAGCAGCAGTCCAACAACTAGCCCTGATTTGATATTTAACAGGAGAGAGAGAACTGGAGAAGAAATGAAGGCAGATGGAGAAGGCAAGAAAAAGAGGATCAGGGAAGAGAACTATAAAATAGAGCTGGGTGGGAAACAGTTTTCCTATCCTGCAAAAATCTTCGAAATCCATTTTTTTTCCCTTCCAAATCAGGACAAAAAGTCAAAATCTGGAAAATTTTCATGAACTGAATCTGCAAAAAACAAACAAAAACAAAAAAAACCCACCCCACATACCCCAACAACCCCCCACAAAACAAAACAAAAAAACGCTACCCTTCGTGTGGGTCAACTGAAACATTTCTATTTTGGCCAGTTTTTATTTTTAAAAATATTTTTTACTATAATTTAGTTTTAATTTCAAAACAAACATTCATTTTGAACTGGAAAACTGGAATTTGTCATTTTGAAAAGATGTTGTGTTTCGTTTTGACCATTTCAAAAAGGTCTTTCCAATTTTTTTGGAGTCCAAAAATTTGTCAGGACCAACCCTTTCCCACAAAAAGTTTGGTTTCGACAAATCGGCATTTTCTGATGAAGAAACATGTTGTCAAAAAATTCCCAACCCTCTCGTCTTTCTAGACTGTATGACAATCTTATCACGGATTGCTGTGAGCTTTGGATCAGGCCCCATAAAACCCCAGCGCCTCAAGTACATATATTCCTCATGGAAGAGGCAGGGACAAAATACACCAAACTCTATGAAGTTCACTCCTCAGATCAGCTTTCATTTCTTCACGGTGGGGAGGGGTCTTTGAGGACTGAAAGCCTGGATGGCTCAGAAGAGAACCGAGCCTCAGTCCGCACTGGTCTGCTCAGAGGCAGTTTCCAGGCAGGACAGGCTCCCTCCATGGTGTTCCTTGGTCTCCCAGGACCTCTGGGCAGCATGGTTCCTGAAAGCCCTTTATCCACCTCAGAAAGGTGAAGGGCTGACTCAGTGCTGATAATACCAGTGCCTAGCATTTGCAGTGCTCTCTCACATCTAGATCAAAGGAAAGTCAGTATATTTATCCTCATTTGACAGATGGGTAAACTGAGGCAGAGGGAGAGCTGAAGTGGCTTGCCAAACGTCACCTGCGTCAGTGGCAAAGCAGGAATAGAACCAAGGTCTCCTGTTTTTCATGTCCCATGCCCTATTCAGGAGATCACATAATTCCAGGGACTCAAACTATTCCAGGTCTGTTGCTTATGACTGGGATTGTCAAAGAGGGTGAGCTGGAATAGTGTACACTAACAAACTGCCCATTTCAGCCTTAATCTGTGGGATGGGTGTCATGGTAGATATGTAATTTGGAGCAAAATTGTGCTAATCTTATTGATTGCCAAGGTGGATGGCAGAGAAATGAAGGACAGGGTGTGTTAATTTCCTTTGGAACAAGTGTGAATTTTATAATCTGCTGCTTGTATGTGTTGATTTATTAGCTGTATTAATGCCTGCCCCAGACCAATCAATGCATCAGGAATCTTTGCATCATTGCAGATGACTGGAGCTATTCAGAGTTCCTTCACTTTGGCCTTGACAGGACTGCTTAATAGTGGATGATGGAAAGCTCCCTCCAATGATTCAGATCACAGGACTTTCACCTGCTTAGTATCATGATGGCACGAAATGGACTAAAGAGGAAGCCCCAAGAAGCAAGAGTGAATCATAGAGCAAGCTGTTCATGTGGAATGAGAGGAGGGTTGACTTCTCAGTGGGCCTGTCCAGTTCTGGATACCACCTGAGTGGGAATTCTGGGATTGGATTTTATCTGAACCCTGGCAGTATCCAGGGTCTGGTCTCCCAACCCAAAGGGTGCAAGTCTCCCAAGATCTTATGTACTCAGGAGAAAACAATAGCATCCTGGCTAGCAGCAGACCTTCTACATTTCCTCATCACCTTTGATCACCGTTTTTATCTAGCCAGAACTTGCCTGACATGGCCCCAGAATAACAAAGCAAGCGCTAGAAACACACTAGCAAGCTATAAGACTTCTGATCCGAAAAGCTAGGTTCTCTCCAAATAGGTGCCACAGATGCTGTAGGTTACAATCTTAGTCTTTTGAGCGGTTGTGAAAGCCCTGGCTATGAGTACGTACAAAATGGAAGGTATTTTGGCCGTTCTTCATCAACTAGACAATAGAGGATTCTTCTAAAAGAGTCTAAGCCTCTTATCGCTCTCTCTCTGGCTGGGTCTACATCTGTTGCAACTTGCAACCCTCGAACTGAATTTTTCAAATGCTTTGTGGCTGTTTTACACAACCTTTCCTGGTAAGCACTGGATTTGGTTGCCAGGGTTACTATGCCTGACACGCTCTACAGAGCTATTTTTTATAGTAGTAGTGAACTGCAATCACTGTTGTCAGAGGTCAGATTTAAACTGGTGACTTAGGGCCTGATTCTTCCATGAGTTATTTGTGGGGGTAGAGGTCTCCCTGTAATGGAGCTAATTACATGATTGGGGTCTGTAATGGGTTGTGGTGCCTCCTGCTGGTTGCTCCAGGAATTAGCTCTGTCCATCAGCAGGGTGCCCTCCTCTTGTGGCATCTCACTCTCCGTCGCTGCTTCACAGGATCATATAGATAACTGGTTCCTTAGATAAGTTCCCTAAATCTATTTGACAGTCCCTATGCCAGTCCACTACTCTTTTTTATAATATTTAATGAGACTTTCCTTTCCATTGTTCTAATACTCCCTCCAAAAAAAAAAAAAAGACAATATTTTTCCCTTATCCATTTTATCCTTTTCCAGTTGGCAAGCCCTCTGTTTTCAGCTGAAATGAACACAGCGTTCTTATTTACTTCCTATTAGTTCATCTACTCCATTTTATGTCAGCACAGCTGCAGGACAGAGTTTGCTAGTGAGTCTCTGCTCCTCCTGTTTGTTGATTCTGCATCGGAAGAGCACTAAGCATTTAGACTGAGATATTCAAAGCTGCCTCATAGGGAATTTGGGCAGTCAATTCCCATGAAAATTAATGGGAGTTGGGGGTCCAAAACAGTAGACAACTTAGAAAATTTCAGCCCTAGCCGTTTTACCTCTATAATACCTTGGGTAGGTATTTAAAAAAGAAAAGAAATGCACCCCTGACTGTTTTTCTGTAGATATTTTAAAGCAGATATCCATCTAAAACCAGAGGCTTTTGGATAATTGTGCATTTTTGCTTCAAGATGGGGAGATCATAGAATGTCAGGGTTGGAAGGGACCTCAGAAGGTCATCTAGTCCAACCCCCTGCTCAAAGCAGGACCAATCCCCACACAGATTTTTACCCCAGTTCCCTAAATGGCCCCCTCAGGGATTGAACTCACAATCCTTGGTTTAGCAGGCCAATGTTCAAACCACTGAGCTATCCCTCCCCCCCAAAGATAAACAGTAGTGCAGCAGCAGTAGCATGCACAGCAACCAGCGGTAGCCACTCCACACACAAACACGCCCGCACCCCATGGGTACATACTCGGGGCAGCTAGCTCGTCCGCTGCTCACCACAGCCTGCGTTACCATGGCTACACTAGGAATCGGACCTCTATCTCCAAGTGCAGATGTGGCCTTTGCTGTGTGGTGGTTCATGGAAGTTATATGGCTGCAGGTGCATCATGGGCTATATAGGACAGACAGGGAGTGAGACCCTCCATAGGGGTGAATGGTGGCATCAGGTAACTGAACCACAGCTCCTGTGAGGCAATGTGGCACTATAAGGAGATGCAGTTAATGTGGCACTGACGGCATTTGAGACATTCCATGTCAGTCCAACAAACTGAAATGAAATATTTCAATTTGGAAATATTGAGTTTTGATCCCAAATTCCAAAAAAAAGACCCCAAAATCATTCTGTTTCCTAATCAAAATGTTTCTAACCTTAGTATTCCATGTGATACATCAATAGTTTAACTTTTCATTCTGATTTGTGACGGAAAAAATGTTGAAATTGTGGCGTTTCCCTGTGGGGTGGGAATTCCGATTCTTTTGCTCAGGAGAAGGTGGGGCTGGATAGGACACACACTACGCAAGCAGCCAACCAACATCACTAGACAGGCATTGCGGTGGAATCCCCAAGGCAAGCGGAAAAGAGGCCGTCCAAGAAACACCTGGCAACGCGACCTTCAGGCTGATAGCATAAAAATGGGCTATACCTGGAATCAGTTAGAGCAAATGGCCCAGGATAGAGGACTCTGGAGATCTGTGGTTGCAGCCCATACCCCGACTGGGGTGACGGGCATGAGTGAGTGAGAGAGTTGCTCAGTTCTAGCCAATAAATTTCCAGCAAGCTGAAAAAAGAGATGGGGCTGTTCCTATACCACTGGAGTTAGCTGGGCTGCTCATCACCTCTGAAAATCAGGGCCACTTCTTTTTTTAAGAGCCTAAGAATGGCTTTAAGAACAAACCAGGCTTGGAAATGTTAGATATAGGATTTACCATAGTGAATGTGTCAAATCCTTACTCTGCAATCCTGCCTCTGACTGTGACCAATATTTGATGCTACATAAGAAGGCTCAGATTCCACCATAATGCACCTGACAAACTGTGCTATGAAGGCAGAGGAAAAATTGTGGTGCTGGAAAAAATCCCCATGTGTGCTGACAGTCGTATATCACTTAAAACCTAATCACAAGAGCTGCTGAAAGCATGGCTAGCTTCATGTCCAGTGTAATATATTATCCTCCCACATCAATAATCTCAGCTGAAGTATTTGTCATGATGCTGCCTGGCGCTACCTTGAAAGTTCCGAAGATACATGAGTCAATTGTTTTAATACTGAATGAGTCTCTAGAAGAGCTCTGGATTTCTGGAGAATCTGAAGCTGCTGATAATTAGCCCATCTTTCAAACTAGGTTTCTCACTAGTTATGTGGTCTGCTACTTCAGAATGTTTTATTATTGTTCACTTGTGTATTACAGTAGCACATAGAGGCCCCAACTGAAGTCAGAACAGTTAAAAGTCCCGTTGGTGGTGCTGCCCGGCTAAAGCAGACTAGTGCCTACCTTTTCTGACACCGTGCTGTGCCCCGGAAGTTGCTAGCAGCAGGTGCGGCTCCTAGGAAGGGGAGCCATGGGGCTCTGTGGGCTGCCCCCACCCTGAGCACCGGCTCCGCACTCCCATTGGCCGGCAACCGGCCAATGGGAACTGGGTGGAGGGGCAGTGACTGCGGGTGAGAGTCATGTGGAGTTGCTTGTGCATCTCCGCCTAGGAGCCGGCCCTGCTTCTGGCTGCTTCCGGGGTGCAGCGCGGTCGGTGGTGCCAGGACAGGCGGAAAGCCTGCCTTAGCACCCCCGCTGCACCGCTGACCGGGAGCTGCCGGAGATACATCTGTGCCCCAACCCCATGCCCCAATCCCCTGCCTCAGCCCTGAGCCCCCCGAAACCCGGAGTCCCTCCTGCACCCCAAACTCCTCATCCCCAGCCCAGAGGCCTGACTCCCTCCCGCACCCCAACCACCTACCCCAGCCCTGAGCTCACTTTGGGCAAGTTGAGATGCACACTTGGGCCTTCCCTAACTGTGGAGGAGGATATTGCGATGTTGTGTGCAATGAGAAGAGGGGGCTGTTAGAACAAGGGGTAAGGGTCTATGGAGAAAAAGCAGGCACCAGCAATCGTCCCAAAACAAACCCAGAGTATATGGCAAGGAGAAGGAGAAGCCCAAAGCTTGGCTGGAGCAGAGGGGCAGGTGAACTCCTCCTCCTGGGTTTCTTGTTTTGGTGGTGTTGGTGTTGCACGTTAAAAAGAATTTTTTCATGTTCCCTTTGGGGAGTGAGCTCCTGCTAGCGGCCTCACATACCCTCTGCATGAACACAGGAGCCGCTCTTTGCACAGTGAGGAACGAGAGAGGGGATTTTCCAGCATATGGACTTTTGCCACCCAGGAACATCAGTCCCCACCGCAGATTCGATGGGTCTAATCTTGGTCCCATTGAAGTCGTGGCGGGGGGGGGGGGAGAATTTGCCACTGGCTCAAAGAGACCATGGCTTGCCCTCATTCCTTCCCCTTCGAGTGCATCATGTTTTTTTGGAGGTTATGTGCTTCTCTAACAGTTGCACTGTGCACAAAATTTATCCTCACTGTCCACAATGTAATGACCTGAAACCTCAAAGTACTTGCAGGCTCTTATTGATGGCAGCTCTGTAAATAGGTCAGGTAGCCCAGGCAGCCGCGTTACAGAGTAAGAAGGAGAGCTGCTCTAGTGTACAGGATCCGGCGTCAGAGGCTCTTCGGCCACGCAGCTTCCTGAAAGGATGGCAGCAATGGCCAGGCAGGACTCCACAACTACTACAGTCACCCGCAAGGATAGCCTGGAGCGTTTGCTCTTGGTCACAGGAGGAGGCAAAGCTTTGTTGTATATCAGATGTTCCAAAGCCTCAGATTAAAACAAAAGAAGAACCGGACAGTGGCTTTAAAGCCTCAGTCCAGGGTGGAGGGGGACGCACTGCAACAGGATTCCTGGAGGAAATTCTGGCTGAGTCCGACAGAATTCCGCCTGGGAAATACATGTGGCAGTAGCAGCTCTGCCACCCTTTTATGGGAACGCAGCATGTGTCTGCGTGTGACGGGCCTGTGTGTGTGTCAGTGCATGTTCATGGATGTGCGGATGGTCCTGCCCCTTCTTGCCACCTCCCGGGAGGCTCTGTGGGGGAGAAGTGCTGTGCTGGGGGCTGCATTTGTGCCCAGGAGAAGGGGTCTGGGAGGGAGGCATCTTGTACCCCTTTGCCCCCTACCCACTTATGTCCCCACACAGGGTAGGACACTAGCAAGGCCTATGATAGTGCAAGAGCCAAGAATGGGAAGCTTTATTGAATGTGTGCTATTCTGCTCCCTGTATAGCTGAATCTCTCGAAATCCTATCTCAGTGCACATGTGTAAACCTCGGAATGGATTATTTGGCTTCTGGCCCCAGTCATTCCAAAGTCATGATCCAGCATATTATTGATATTACTATTTAAAATATGTCCATCCAATGCTCCAGGCCCCTAGTGCCAACTATTTATGAAAACAATACAAGACACAAGGTACGCCAGTGCTCAAACCATAAGAACCCTTCTAAATCCTCCATACTCAAAGGCTCTTTGTTCTATTTCACATAAAGAAGGAAGAGGAAAGAGGGGAGGTGGGGTGGGTCAGAGAGCTGCCAGTTTTGGAAGGAACTTTAAAAGGTTTGGATCATCATCGACACTTTGGGAATCAAAGTGGTTCTTCAGACTTTTTGAGGCACCGCCCGACCCTGCCACTAAATTTCCTAGATGCTTCTTAACGCACAAAAGACAAGGCATCTATTAACTGTCTTCCCTGTAGTAATGTGGAGAGGCTGTTGTGTCCACAGCTGGGTTAAATTATTCGAACCTCAAACACATCCCCTTAGCTGGTTCCAATCACACGCAGAAGAGCCCATGTACATTTTATTCCCATTACGGCTTTTGACTTGGGTGATGGGGTGGATAGCATTCAAATGTAAATGCGAATTTTCAGTATTAAGTAATTCCGCTGGCTTGTGACCATGGGCAGCTTTATCATAATGTATCTCGCCTTCAAATATGATTTTAATTTAGTTTTAATCCAGCTGCCTGCCCCCCTTTAACATTACATTGGAAATAATATTTCACGGCGCTGGAACAATTTATATTACCATAGCGATGCACGTACATGTGTTAGAAGCTCCTAGGCCCAGGAGAAGCTTTGGCTCATGTTATCAACCAGTCCACCACTACCCCCCTTAATGGATGGGATACCTTGTGGATAGACATAAGAACGGCCACACTGGGTCAGACCAATGGTCCATCTAGCCCAGTATCCTGTCTTCTGACAGTGACCATGCTGGATGCTTCAGAGGGAATGAACAGAACAGGCAGTTATCAAGTGATCTACACCCAGCATCTGGCAATTAGAAACTTAGAACACCCAGAGCGTGGGGTTGCATCCCTGACTATCTTGGCCAATGGCCATTGATAGACCTATGCTCTATGAACATATCTAATTCTTTTTTGAACCCATATATACTTTTAACCTTCACAACATCCCCATTTAACAAATTCTACAGATTGACTGTGCATTGTGTGAAGAAGTACTTCCTTTTCTAAATTTCACTGCTTAGCGTTTTTAAAGTCAGATTGTCAGAGAACTCTACACACAATTCCTAATTCATAAACAACCTTGGCAAATCAGGACTGGCAAATGTACATTATACACAGCTGAAGCACAGTTCAGAATAATGTGCTACCATCAAGTGAAAGCTTAGCAGAGGGTTTTACTGCATGAAACTAGAAAAAAAGATACACCGAAGAATAATTTTAGGCTCATTTATTTAACGGACGCACAGTAAAGATGAAAACTCAAAACTTGCGATGGTTTAAATGCAAATTGCATCATAGATTTTTCCAGTATGTGGAATCACAAAGGTTTTTATTATGCAGCGATAAATTTGATCATTAGTTCATATCATTATGGTTCATATACATTACAATATAATAAAGTACATTTGCTTGGGGACCTCAGTGAGCCATGAACATGTTGCATCTGATGCATTTTTACATGAAAAAGGAGCAGGGGCAGAATTCCCCCACATACAACATCTGGGTTTGGCCCTAGATTGCTAAAGGTAGATTAATATTTCATGTCCTGTTATTCAGCACAACAAACTGAGGTACAATTTTGTAGAGTTTTATTGGTTTTCTCTCTCTAGTTCTGCCACCTGCAATTCATACACTCTCTATTTTTTCCCCTCTCTGTCTCTCTCTATCATCCTGTTGTGCAGCCTGGTCTAGTGAATAGGTCACCAAACTTGGAGCTGGAAGCCCTGGGTTCTAATCACAGTGCTGACGCTTCCTGCTGTATGACCTTGTGCCAGTCGCTCACTTCACCCCTATAGTGTGCCTCTGTTTTCCTTCCTGCCCTCTGTCTGTTTAGTTTGTTTAGATTTGTAAGCACTTTGGGGCTGAGATTTTCTCTTATGTATATTCACAGTGCTCAGCACAAAGACGCTTTGGTCTCAGTTGGGGCCTCTAGATGCTAGTATAATACATTAGTCAAAAATATTATTTTGTAACAAAATGTTAAACCTTCAACTGAGCATTCCTAACCTATGAATTGTGCTGTCTACTCTGTGATGTAAAGCCCTAAATACTCATTCAGGTGTAGGCGGTAATAATTAAACATACATAGATAATAACCCTACTGTTTTATTATCCATATGCCTGTGGTGTCATGCTCTTAATCTTAAGAGAATGAACTTTTGGTGTTGCGAAAGTATCTGTGTAAGAGGCTGTTCATATAGGGAACTGGACTGCCTATGGTTGGTAATGGGATAAGGAGATTTTCACCTCTAGATTGCCAGGTGGAGTCCAGTTCCCAATCACAAAAGCCACCATTGTGTTTCACATCTTTTATCTGCATTCTCAGCAGAGAAGTCAAAGAATGAATGGAGCACTGGACTCCCTTTTCACCCCTAGAAGGGGTCCCTTCAGGTCAGGACTGAGGCACAATGGCAGGGCAGGATGAGGAAATCTTCCACTGCTACTTCCCACACTGTAGCTATTCTGTGATGAAGAAGACTTCCTTCTCCTGGGCTATCAATGCAGCAGTTAGCACAAGCCCTGAAATTACCCCATAACTCTCATTAAAAATGAACAAGCTTCTAAAACAGTATAGGGCCTTGCTGTGGAATACAAGCCGTGTGCCATATTTGTCCATGTTCCATTAACCTCACTTTCTGTTTTCAGCTGGGGGTGAAAAGAGGAAGTGCTGGCATACAGAGGAGGAAGGTGGTGTTACACAAAGTAACGCACATTGGAAAACATAATCCCAACTATGCATACAAAGTGCTGGGGTCTAAATTAGCTGCTACCATTCAAGGAAGAGATCTTGGAGTCATGGCGGATAGTTCTCCGAAAACATCTGCTCACTGTGCAGCAGCAGTCAAAAAAAAGTTCACAGAATGTTAGCAACCATTAGGAAAGGGATAGATAAGAAGACAGAAAATATCATAATGCTACTATATAAATCCATGGTACTCCTACACCTTGAATACTGTGTGCAGTTCTGGTCACCCCATCTCAAATAAGGTATATTAGAACTGGAAAAAGTACAGAGAAGGGCAACAAAAATGATTAGGGGTATGGAACAACTTCTATATGAGACAAGATTAAAAAGACTGGGACTGTTCATCTTAGGAAAGAGATGACTAAGGGGAGATTTGTTAGAGGTCTATAAAATCCTGGCATGAGGAGAAGTCAGAAGTTCTAGGAATCTACCAAGAAAACCGCCTGTCATGAAACATCAAGCCAGACATTGCAGACTAGAAGGATTTTAAGGAATAGTTGTTTGGCTGCTTGATTGAACCAAATGTCTCAACTTTTAGAGTGGAGATGGTTCCAAGTCCCATCATTGGGATCCAGGTCAGACATCCCCAAAGTTAGCAGACATTTGGATCTGGCATTTTGATTTAGGCATGTCTCAGCTTCAGAGGTGCTAGTATGGTACCTGTATAGTCACTGCCGGTAGAAGAAGGGGGAGACTATATGGGCTTCTGCCAACCTTCTAAATCCCCATGAAATTCTGTCTGCATAAGGAGCTCTAAATATTATAGCTGTGTTTAGTATAGGTCCATCAGAAAGGAAGGTCAAATACAGCACAATGTGTAAGTAAGGAAATCTTCAGGGAGAAAAGTGAACAGTTTGGTGCATTCACATGAGTTTCTGTCTAGCTTCTCATCACAGCACTGTGCCAGGGCTTTTGCATGGAAATGAAATGCTAAATTAGCCTTTAGTAGCCTTATTATGTAACGGTACATTGTAGCATATGGAATGGCGTAACAGCATCTATTGCACATGTGATGTTATTGCTAGTGACTCACTCGTAGACCCTAAATACAGTCCTGGTGTAGATAGCTCTGCTTCCTTTAGTCAATTATTTCTTGTAACGTAACATGCTATTGTCTCAACTGCTAATATGTATGCTTTAACCCTCGGTTAATTAGCTAGTCCAGAATAGGGTGACCAGATGTCCCGATTTTATAGGGACAGTCCCGATATTTGGGGCTTTTTTTTTTTGTATGGGCTTCTATTACCTCCCACCCCCTATCCTCATTTTTCACACTCACTGTCTGGTCATCCTAGTCCAGAATTATGGTAGCATCTGCCCATCCTTTGGAAATTTCAAATGTTTCCAGTGATTCCAGCCAATCCTCCTGTATGGTTTCAGTGCTCTTTGTTTTCTTTCTCTCTCCCCATAGCTGTGCAGTCTATGCATACCCTCAATGACCAGCTCTCGCATTTTATCGTGAACAAGTCAAAAATGCTGGATGAGAACAAAGATGCTTTCTTGCCCAGTGAAAAAGAGTCTCTGAAAAATTCCATGATGCTGATGAGACACCTCTTAATGGATGCACAGGTATGAAATCAATAAGCTTGTATCTGTTAAGACACCTGGGAATGCACATTGAACAGATCCAAAGGCTGTGCTTCATTTTTATGGCAGGTTTAAGCTGTGAAAAAAATGTCAGCCCCCTACATTTTTTTGACACTGACTTAGACCGCTGAAATTCACAGCCATGGAAAGGACATCTCGGTTCAGAGACTATTGGGATTGTAATGGGCCAGCATGTTGGATTTAGGATAGGAAATTACTTTAAAGTCACAGAAGAAAATGGAGTAATCTACCTGTCAATGGTAATCTAGCATTTCTTCTATGAAAGTGAAAATCAGTTTGCTACTGAACATCTGTGCTGAATGCCAGTTTAAGGGTGGCAGGCATATAACATAATTGCTTGGTTTAGCTATGCTCCAAACTATGACTTGCACATGAACTCATGACTTTTCAGATGTTTCATTGCGACTTTTCACCTTAGTACATAAGAATTTCTCAGAAAGTCTGTACGCAGTAAACATATCCCAGGGTAATTCCCTCTAAATATAAGAAACTTCTGAAAATATTCAATACCTTTTTAAACTCCCTTTTAAGCTTTACAAATATATCTTCAAATGAAAAAGGCATCCTATGTTGGATGGCTGTTTGAAAACACAACAGTCTCCCTTCCCTTTTGTCTAAGTCCTAAATTCTGGGTCTGCTACCAAGAAGGCCTCTGATTGTTCATAACATTTGTGCATTTTATCTTCACCTTTGATGTGTACAGGATACTCAGAATTTATATGGCGTGGGTGATGCAGGCACCCCAAGTTATGCCAATCCTTTCATTTCTGTTCACCACATCCTCTCTTCAGACAGACTAACACGGCTGCTACTCTGAAAACTGACAATGGGTAACTCCGCTCAGCTGTGCCAATCAGTGACTGCCAGTAACAGAAATGAAAGGGAGTATTCTGGCCCTAACAAGAAAAGGAAACACAGAACCGTTTGCAAAATAAAAGAGGAGGAAATTATTCCGGCACGGATTAGCTGCATTATGTACAACATCCTCTCAGCCGGAGCTTTTCCTCATCACTATTCCATGGCTAACCCTGTATTGCCAGTGGGAATACCTACATGGATTGCTGCAGATAGTGTACAAACATGATTACCCAAACCTCAGTTAACCAAACTGTTCACTTACTTCAGCTCACTCTGTGGACCCGTTTCCTGTGACTTGCTTTTACAAGTACTTAAATGGGAAATTTAAATAGAAAAAAACTACTCCTTTCATGTATTACTCCCATAGCCTCTCACTTGGAACCTGGTGGTTATCTGAGCAAACACATCTCTCTCTCTGTTAAAGCCCTTTGGTCTTAATTAGTTTAGCTAATCGAGCTATCATTATACAGAAAGGATGGGCTGGAAATCTCTGGTAGCAATAATGCACCTATTTTAGTGCTGAATAAATTTCTATGTAGAGTCGGGCCTACGCATTCAGGTGTATGCCACATATGCCCCCATGGCTTTACTATGCTCCGTCCTTGGAGTAAAGGGAGGAGGGAATGGCAAAAAAATCAGAAAGAACCATTCCCCAGCTGTAAAAATCCTCCTTCACCATCCAACAAGCATCCTCAACTCAGCCAGCATCCGATCCCTCCCAGCTGTGTGGGTTATGGATGATCTGCCTGAGGGCCGTCACATCTAACTTTGCACAGGACTCCACAAAATATGCCTGTGGCTTTATTTCTGTGACCGAGGCAGTATTGTGGAGGAGAGGACAAACTTTACTAGGCATTGGAACTGCAAGGAACTTTTGTACAGAACCAGACACACAGTGGAGGACTCCATTCCAGGAGTCCTAACATAAAGCATGTGGAGAACAGTGGACAAGTTACATGCCTTCATTTTATTCCTTCGAAGATCGATTTAGTTCTCAGCTGCGATTGTTCATGATTGTTAATGAGGCACCCGCAGAACTGCAGCTCCCAGAATGCCATGTGGGACTGGGAAACTCCACCTTTTTCTAGGAGAAGGTCACTTACTGATCTCAGAGTGTTAACAAGGGATGAAGCTGTATTTGGGACTCTTTTTCTTGAGGGTTCAGTACTCAAATGCAACACTGTACACCTTTGGCAAAGGCCCTTCCACTTATGCCTCAGACCCCGTACCTTAACTTATGCAAATATCACTTAGAAGCCAAACTAGGGGGCAAGAGAAATGAAAGACACTATGGGTTAAATTTTGCCATCAGTTGCAGAAATGCAGCTCCCATTGCAGTTAAAAGTAGCTTCAGTGGGAGCCAAGTATGCACATCCAAGAACAGATAGGAGCTCTCGTGACATCTGCATATTGCAGATAAAATAAATATAGACACCAAAAAAGAAGAAGAAAGGACCTGCTGATAAGCCACTTTTATAGAAACTTCTTTTTAGCACCTGAGAATTGGTTTATTGCCTATCGTTTGCCCTGAATGCATATTAATGCTGCCTATGATACTGTGCCTGATTAAGGAAACACTAATAACAATGGGGAAAATGTCAAGAGCGTCTGTGTCCTCATAATGCATCTGGAACACTTCCCAGGCAGTACCGGACATTGTTTGCCTTGGATTTTAAAGTTGGAAGGATGACAAAATGGGAGGCGGTAATGATGATTAAAAGGATGGAACAGGCGAGGTGACAACTTCAAATACTTAAAAACCAACAACCACCCTGTGGGGAATCAAAAATCATGATGTTGGCAGTGAACTACATAAATAGGAACATCACCTCCAGTATGTGCATATCAAGTATGTAGTAAACACAATTGCAGGGCGCCCTGTAGTCCTCATTACCCGGGAGGGGGGAAAAAATCACCAATGTAATTATTTCCATTTCTTTTATGAGATCTCCTTTTCCTCCTGTATTGGTATTATTTCTTTAGACTATCCTGGGGCTGGGAAGCCCCAGAGGCCCATTGTGCTAGGCACTGCACAAATAGTAAGAACCAGCCCCTGCCCTGAAGAACCCACCATGTAAACAGACAAATAAAAGGGTGGGGAAAATAAGTATTTTCATCCCTACTGTTGAGATGGAAAACAGAGCCAGGATGAGAGGCAGCAGCTTGGGCATGAACCTGGGACTTGAGACCTGGGTTCAAGTCCCTGCTCCAGCACAGACTTCCTCTATGACCTTGGGCAGGTCACTTAGTCTCTCTGTGCCTCAGTTCCCCCCTAGTAAAATAGAGATGATAGTGCTGTCCTCGCTAGGATAAATACATTCAAGATTGTGAGATGCTCAGGTACAATGGTAACGGGGGCCATGTAAGTTACATCCGTGCCCCACTAACAATTGTGGGGGTGAAATGGGGCTACGCTCTGGAATGAACTCACACATGCAAACAATAAAAGACAAAAACACCACATGGTCTGTGAGGGAACACTTTTCACAAAGCAGTCCCTCTATATCTGACCTCTCATCCTCAAAGGAAACCTGTACAATACTGTCCAAAGATGAGCCTGGGAGCTTAAATTCATAACTTTGCTAGACACTAAAAATGATGGACCGAATTGAGAGGCTGAATTTAGGGTTTATTACAACAATCTATGACCCATTAACTGCCTCCTGCAACTTCTTTTTCTCCTTTATCCCAATGACTGGAGAAGTGTTAATGGACCAGCTTCCCTTGGATGGTTTCTTGAAATATGTGTTAACAACTTATGCTAAACAATCTGTTCCACCTTGTATTTAGCTGTGACACTCGGAGTAGATTTCCCAGACCTGAAGAAGAGCTCTTTGAAAGCTCAAAAGGTTGTGGGCTAGTCTACACTGGCCACGTTAAAGAGAGCTCTCTCCCAGCGCTGGTGCATTGTCTACACTGGCGCTTTACAGCGCCGAAACTTGCTGCGCTCAGGGGGGTCAGAAAGTTGCAGCGCTGTAAAGTGCCAGTGTAGACAAGCCCTAAGCTTCTCACCAACAGAAGTTGCTCCAATAAAAGATAATTACCTCACCCGCCTTCTGTCTCTAATATCTTGGGACCAACGTGGCTACAACAACACTGAATACATAGCTACAGAGGCACAGAGACTGGGGGCTTGTCTACACTGGCACTTTGCAGCGCTGCAACTTTCTCGCTCAGGGGCGTGAAAAAACACCCCCCTGAGTGCAGCAAGTTTCAGTGTAGACAATGTTTCAGTGTAGATAATGCACCAGCACGGGGCGCCGCGCTCCCAGCACTGGGAGCTGCGCCCCTCGTGGAGGTGGGTTTTTTAGAGCTCTGGGAAAGCTCTCTCCCAGCGCTCTGCCGTGACTACGCAAGCCACGTTAAAGTGCTGCCGTGGCAGTGCGTTAACGTTGCCAGTGTAGACTAGCCCTAAGGATAACATTTTTAAAAGCTAAGTCCCATTTTCAAAAGTCACTTAGGCATCTAGAACTCAATGGGACTTAGCCTGAGAGATTTAGGAGCTTAACATTTTCAAAGCACCTAAGTGACTTGCCTAGTCTCAGAGCTAGGAACCCCAATCTCTTGAATTCTAATGTAGCACTGTAACCACAAGGTTATTCTCTCCCTATCTTTCCTTCAAGCTGGTCATTCTCTGGCTTTTTTTTTTTTTTTTTTTTTTTTTTTGGTTCTCTCAGGAGCATTTTACTTGTACGTTCAGTTTAATGTTGGTCCCTTCCTTCTCAAGGTCTCACTCCCTTTCCTCTTAACTCTCTTAGCATCGGCCTGCCTATTGTCCGGCAGGTAATTCAAGGAGAGAACATCCAGCCTGAACTTTTGGAGGCCATTAGCTGGGCAATTAACCTACCAGTAGTGAGTGATTTTTCAACTCTTCTGGGGAACAAGAGTGGGGATTCCTGAGTTCCATAAGACTATTAAAACTAGCATGATTTAAACACAGACCTTGGTTGTTTAAAGCTTGCAGAGCTTCAGTTGCAGGTGAATTTTCTCAGAGCTTAGATTCCTAGCTAATTCGGGAACTGTGATTTCAGACAACAGCAGGCAGTAGAGAGGTGTGGTCCAAGCACAGAACTAGGATCCTCTGAATTCTAAGCCTGACTTTTCTTATTTCTATAGCTCTAGCTAAATCACATAACTTCTCTATGCCTTAAACTATGTACCTCCTTGGTGTGTTTGGAGATCAGTTCGCTAAACATTGCACTTATGCATACTAACAGGCATTTCTTCTTCCAAAAAGCTTACTATCTAAAGAGTGAAAGGCAATACCATTGCCCTCCATTTACAGATGTGAAACCAAGGCAAAGAGAGACAAAGTGACTTGCCTAAGGTCACATAGGGATTTTACGGCAGAGCCAGGAACTAAATCCAGATATCCTGAGTCGCAGTCCAGTGGCTTCCCACAAGACCATCTTTTATTCCTTGCAGGAGGCTCTGAAAAATACTGATTCTTTCCCTGCCAATTTTATACATTTACCTTTAACCATCACTGATTTTCCTGCCCCAGTCTTTGCAATATTGGAGTATAAGCAAATAATACTTGCTTACTTTCCTTCCTTGCATCATTGTATTAGTTACCGTGTCCACATTGCTGCAAGACTAGAATTTGCTAGTTAACTTTCACTCCTTTATCTGGCTTAGTGGCAATAGCAGAGGGAAAATAGAATCATTCATAAATTGTGGCTTGCTTGCATACTTTCTTTCCCTTCTAATATCTTATCTTACATAATGTTGACAATTTTTCTTTCTTCTCCTTAAAATGTAAGGTGAACATAGTGCTTGTGAAATATACCAGATCAATAGCACTGGAGGTGAAGTCCCCGAGTTATCCAAAGAAGAGGAGATTCAACATAGGCCAAAGCATTGCTTGCGTCCTCAGACTAATATGCATTAACTAGAGCTTGGCAAAAATTTTCAATCATACGTTTTTTTCAGTGAAACATGCAGATTTGTCTACTTTGAAAAGTTTTGCAAATTCATGTCAGTTTTGCTGAATTATTTGTTTAAGAAAAAAATCTGTTTCTTATTGACATTTTCAGAACAAAACGCTTCAGTTTTTCAGTTTGAAACAACTTTATGTTTCAAAGTTTCTTTTAATTTTACTTCTTAACATTAAAATAAGTTTTAAAATACTTGAAATTAAAATGAAACACTTCATTTCAGGTTGAAAGAAATATTATATTCTGAAACAAATTATTTTTACTTTTCAATTTGCTGGAAAATTTCATTTTCAGCCTGACACACAACAATTTTTTTTGACCTTTGGAAACTGCCAATGAACTGAAAATTTAACGGTTTGCCCAGCTCTACCCTTAACCCTGTTTGAAAAGCCCCACCTCTTGAGGTGAAAGGATAATTTATACTAAGTCTGCATCCTTGTCCTCTCTGTTGAGTCTTCCTGCCAAGGGCCAATTGACAGGATGGGTTTTATTAATCCACTAAAAACTGGAACGAGAGCAGATGGCAATGGCTATTGACTTATTGGGATTAGAACCAATAACCCTATAGGTGAAATGGGTTGTATTCTGGTCCCAGTACCAAACACCCAGAGAGGCAAGAGTTTATTTATTTATATTTACAAGTTTACAAGCCTCAGTGTTGAGAATGGAAATCCCCATCAATCCCATGGAGCAATCATGAGCGGAAGAAATCAGACACTCTACTTCCCTTCCTTCCATCCTCCCAGCAAGAAGCTGCTGGACCAAGGACCAAAGCAGACCCTTCTTCACTGCAATTGTGTAATTCAGGACGTGTGACTGCCTAGTGGACCTCTGCAATTCAGCTATTCTCTAGAGGCCTGATTCAAAGCCCACTGAAGTCAATGGGAATATCTCTTTGGATCAGCCCCTATCTCCCTGAGTCTAAATATCATCTGTCCTATGGTAATATATTCATTTGTGTGGGCCATTCCAAGGCTGTATGGAAGGTAATTTCAAACATAAGGGACTAGGCTACTGCTGGTATTCTGTTGTTATCATATACACCTCTACCCCGATATAACGCAACCCGATATAACACGAGTTCGGATATACTGCGGTAAAGCAGTGCTCCGGGGGGGTGGGGGTGGGGGGGCGGGGCTGCGTGCTCCGGTGGATCAAAGCAAGTTCGATATAACGCAGTTTCATCTATAACGCAGTAAGATTTTTTGGCTCCCGAGGACAGCGTTATATCGCGGTAGAGGTGTAGTTATTTCTAATGTACACGTCATCTCAAATTTTATTTATATATATGATATAAATGAATAAATACCTCTCATACTCCAGATTCATAAGTAAGTCAATGGCCCCAAAAACATGGTTGGCTGTAGCTGGAATCTAGTATCCAATCAGCTCTTGGGTCTCCTAAAGCTAAACCTTGCTCAGTTAAGCATTGTGGAGAAGGCTTCTTGGGCTTGAGAAATTGCAGTCAGATGAAGGCTAGGTACAAAAGACAAAAATCCATCTGGCACTTTGTTTAATTAGGCTTACAGGAAATAATGGGAAGCAGTTATCAATCTTCATAAAGGGAAATGCACAATGGCCACAGTGCATCAAAGGAGATTCTGCCTCATTTTGTTAGCATGGAGAAACCAGCCTCCTCAAAATGCAGTGCCTCTTTACTCATTCCTCATTCTGGCGACAGGAAGGAGACTCTAACAATGGGTACCACTGAGCAGCAGCAGCTGGAATGTACTCAGGCCGGCGATGTAGGCACCCACAAGTAACTCTGCTGAGAAAACTTAATGTGGACGATCGGCATCCAGGTCAGCCTCACCCAGGTGTGAGCAGCTGCCCTCCAAAGCCCTACCCGAGTTACTGTGTCCTCACTGGTGTAGCTGTCACCCGTGCGAGGGTCGCTAGGACATCTGGGAGACCATCCCTTGGTTCTTTGTGCTGTAGTAAGTTGAGCCGCTCTGATTGTGTCCCAGTGAATTGTGGGTGAACTTGTCTGTCCTTCTGAGTACATGGGGAGAATTGTAGGAAGGCAGTGGAGGATTATCAGCACTTGAATGATTTAGCCTGCATCCTCACTGCAAAGTGAGTGGCTTACCAGCCCATATGAAAACCCCACTCAGACTTTAGCCTAGCGCCCCAGCAGGGCTAGCTAGCATCTGGTTGAAAGCACCAAACTTGGTTCAGAGGCTCGTGTGTGTGGATGGGAGAGGGGCTTAGGGACGACATCCAAGTACAAGCCCAGATGAATTCTACAGTGAAGACATACCCTCACTGCCCTTTAGGTTTGTAAATTCTCTCGCTTAATTTTTTAGCCCAGGAGTACTGGCTCTTGCTTTTAGGTCAAGAGTTCCAGGTTCAATCCCTGCAGGCAACTCATCTAGCTGGATTGTCGCATTGGGATCGGTCTCTTCGTAACTTGTCCATTGCCCCCACTTCACCCCAGCACAACCTCATCCCCACCTACCTGGTGCATTGTGAGCTGCAGCGTTAAACTTTGCACAAACGTTCCCCAAATTGCACTGTGTTGAGAGGGACTCCACGGGGACCTTAGAGCCCAATGAATCAAAATTAGGGCCAAACAAGCTAGAATAAGAAAGCATGCTAAATACAAGAGGAGATGCTTGCAATGCCAAGTGGCAGTGGGGAAGGGAAGGGAAGAGAAGGACGCTCTGCTTTGCTTTTCTGCTCAATGTTTCCTGCAGCAAGAGGGAAGCTCTCACAGAAAAAGCTTGCAGTTTTGGAGGTCACCTCTGTGTAAGTGCAGCACACAGAGATGGGGTTAAAGTGGAATCCACTCTCCCATCTGCAGCGAGGATCTCTCGCATGCAGGATGGGGCTCTCCCTTGCATATTCCGCACTCATCCTGCCTCCGGACGTTTCACTGATGTCAACTGAAGTTGCACTTGCTAGACAAGTGCAGAAGAGGCAACGGGAGCAGTGCAGGCTGGCCAGCAGTCTCTTGGCCGCTCACTACATTAATAAGCCTGAAGTCCCAAGTCTGCTCTGCCAACAGTGTTAAGCAATGTTCCAGGGAATGCACTGTATGCGGAGTGTCAACTCAAATTCAGCCTAGGGTAGGTAGTGACTAAATTAAAGTCATTACGGTCTGTGGGGCTGTCTCTCGATCCTGGTGGTCTCCATCCATATCCCACCAGCCAGGATTTCCCCACCACGAAGACTTCCATTAAAAACAGCCACTCGCTGACCTAGCACTTTAGCTGGCAGCCTCAGCAGAGAAGTCAGTGGGCTTTGGGAAGTCAGCTACCATCTCACCCCCTTTCTTCAGGTCAGCGTGGCTTTCTGGCTGCCTATACTGAGTACCTTTTTTGCAGATAAATAGAGGATTTCAGCAGCCCACGCTGACAAGTCAGCTGGCACTTAAAGGAACTAAATTCTCTTAATTCTTAAGAAATAATCACTTTAGCTAGTGGACCTTAAGGAGCCAACAGGAGATTGAAATAGTGTAATATGAACTAAAAGCTGCAATATAATGCACTCACACAGTGCTGGTGCATAAAAACAGATTAAGTAAAAAGATGCATCTTGCCTGTATGACACATCCCATCCTCCATATAGTATGGGAATGAATAAACAAGTTCATATCTGCTAGACTACCCAATGCAAGATGTTATCTCACAGATATGACTTTCTATGATAGATTGTCATTGTTGTCAATCATTTCCGGCAGCCCTATTATGTTTGGAAGGGATGTTTGCTCTGGGTATGTTGTTTTATAATCCTCTGAGGTGGAATATCATAGTCTGGCAGTGTTTTTTGCTCTGACGTTTTCCTAAGCAGGATGTATTGCTTCTAAGACAGGTGTGACTTGAATTTATTATGTCTTCCCTGGTCAAACTTTAAACCAGCCTCCAGCTTTGCAGAAACTATTATTTTTACTGGACTCTTTTCTGTTAAGTGATATTGGAAGGTCCTTAAGTAGTGTGGAACAGAAGGTATAAAAGGTCTACAGGGTGAGTCATATGGATCAGATCCACCCTAGCAGTTTACCAAAGCAATTTTTCTAATGAGTTGAAAATGTGCATCCAAGCTCATGGAAGTAGACTAGAGGTAGGTTAATATTTTCTTTCATATGAAGGTATGCATGTAAAACAAAAGGTTTTACTCCCAGATGCCTGACCTTTAAATTCCAAACTTTGCTTAAGTCCTGAGCCTCTAACCACCTTGTAAAGAGTTTAATGGATTGTAGTTGGCTATAAGCTTGTTTGGGTTTTTTTACTCTGTCCGCATAGTGCCCAGCACATTGGTGTCCTGATTCTCTTTGCCAGAAGCTGAGAATGGGCGACAGGGGCTGGCTCACTTGATGACTACCTGATCTGTTCATTCCCTCTGGGGCACCTGGCATTGGCCACTGTTTGAAGACAGGATACTGGCCTGGATGGACCATTGGTCCCAGTATGGCCTATAATTATATTCTTGACTGGGGCCTTGTATGTGCTACTATAATAGAAATAAAGAGGAATAGTAATAGGGACTGTCTCTTAGTTCTGGATTGTTGTACAGTGCCTAGCTCAGGTGGGGACCCAGGCAGTGACTAGAGCTCCTAGCCACTCTAGTGATAAAAATAATAAATAATAATCATGGTTTGAGTAACCTTATGGAGTACGTGGGTAAAGTGTATTTGGAGTCTCACTGTTTACTCACTCCCAGGCTACTTCTGTAAGTAAGGACTGCCTGCATGAGTAAAGCTTGTGCAGGTTCAGGAAATGCAAAGATTCAAGGGTGAAATTCATTCCCCTCCCCAGGGTCAGCAGAAAGCTTATGTGCACCTTGAGGGCTTGAGTGATGCATTGAGTTTGTGTTGGCCCTCTGCACCGGGGTGAATTTCACTCCCAAGTAAGGAAAGAAAACAGGCCCGGCGTTGTTTCCAGAATAAGACTTCTGTGAACAAAATAATGCAGATATAGCGCAAAAGCAACAGGAGAAAAGCAAAAAAGGGTTCACATTTTACTCATGTGCTTGGCAGCTGCAGGGCTTAGGAAACAATTTGAGGTAAAAATACCAGCTTCTCTACCAGGCCCTTCTCTATCACCTTCCATCAGTAGATCTCAGAACAGTGTTATGAACATGAATGGATGCAGACGGGTGCTGCAGTTACCTGTGCTTCTCTCACCTCTAGGCTAGACAATTGGTATGTTCTTCATGTTCGAATACAAAGCAATGGCATTAGTGCATGCTTATGGGTCCATGATCATCAACTAGCCCCGCCCATTATTGTCAGTGGAAGTAACACTGTGAGTGTGTGTATTATCCATCGTAGGAATTATCCATTGTCATCAATGGGATCTGCTGGGTGGGGAGCACTTTTGGAAATCTGACCTTTTCATTTCAGTGCCTAAATGTGAGCTGATCTCTTCTGATACTCTTTCCCCAAGTGTCTAGTAGCCTTCCAACATGGTGCTGCTCCATCTTACATTAAATACTGAGCCAGGGCTTCACTCTTCAGCAGGTGCAAATCAGCACAGCTCCTTTGACTTCTCCGGAGCGCACTGATTTATATCAACTGAGGAGCCAACCTGTAATGTTTTGAACAATATTTGACTGTTTCAATTTGCTTCACCAGGAGTGCATCTTAAGTCAGATGCCAGTACGTGATCAATATATCCCGTAAAGTATGCTCTCTTAAAAGGGGAGAAAAAGTTTTAGTGACAGAAAAACTCCATCTGTCCTGCCTTACTTTTAGCTGATCAGGATCCCACCTACTGCTTTTTCATGACTGATACAGCTGTTGCAGAACTGGTCACAAAGCTATTTCATCAACTCACCTTTTGCAAAATAATTCTTCTTGTTTACAACGGTATGTTCTAAGATTTTGTTCAGCAGTTAAATGCTTGCTACCATTTGCTCTTCAGTCTTCGAGCATATAGTTTGAAGAACAAACTCTGATGACCTCTTTGTGGGAGTGGGTCATATTTATATCCATGGGACTAAAAGTGTGGGTAGAATTTGACCTCTAGTCAACAAATGTACAGTGCCTGGGTACCAAAAATATCCCCTGCCCCCACTAAAGTGCTTTAAAAAAAAACCCACACAGATACAGATAGAATACTGATTCCCTGATACTGAGTATTTTGAAAATGCATTTTTAAACTGGGATGGGGGAGGGAGAATAGGCTTGGAAAATGTCTTATAAAGGAAAGTCATAGAGTTTTGGTCCCTTTGATGTATCCTAATTTATGTATTAGATGCCTTGATCCTGCAGCGATAGTGCTTTAGAAAGGCAGACAGAAAGATTAGCTAGATAATTTATAAATACCCTTTGTTTTGTCCTGACTCACAATTGGTTAAAAAGAATCCCGTGGTGTAAAATATTGTGTTCTTGCTGTAAAGCTGAGCTCAGAGTGTGAATGGCTTTAGTCTACAATAAGCAAACAGGTATTTCCAGTGACACCTAATGTGACTCGTCTCACTAATAGCTCCCATGTGCTTGGCCTCTCAATCCCTCATTGCTGGCTTTGGTACAATGGCCACCTGCTACACTATGGATCTGGGAGACTCTAGGCCAACTCTGGCTGAGATGTACTCAGTGCTCGGCCTCCATTTCACCTGATGTGTTTTCACCTGCTGTGGTGCCCAGTAGGTTTGTTCATACTGCTCCCAGATTCATAGGTCCCTAGGCCAGAAGGGAACCACTGCGCAACCCAGACTCCACTGTGGCAGTGAAATGTTGTTCTCAGGAATTCCTGTAAAGAATGTCAGGGGTGAGAAAGTGGCGGTGAGACCGTGTGTCCTCTCCAGTGAAGGTTACCCTTGCTGGGGTTGGAGGCAGCGATATCAAAATGTGGCCCTGCTCAGGACTATTCTCCGGTTGAATGCTTTACAGCCTTTCCCTAATAAGGACACTATTGGAGTGGGGAAGGGGCCCAAGGCAGCTTTAAATATTGAACTGTACCAAAAAAAAAGAGGGGGAAATTTCACAAAGAAAGTTTTCATTTTTTCCCTCTTTTTTCCCCCCATCAACATTTTGACTTTTAAGCACTATTTTGAGTATGAGCCTGCTCTGTAGTGAATCGAGAACACAGGGAAAAAATCACCATGAAAAACAGAATTCTGACAATTTTTCACCAGAATTTCAAAACCTCGACATTTTGACCAGCTGTCTATAAGGGGGGGAGAGAGAGAGAGAGAGAAAGAAAGAATAGGCTGCATATAGAAGGTCTCTGAGGGCAATGGAAATCATCGAAATAATTCCCTTGAGCATAGTTTTGGACAATATTGCCACAGTCTTAGGAACTACATTTCCCCAGCTTGGGCGATATTTGACTACTATTGCCCGTGGTGCCACTCCATATTTTACATACAATTGTATTTATATATCTATACAGAAGTGTAGTAATACAGACATCTCTGTTTCGATGAAGACAAAATGATTACATATTTGGAAGTAAACTTGAAAAATAAGCTTGCATTTTTGACATGAATCTTGTCTAATCTCATTTTCATAAGAAGAAATATTCTAAGCCACTTTCAAGCCAGCAGTTCAGATACTAATGATCCCTGTTAGGCCCCGGCTGAAACAGAGCACAAAAGAACATCTCATCTGTTTGACACACGCAAAGGATAAAACGCAATGTCCAGCAAGTTTCAATGACCAGGTTGTACTTAGTGGCATCATTAGTATGTGTTATAGGAGCCAGGTTTGCAAACCATTCCCCTAACAGTGCACCTGCCAGCCCCTGCTTCTTTTCTTGAGCTGCAAGAGAAGAAATTGATTGTGGTCTTCCTCTGCTAGTCCAATTTATTTGCAGAATTATGTCCTGGATAATAAATGATGATCAAAGTCCTCTTTTAAAAAGCCAGTTGCGTGCTGGAGTATATACTCTGACGTGCACCAACAGTGTACTATCTAGGGAATACATATTATTTGCTACCCACAAATGGTGATATTTGGCAATGTATACAATTCTTTTCATCCAAAGATCCCAAAGCACTTTATAACTTTTAAAAGAGCTGAAGTATCATTTTCGCCTTGAAATGCTATAGTTAAAATTGGGTTCTAGCTCCTGTTTCTTGGCCAGCTGCTTGGAAATTAATCAGATTAATTCTTTATAGATTGCCATTTTCCATGCTTCGTCCTCAGTCTGAGTGTAAAGTTTTCTAAAAAGTTTGAATGGAATCAGTTCTTGAGTTAGGTGAGACTGGAAAAGCTGTCACTTTCCCCACATGCTCCAAATGGAAAAATTGGGGGTTTGCATAACTCAGTCTTTCCACACAACACTCATGTCCGAAGCCTAGAAAGCTCAAACCCAGCTGGCTTAAATTGTCATCTTCGATGAAGGAAAACAATCCGGGTTTGAAGACAAGTCAGTACTTCTGTGAGTGTTTAAATCTGGATCTTTTGCATGTGCGTGTTCGGGTTGAGCTTTTCAAAGCCATGGCGGGGCTTAGTCACGTAGTTAATGGAAGTTGTGTGGCTAACCCTCATACTCAACTTTGCAAATCCCCAGCTAGAACCTCTTTCATCTGGCTTTTTATAGGACTAAAGCTAAAACAGTTTGGATCACTGGCCATGGACAGAATTGCTTTAGCGGTAGTTTACCCTGAACTGCCTGAGGCCCAAGATCTAAAGTCTCCCTTTAAATACTGAGCACCTTTATCTGCGTCAGGCTTGATTCACCTCGACAGATTCATGGGGGTGCTTTTTCCACCTGTTGTAATCTCCCCTTGGGCACCCTCCTTTGAGGGAAAACAGCTTTAATTTGTGGCCCGACGCATACAGATCTCTGGGACTTAACATGAATGAGCTCCAAGGTCGCTAGATGAAATGGCGTATTCAACCACAATTTTATCCTGTTGCAGCGGGTCTCAAACTTCATTGCACCATGACGCCCCTCTGACAACAAAAATTACTACATGACCCCAGGAGGGGGGACTGAAGCCTGAGCTTCCCCGGGCCCTGCCATCCCGGGCAGGGGGGCCAAAGTCAAAGCCTGAGCCCCACCGCCCTGGGCGAGGTGGGGACCAAAGCTGAAACCCCAGGGCTTCAGCCCCCAGCAGTACCTGTAACCTGAACCCCACCACTCAGGGCTGGAGCCTTCAGGCTTCAGCCCCGGGTGGTGGAGATCAGGTTTCGACCCCTGGGCCCCAGCAAGTCTAATGTCAACCCTGGTGACCCCATTAAAACAGGGTTGCGACCCACTTTGGGGTCTCGACCCACAGTTTGAGAACCGCTGTCCTATTGTGATGTTAGGAGTCCATCTTAGTCCCACCAGCCACTCTTTACCCACCCTAATTCCAACCCCGGAGTGGCTACAGTACATGAAAGGAGCTCTTGTAATTTATCCAGCGCAAACAGAGCTGTCTACAAAGTTCATCCAACATTTTATTCCTTTTGACACCAACTCATCTGATTAGCTTCAACCAAGAGAGCGCAGTCAGAATGGGTGTCTTTGTACATTTCTCATTGTTATTCCTTGGCAGGATTGTCATCTGAGGGTCACCATGGTCATTTAACTACAGCTGTAGCAGTACTGTATGGTAGCCAGCCTCGACTCAGCCCTTCCCTTGAGACTTGCAAGAGAGAGAGAGACATTCTGGATTTGTTGAATGCTTATCCATACAAAACATTACTGTCTGTGTCACCAAGAGAATCTAAATTCAGCTGGCTTATAACACAAGGATGCATTTTGTCACTAAGGAACTAGCCGTCTCTTCATCACTCTATGTCTCAATTTGTTTCTTGCCTATGCCGTATAGTACGTGTTACTATTTTTAATACAGCTCACGCCACTGTTGCAGATCCACACCGTGCTCCATGGAAAGAGACGTGTACCAACGTGGAGGAGTATGGGAAAGTCTTGTACTGTAATTCACGAGGGCAGGGCAGAGCTTCTGGAAGAGAGCAGATTATAAGGGAAGGTGGGAAAGATGGGGCATGACCCATGATGTGGTCTATGCTAGAAGGCGTGTCATATAGCAGGATATGGGGAAACTTCTGTCACACTACAGGGGTCTCCTGGAATGCTGCAACACAGGTCAGATTTTGGGCTATGGCGCATGGCACAGAGTATAGGAGATTGGAGGGGTGGACAGGGGAGAATAATGCATTGCTGCTGTGAAGATGGCAAGGAGAAGAATGAGCAATGCAAACAAGGTTCTGCCAGATCCTACAGTAAACTGTTTTCTCTCTGTTTGTGTCTGTCTAGCTCTGATTTTCTTGCCCAAGTGAAACAGGCAGAAACTTTTCTTTTAAAAATCTGGGATAAGTCGTGACAGAGCTTCCACTGGGGGTAGTAGTGCAGGAACTCAGTTCCTGACAGCTTCCTATCCATTTGGAGCCCTACATCAATGTAAGCGCTGGATTTTCATAGCTGTTAACACTCTGAGCCAGAGTAAAGGCCTTGGGAGAGAGCAGAATTATAGCCAGCCACCATCCCTGTTGTTCCTGGAAAAGTGGCAGTGATGTTTTCACAAAAATCAGTTTCACACATGCAGAATGGGAAGAGACTGTCTAGGAAGGAGTACGGCAGAAAGGGATCTAGGGGTTATAGTGGACCACAAGCTAAATATGAGTCAACAGTGTGATGCTGTTGCAAAAAAAGCAAACATGATTCTGGGATGCATTAACAGGTGTGTTGTGAGCAAGACACGAGAAGTCATTCTTCCGCTCTACTCTGCTCTGGTTAGGCCTCAGCTGGAGTATTGTGTCCAGTTCTGGGCACCGCATTTTAAAAAAGATGTGGAGAAATTGGAAAGGGTCCAGAGAAGAGCAACAAGAATGATTAAAGGTCTTGAGAACATGACCTATGAAGGAAGGCTGAAAGAATTGGGTTTGTTTAGTTTGGAAAAGAGGAGACTGAGAGGGGACATGATAGCAGTTTTCAGGTATTTAAAAGGGTGTCATAAGGAGGAGGGAGAAAACTTGTTCACCTTAGCCTCTAAGGATAGAACAAGAAGCAATGGGTTTAAACTGCAGCAAGGAAGGTCTAGGTTGGACATTAGGAAAAAGTTCCTAACTGTCAGGGTGGTTAAACACTGGAATAAATTGCCTAGGGAGGTTGTGGAATCTCCATCTCTGGAGATATTTAAGAGTAGGTTAGATAAATGTCTATCAGGGATGGTCTAGACAGTATTTGGTCCTGCCATACAGGCAGGGGACTGGACTCGATGACCTCTCGAGGTCCCTTCCAGTCCTAGAATCTATGAATCTATGTATTAAGTTGAAGACACGTCAACACAGTGACATCAGTTTGCTGTTGCTTTTATTCTTTGTCACCTGCTTTTTTTCCCTTATTTTGTTGTTCTTTGGTGCAGCGATGCAGTTGCTCCTCTTTCTGAGTTAGTTGTCATGCCTCCTGGTTAAGAGGGCCATGACACAGTGGTGGTTGAGAAGAGAAGGAAAACCAAACAGAGGAGTGTTTGCTAGTGGTAGGAGGGCGCGGGACTCAGATCATCTAGATGCCGTTCCCAGCTCTGCCTTTGACTTCACGATGTATAAAGGCATTTTTATGTCCCTAGTAGCAAGGGAGCTCAGCAAGAAGGATGGCATAGGGGGGAGGAAAGGTAAGAGTAGAATGTTGTGTACTATTCCAGCACTGCATCAAGGGAAGAAAGACGACTTCTTCAAAAAGAGCATTAAGAACCTGGCAACTAAGAAAACAAGGTGGGAGGGTTTCTAAGTACCATCTGGTTTGAGACATTAGACAGGAAATGTTGTGGAGTAGAGGAGCCAGTGTTGCCTCATTTCAACGAATATTTGGGTTTGTGGGCTCCATCATCCTCAAGTATTCTTGGTTTCCAGAAACATTTCATCCCTGTAGGATAGGATAGTAAGAGTATTAAGGCTGCAAACAAGAATGGGAAATGTATTTAAAATACTATGGTGGGTGTACTGTGTGCCACTGTCCTATAATGGATGGAATCAGAACTACTCATCTGTGTGTCATAGGCTCTATACTGCAAACAACTGAGATTCTCCTTCAGCTGAAGTGGAAGGGAACAACATTTTCAGAGCAAGAGGATCTGAATTCCATCCATTGCCATGGTGACAGATATGGTAGAAATGTCTAGCTAGATGACGCTTCATGGTGGCAGTTAGGATCTGTCTGAGTATGCAGCAAAGTGGCTACCATATAGTTCTTGTGGGGGGCGGGAGTAGACATATTTTTGCAGTACAATATCATTATTACTATTTGTTTTGTGGCAGCACCCAGAGGCCCCCAAAACTGAGACCAGGGCCCCATTGAGTTAGACACTATACAAACATGTATAAAGGGACAATTCCTTTCTCACAGAGTTTACAATCAAAGTAATGCACAGTTGTTGAGTGGAGTAATAGAAAGGCTTGCATCTAGTTAGTCTGAGAAGAAACTGTTTTTGCATCCCAGATTTATTCCACCGTCTCACAAAAACTCTCACGCTCTGCCCCATATTTAAAGGGGAAGCTCTTCCTACTGAACAAAAGGGAACTCAGCAGTCTGTATCAGTGCAAAGCTTAACCTAATCTGGCCCTAAAAATAATTGTTTTGTCATCTGCTTCTGAGCGAAACAGATTATAGGCTGCTGCCAGACCTCACCTGATAAGGAAAGAATTAATATTTTTCGGACCTTATGGCTTGTCTGGCACAGGTTGGCTGTGGGAGTTGGGTTGCTTTGAAACAGAGGCTTTGTAAAATAAATGTATGTGCAACCATTTTATTCCCCCATTGAGTCTAGATTCATTCACAAGAACACAAAGCAAGCCTTCTGAATCAGTATTGAATTTATGCCTCAGGGTTGTGTTAAGCAAAGCTGAGTGAATGATTTGTAGGGAATAATTTTTCAGTAAATTTCACCTCTTTTTACATTTGCAAATGGTGCATGAGCAGGTTGCATTAATTAATCAATATTATTTGCAAAGCAATTTCTTTGTATATTGCTTGGTCTGTAGCCCAGTCACAAGGAGTTTGTTGCAAGTATTTGATAATAAAGCTCCAGCTGTTTTGATTGGCCATGTGGGGGGCTTGCTTTTCTTTTACCAGTTATTTACACTAGTGCAAAGTGGACACTACTAACTCAGAACAGGAGCACAGTCAGGATGCAGAGCAGTGGAAAATTGGGTTCATGGTATCTTCTGACAGCATAAGGATGAGTATTAGAATCAGGTTTCCACTGAGAATGCTTGTGAGTTACAGATTCAAAATTCATTAGCACTGCAAATATTCACCACCATTGCATAAAATTAGCCCTTTTCTGCAAAAGTTCTGGCCAGGCAACTTGTTGGCTAGGATGGTTGCAAAGAGCAAAGACGAGGAATTGAGGGCTGCTTGTTCTTGACTGTGTACAAACAAAATCCATGGATGAAATCCTGGCCCCAATGAAATTAATGGCAAAATGTCCTAAGACTTCACTATGACAAGGACTTTCACTCATTGTGTCTCTTACAAAGACGTTACTATTTATTAAGTTATTTATGGTTACATTTTCCTTTCCCCATTTTATTTAAAGTAGCGTCTTCCAGTAAACAGAGTTTCGTTTTCCTTTAATTTATAGTCCATGTTACAGTTGCTAATAACATCTAAGTCTCTTTCGTATTCCTAGTTTTTCTTCTGTCGACCAATCTTAGGTATTTACATGTCCCCCATTACCTTAGTCTGAGTGTCTCACAACTGTGTAATGTTTTTATCCTCACAACACCCCTGTGAAATAGGGAAGTACTAATATTCCCATTATACAGATGGGGAAGTGAAGCACAAAGAGATAAAGTGACTTGCCCACGGTCACACAAGAAGTCTGTAAGACTGAACGCTGGTCTTCTAAGGCCCAAGCTACCACCCTAGCCACTGGACCATCCTTCTCTGTATCTGACCTTCCTTTTGTATCACTATGAATACAGCAGCTCCGTTCATTGCTGAACTTTGTGATCTCCTCATTCCTAAAAGACATTTTGCTTTGATACGTTATATAATGAGCACCCATGAACAGCTGGTGGCAAGGAAAGGAGGGGTCAAGGGGCTTATGGGAAGCTTGTGCCTTTTTCTTTGGGCTCTAGAGAACGTTGGATTCAACACTTTAATTGGAATTAGAGTTTCGTTCTGACACTGTATGAGAATGGATCAGGCTGGTGTGCTTTGTGCAAGCTCCAGAGAGCCAAAGAATGAGCCTAACTCAACTAACTAAAACTAGAGCCTAGTGAATAAATGGCAACAAATGACATACCCCATGAATTTAGCTTCTTTCAACTACCCCCATTTTTACTTCTTGTTTGAAATTTTTCAACACATTTTTTGTGCCTTTTAAAACCTTTGTATCAATGGAACTGGCTCTCAGTGAGTATTTTGGAATTTGCTGGTCAGGTGGCATTTGGTGTTGGTTGGTTAACTAAGTCACACGGTGGCGTTTCCCTGATTGGATGAGCTAAAATGGGACAAGAGGCTCGAGGAACCATGGGAAAAAGGTTTAAATTAACGATTGCCGGGAGCAAGAAGCCAGTCCTCCTACCTAAGGGCTGTATTGTATTCCCTTACATGTGCATCAGGCTGGGTCTTCTGCATGCTGAACTCTTCTGTGAAGAAGTGGGGTATGTTATGCTTCCATGATACTGTTATCCCCAGGCCCTGCAGAGAGCTCTCTGTGCAGGGGCGGCTCCAGGCACCAGTGCAGGAAGCGCGTGCCTGGGGCGGCAAGCTGCAGGAGGCGGCGTGCCGGTCGCTGTGAGGGCAGCAGTCAGGCTGCCTTCGGCGGCATGCCTGCAGGAGGCCCGCCAGTCCTCCGACTTTGGTGGTAATTTGGCAGCGGCACGCCGAAGGCGCCGGACCGGCAGATCACCCACAGAAACGCTGCCGAATCCATGTGACCAGCAGACTGCACGCAGGCGTGCCGCCGAAGGCCGCCTGACTGCCGTGCTTGGGGCGGCACAAAACATAGAGCCGCCCCTGTCTCTGTGGATTCATTTACACAGCAGTGAATCTCAAAGCCCAGGTCGAGAGACTCAGTCTTGCAGTATGGTGCTAAAAAAAACTGTGTAGACTTTGTGGCTTCGGCTAGAGTATGGGCTCTGGGACTTCCCCCGCCCCCCAAATCTTCAGCACCCAAGCTCCAGCCCAAGTAGCAACATCTACTCAGCTATTTTTAGTACCATAGCCCATGTCTGTTGACGTGGGCTCTGAGGCCTGGTCTATACTACCCGCCTGAATCGGCGGGTAGAAATCGACCTCTCGGGGATCGATTTATCGCGTCCCGTCGGGACGCGACAATCGATCCCCGAATCGGCGTTCTAACTCCACCAGCGGAGGTGGTAGTAAGCGCCGCCGACAAAAAGCGGCAGAAGTCGATTTTGCCGCCGTCCTCACAACGGGGTAAGTCGGCTGTAATACGTCGAATTCAGCTACGCTATTCACGTAGCTGAATTTGCGTATCTTAAATCGACTCCCCGCTGTAGTGTAGATGTACCCTGAGACTCACTGCTGCAGGTTGCCACTCACTGTGTAGACATACCCTGTGTGGTCCATGCTGGGAGAAGAAGGAGAGTTGGAATAGATTGGAGGAGCAGTTGGAAGGGGACACACTAAGTCTTGCATTTGACACCACAGAAGATGTTTTAAAAAAGACAATAGAGTGACAGGCAGATCCCTTTCACTGAAGTGTGCCTTACTCTCCTTCTCAGTCCATATCATATTGTGATCCCAGCCATAGACAGGATAGCATAGGCTACTAACCCACGAAGGCTATGTCCATACTAGAAACGTCCATACTGCAGTTGCACCCCAGTATATTTGTAGTATAAATACTTACTATGGTTAGATCACTGTAGTAAATCCACTTCTCTGAGAGGCAGTATAATTCTTCCATCGACTAGTACTGTCTACACCAGGGCTTAGGCCAACTTAACTACGTTACTCAGGGGGGTGAATTTTTCACCCCCCTGAGTAACGTAGCTGGGTTGACATAACTTCCTAGTGTAAACCAGCGCTAAGCAAGTGGGTGGGGAGAGGAGCCGGAAATGGGAGGAGCCCTGGTGCTCACCTGCTCCTTCCCACTTACCAGCTGGAGTAGGCGGTCAGGAACAAAGGAAGTGTAACCTGCTCCATGCAGTGTTACTACCACTCCCCGTTTTATCACCAGGTTCATGATATTTGGTGTTTTTCTTTAAGCCTAAGATCTTGGGTTGGAGTGACTGGGACTTTTTCAGTGAAATATGTTTTCATAAAAAAATGCCAATTTTTGGAAACTGATACATTTTGCGGATACCTATTGGTTTCAGTGAAATTTGTGTTGAGCTTTCTCAGGCCCAGGATGAAATTTCTGGTGAGAGAGAGGACACAGCCCTCTAGCATAGCCAATAGCCCCGTGGATAGGGCACTTGCCGAGGATGTTCAAGACATACATTCTGCTCTGGCTGATTCTCCCACCTCCTAGGTAAGTGCCCTCACCCCCAGGGTATAGGTCAGACTCTCAATCTCTCCTGTTGGAGCTGCTCCACTTTGTACAATGTCTTTAAAATCTCAACTAAAGACTTTTTTGCTGATGCCGAAAGTCTGAATCCCTTTACTAGACCTAGGTTCAAGTTCTTGCTCTTGGCAGGCAGAGCAGAGCCTTCAACCGGCATCTCCCACATCCCAGGTAGGTGCCCCCTCTCTACCTGCCTATTGTGGGGTTGATCTCTCATATTTTTTTCCCATGCAAAAATATTGTAGGGTCTCAGTTTCATTCCACATCAGGATGAAAACAAATTTCAAAATCTCGACATTTTTTGCAAAATGGAATTCATGTTTCCTGGCCAGGACCCTCTTGTGGTTATGTGATTACCCAAGGATCTCTGCTTTCATTATACAAAAAAAGCGCGTTTCTAGCCCTCCTGGTAGTGCAGAAAAACCTGAAAACACCATCCACTTGTTACCTATAGAGGGCTTTGTTCTCCAGTGCCATCAGTCAAGTTCTCTTCACCCAGCTCAATTCAGTTAAAAATTAAAGAAAAGACCAGGGCAGTGTTCCATCATTACATGCAACTACTGAGAAAAATTATATTTATTCATGGAGGGAGAAGAAATCTTGACAAGGCTTAATTGGCATTTGAGAGATAAATGAGAATTTTCTTCCTAGATGAGGAAGGAGTTATTAGGGGAAACTGGAGTGTATCTGTTATCATTGCCGTTTATCAGCAATGCAGATTTTCACTTAAGGAGAGAAAACAGTAACTGTGCAGCAGATAACCGAACTATAAAATCCCGCTTGCTTCCATCCCTCCCACTCTGTATTCCAAAAGCATTTTCCAAACGAGTCTAGGAAATGAAAGCTCAGGAGAAGTTATTTTATTCTCTCCAAATGCGGCGTGGTACTTTGGTATGAAAACTCTCTATAACTGTGGAGATAAGGGTGACACGGCAGGGAGCGATAAGACATTGTCCTGCTTATCGCCTCTGAAACGTATGACGCCTCGACGGAACCCATTTAAAACAGAAGTTGCAAAAATTCAGGCTGCGTTGTGTGTCGATAACCAATTCCGGAAAGCTGTTTATATAATAGTGTAGCCTGTGCAAGGCTTGGTATCCAGAGGTGCTAAGTGGAGAAGTGTGAAGAGATTCCTTCCAATCAAGATGTGTAAGTGACTAGCACGCAAATATATTTATCTGGCTCCTGTCACCATAGTATTTAAGCACCTCACAATCTTTTAATGTATTTATCCTCACAATACCCCGGTAGGGAGCGCAGGGCTGTTATCCCCATTGTCCTCATGGGGAACCGAGGCACAGAGACACCAAACGACTCACCCAAGATTACACAAGAAGTCTGTGGTAGAGCAGGCAATTGAGCCCAGCTCTCTTGGGTCCCAGGTCAGCACCCTAACCACCGGGCCAGGCTTCAACACAAAATCTTCCCCATGGCAGGAGATGGCTAGCACTTCAGGCCATGCTCCTTGTGAGTTCCCCCAACTTCCAGATACTTGCATAAACACCGGTGCCATCCGACCTTTCTTTACCCCCAGGCACTTCTCTCTGAGGCAAGGGCAGTGGTTTCCTCTGTGTTTATACAGCACCTAGCACATGAGTGCTACCAATATAATAAACACTTCCATTTACCCTTCCAATACCCCCGTGAGGTAAATGAAGTAGGACCTTCATTTTACTGTTGTGGAAATGAGGCACAGAGAGATTAAGTGACTTACCCAAGTTCACGCAGGACTGGGCACAGTCATGGCTAGAGCCTAGATCGCCTGAATCCCAGTGCACAGTCTTCGTCACAAGACCCCTTGTTCCTTGAAAGGTGCACAACAGAGAAAAACAAAGGCTTGGACACCTAAGAATTCTGCCCCTCTGTGGAGGCAGCAGTCATGTTGTTCTCAGAGTTGCTGCAGCCTATCAGAGAGGACAGACACACACTGTGCTCTCACATGAAGATTTACTTTTATCCTTTCTTCTTCTTGTTGTTTTTAGACTAAAACTAGTTTTGCTCAATGTGTATGGAAATCTCTTACTATGGAATCCACGAACAGAATGCCTAGACCACTAAGCAACCACTAATGTTGGGCTCAAAACAGCTAGCTTCCTCTTCATCAAGGTCTTCAAAGTTCAGCACATGTGTAGGCATCACTGGGACTTGCAAGCAACAGTTTATCCATAACATAATAATAATAATTAATAAATAATAAATATTTAATGGCTCTATTTGATAGAAGAGGGTCCACCCTTTTATCCTTTGGTTTCAGGAGCTCCTAGCCAATATGAGAAATCATTTGCATTCTTTCCCTTTGCATCAGCACTCACTAGAAGTTACCTCTCATAGCGTATGCCTTAGGTGCTGGTTATGTGCATAGGCAGGGTGTTAGAGTTATTTTGCAGAAAAATGCTATTACGATTTTGGAGGCAAACACTACTGGAAGAGCTGAGATTGAAAGAAAACACCTGTCTGCTCCCAGTACTTGAAAGATATGTTAAAATATTCTGCCAGTTAGCTGTCTTCTGTATTTTTACTCTTTTCATTCTGTAAGCTAAACTACTCTGATGGAAAACTGCTTCCCAAGTACAAACGTGCATGTCCCCCTCTCCCTTTCATTTGCAGAGCTTTGGCAAACGTGCTGCTGCTCCCTTCTGGACTAGAATTCTCTCTCCCAAAGAGATCAATTTGGTGGTTATAAAACACCAATCCCAGTTTAAAATCTCAGCTAAAGACTTTTTTGCTGATGCCGAAAGTCTGAATCCCTTCACTATGCTTTTTGGTGGGGAGAAAGTGGGGCCAGGGGTGGGGAGGTTGGGACTATTGTCAGGGATCCAAGACTTGTGAGTTATTATTGACTGTCACTGATTTTCTGTGCAACCTTGGACAAATCCATTTAATTTCCCCCTCCCTCAGTGTAGCTATCTCCAGATTGAGGTATTCACTACATACTTGATGACCTCCTGAGGTCCCTTCCAACCCTGATAGTCTATGATATTCTATGATGATACTTCACAGAGATGAAGTGCTTGGAGAGCCTTAAATGAAAGTTGCTTTAGAAAGTAGAGTTGGGAACAATAATGTACTACTGTACTGTGATGCTTCTGAACAATGTTCCGTATACATCAATGATATCACTTACATCTCTTTGTTCCATAAATCAAAACAGATGTTCCGTTAAAATTAGGCATGAGCATGGACTGGGTCCAGTGAACCAGCAGTCATGATTCACCTTTTATAGTCTTGATCCTGTTCCCTTTGAATCTCTGGCAAAACTCCCCAGGGACTTTAACTATGTTGGGTCAGGCTCTGGATAAGCCCTGGGTGAACCACACAAAGTTCTGAATCTCCCGCTCTTTCCCTAGTTATAAAAAAGACACTCACTTCAGACCCAGTTCTGTCACACACCTTCACACTGAGTAGGCCCCTGGTCTGTGAATTGCACAGCGAAGAGCTACTGACCAGACATAAGGGCAGCAGAATCGGGCCCCAAGGGCTGCATGATGATTGCTGTGCAATATCAGGGCCACCCAGAGGATTCAGGGGACCTGGGGCAAACCAATTTTGGGGGCCCCTTCCATAAAAAAAATTGCAATATTATAGAATACTATATTCTCGTGGAGGGGCAAATTGCCCCACTTGCTCTCCCCCCCCGCCCCCGGGCGGACCTGTGCAATATGAACACCTGCTGTGATCTTACCGTTCAGTGACAGAGTTAAAAATGTAGCCACACGAGATTAGTTGGCTTAACACTAAAATAAATGGGATTAGCCACAGCTTCAGTATGGAGAGTCAACATTTTCATGAAGATTTTTACAAAAAACTCATCCTCTTTGTTTGTGAAATTCAACATTTCAGTGAAAGATTTTGTGGACATTTTGATATTTTTGGACTAGTTCTACTTCTGTGCAAGAAGTATCTTAATCTCCTGCTGTGAGACCATGCAGTGGATATCAATGATGAAAAATCGGTTCATTTGCTTTGTAGACACTGAAATCAAAATTTTATTCGGTTATGAACTAAACAGCAGGTACTATCCTGAATGGGGGGTTTCCCTCATACTGAATAACAGAATGCCTTTCTTTTCAAGTATATTGGCTATCCCTTGATGATAACAATGGTACATGCCCAGAAAGGGTTAAATGTTGGTGAAACTGGTGTCAATAGGAGTTTGCCTAAGTGAAAAAGGACAATGTGAAAACTGAGTAATGAATCTCAGAGTTTGGCTTGGAATTGGCTTAGGAGTTGGCCAACATGGTGCATATTGTGGTGGCATTTTAAGAAGCCCAATACATTTGAGATGAGGTACAGATGTGGGAATTGAAATCAGGTCCCCAGTGTGACATCAGACACGGGTACTGGAGTCTAATTATTTAGGGTAAAATTTTCAAAAGCACCCAAGTCCCATTTTCAAAAGTGACTTCCATTGACTGTCAGTGAGTCTTAGGTTCCTAAGTCATTTCTGAAAATGGGACTTAGGCACCTACGTGACTTAGGTGCCTCCAAAAATGGTACCATTAGTGCCACAGAGTAATGCATGGTATTGTTCAAATGTAGAACGTTCTCTTTCTTGAGAGAGTTTACAGTGCAATCAAGCACAGATAACAAGAGACAAAGGACACAGTTGGAGGGCTAAATTGGTCAGTGCTGACACTTTGGGTTTTAATATTATTACCTACTTGTTGTATTATTGTTGCAAAGGCTTTGAGTGGGGAAGAGAGTTAAAAGGAGGGATTTGAATGGAAAGAGGGAGGCTGATTGGTGTACAGGGCAGTTAGAAAGATTTATTAGTGTGATTTCCTAATATGCAAAAAGGAATGACAGTCCCTTTCTTTGCAAAGGGCTTGTGATCTACTAAGGCCCAGTCGCCACCTTTCTCATTTCTTTTTAAGGAAATGCTTTTTACCATCTTTGAGTTAATGAGTAATGCGAAGTTCCACACCAGAAATTCACCTCAGAAACCATCAAGAGACTTTGCTTTAGGGTAACAGGCAGTACGTGCAGTTATGAAAAGCTGGGAAAGTAAGATTTTATTTTTTAAATTAAGTTTCAAATCTGTATTCTTTCCTGCAGATTGTTAAAAGGGCACCAGCTCTAGGACATTGTTATAGATCTTGCAAAAGGCTGGCAGCTGGGCATGCTAATCTGTAGGGGTGGATGAATTTGGAAAAATTTATAGTTAGCTTCAGTTCTTGACCATAATATCTGTCCTGCTGGACCTGGACAGCTTCCCCTCCTCTGCTAAAGCAGAAGGAAAGATCTCAGTGCTCTCTCTCCTGGGATAGCAATTGCTCCCAACAGCTCCCCATCCTGCTTTTGAGAGCTCCCTTTCCTGTTTCAATCCATTGTAACCATTGCCCCATCAAACAACATTGAAGAAAATTTTGTCGTTGGCACAAGGTTGTTTTTAAATAACTTCTGTTACCTGTTCAAGAGTTTTCTCACCCTTATTTTAAAAATAAGAATAAAAAAACTGTAAATTGAACATCTATTTTAAATCTCTCCCATTTGTTCATGTGTGTTAAGTGCATGGGCCTGAAAGGTTGTTAAAAGATCTTGTCCTTCTCAATCCTTTAACACCTTAGAATTCAGAAACACGGTGCTGTACATGCACCATATAATGTTCCCTGTCCTCACTTTTTCTCTTCCAAATGGTGACAGTCTCCACTATTCTTGAGATTGGAAGAGGAATGACTCTGTTTTTCTAGAATGCATTTCCTTTGCTCTCATTTTTATCTTCCTTCGGGACACTACTGAAACTAAGGAATTATTTTTCCTGTCTGGTTTTGTCTTATAGCATAGGAAAAAATTCTTTAGCTTCATTTGTTACCTTGGTGCTACACTCCTCTCATGGTTAATAATTAGGCCATAGTTAATTAGGCTGTAGAATGTATGCTGAATGTATCATTAAGATATCCCTAATGAAAATCCATGGTTGATGCCTGTTTTACATTGATAAAAGCCACCATGATTATAGATGTGAAAGTCCTTGAATATTTCATATCACCCTTATAAAACATGGTAGCTTAAATCCTTTTTAGCTGCCCCTTTGAAAGAGACATCAGATTCCTCTGTGCTCTCCTCTGAGTTGAATGCTTATGGTTATGAAGGCCTGAAGTTCAATTCAAGTCCTTTTAGATTCCAAACCAGTGATTGTTGTACAAAATAATTTTCTCTTTCACCACTTATTGACCTGAATAAACATCATGAGCAGTGGAAGAAAACTTCCTTCTCAGTGACAGTGTAATTCTCAAACAATGCGTGAGTTTTTCATCTTCTTTCCCGCATGATAGAGTCATAGAAATGTAGGGTTGGAAGGGACCTCGAGAGGTCATCAAGTCCAGCCCCCTGCATGGAGGCAGGAACAGGTAAACCTAGACCATCCCTGACAGGTGTTTGTCCAACCTGTTCTTAAAAACCTCCAATGATGGGGATTCCACAACCATCCGGGGAAACCTATTCCATAATTTAACTACGCTTATAATTGGTTTTTCCTAAATATCTAACCTAAATCTCCCTTGCTGCAGATCAAGTCCATTACTTCTTGTCCTACCTTCAGTGGACATAGAGAACAGTTGATCACTATCCTCTTTAAAACAGCCCTTAACATATTTGGAGACTTGTCAAGCAACGTGCCCAGTTTTTTTTTTTTTAACCTTTTCAGGTTTTCTAAACTTTTTATCATTTTTGTTGCTCTTCTCGGGACTCTCTTTAATCTGTCCACATATTTCCTAAAGTGTGATGCCCAGAACTGGACCCAGAATTCCAGTTGAGGCATCACCAGTGCCCAGTAGAGTGGGACAGTTACCTCCCATGTCTTACCTATGACACTCTTGTTAATACAGCCCAGAGTGATATAAGCCATTTTTGCAACTGCATCATGTTGTTGACTCATATTTAATTTGTGGTCCCCTATAACCCATATCCTTTTCAGCAGTACTATTACCTAGCCAGATATTCCCCCTTTTGTAGTTGTGCGTTTGAGTATTCCTTCCTAAGTGCAGTACTTTGCATTTAACTGTATTGAATTTCACCTTGTTGATTTCAGACCAATGCTGTAACTTGTCAAGAACATTTTGATTTCTAATCCTGTCCTCTGTCCAAAGTACTTGCAACCCTTCCCAGCTTGGTTCAGCTGCAAATTTTGTAAGTGTACTCTTCACTCCATTATATAAGTCATTAATGAAAATATTGACTAGTACTAGACCCAGGACTGACCCGTGTAGGCCCCACTAGATATGCCAGTTTGACAGAAAACCATTTATAACTACTTTTTGAGTACGGTCTTTAAACCAGTTTTGCACCCACCTTTTAGTAATTTCATCTAGACCACATTTCCCTAGCTTGCTTATGAAAATGTCATGTAAGACTGTGTCAAAAGCCATACTAAAATCAAGATATATCACGTTTACTGCTTCCTCTATCTACTAGGCCAGTAACCCTGTCAAAAAAGGAAATTAGGTTGGTTTGGCATGATATTTTTCTTGCCAAACCCATGGTGGCTATTCCTTATCATCCTATTATTCTCTAGATGCTTGCAAATTGATTATTTAATCATTTGTTCCAGTATTTTTCCAGGTATCAACATTAGGCTGACTGGTCTATAATTCACCAAGTCCTCTTTGTTCCCCTTTGTTTCCGACAGGGGCTGTGTTTATCCTTCTCCAGTCCTCTGTTCTCCATGAGTTCTCGAAGATCATTGCCAACAGTTCCAAGATTGCTTCAGCTAGGTCCTTAGGGTACATTTCATCAGGCCCTGTCGACTTGAATACATCTAAGACTGTGTCCACACTATGAGCTAGGGGTGTGCATCCCAGAAAATGGTGGGAACGTACTCGGTATGGCTCAGCCCTACCTCTACTGCTGCTGCCCAAACTTCTGTAGCTACCCTACTATTTATACTTTCACTAGCTCCCATCAAGCTACTGTGAGTATATGTATACAGCAAGGGGAATCATGCTTCTAGCTCGTAGTCTCCACCAAGCCTAATTTATCCAAATATTCTTTAACCTGTTCTTTCCCTATATTGACTTGAATTCCTCTCCCCATGTTGTTAATATTAATTGTGTTAAATATCTGATCACTGTGAACCTTTTTAGTGATCAAGTATCAGAGGGGTAACCGTGTTAGTCTGGACCCGTAAAAGCAGCGAAGAGTCCTGTGGCACCTTATAGACTAACAGACGTTCGTTTGTTAGTCTATAAGGTGCCACAGGACTCTTTGCTGCTTTTTAGTGACGAGTCGAGTGAAATAGGCATTAAACACCTCAGCCTTCTTGATGTCATCCGTTATTCGCTCTCCTTCCCCACTTCGCAGAGGATTTATACTTTCCATCATTTTTCTTTCTCCTAATGTATATAAAGAACTTCTTCTTGTTGCCTTTTATGTCCCTTTGCTACATGTAACTCATTTCGTGCCTTAGCTTTTCTGCTTTTGTCCCTACATGCTTATGCTAATGTTTTATACTCCTCCTTAGCAATTTGTCCATGTTTCCACTTTCTGTAAGATTCCTTTTTAATTTTCAGGTCATTAAAGAGCTCCTGATGGAGCCGTATTGTCCTCTTACTGTTCTTCCTATCTTTCCTTGCCAACGCTCCCCGCACCCATGTCAAGGTTCCATTTGGACCTGTAGAATCTCTGGGTGAACCTCTGAGTGGGTAATTCCCTATTTTAAATGCAGTTGGGTTTGGGAAGAATGAGCAATGAGGTTATTTTCTGCTATTTCAACAGCAAGCTCGGAAGGTTTTGATTCCTTTCTGTTTGTGAAATTCTAAGAAATGTGGAGTGGCCTGTGGTGCTGAGATCTCTTGAATCACTTGTGTCAAAGATGTATCATTTTTTTCCTTGTACTCCACCGGTAAAGTTCCTGACGAATTGACAATGAATCATTCCTTGATGCTGTTAATGCATGTGCAGCACTGTGAAAGCATCATCGCCACTAAGACACTATATGTCAGTATTCCCTTATTCCTTGCATTTTTGAGGGTCTATGAAGAGGTCAAAAAAAGTCTCTGTTAGAAGAGGAACCAAGGGTCTCAGAGCAGATGTTTGAGGCCCATTGATGTCTTCGGAATAGATATTTAACCTAAAAATAATTTAGCCTAACTTCCCATTCAGAGATACCTTGGAGGACCAAACCCAGCTTCTTGTGAGTGCATGCAGCATGGTGTTTTAGCATTATTGCATTCAGACACAGGAGGATTTGGGGCATGTAAGTGCAAATGAACAAATGATGGTGATTTTTTTTAAAAGTGCAACTCTGTGTGTGCATACACCATTGCATACCCATAAATGAAACTTGGCACCTAAATGGTGCTCTGAGGTCTGTCCTGTGCTGGTGAAAAAAAACCTGGATTTACAGATTTGTCTGTTCGCTGCCAATTTGTGACAGTGTATTTGAGTTGTTATAGGCGTGAATAAGTCCAGAGGCTTGAGCGATGGACGTGCTTGTTTTTATGAATCATGGGTTTAAAGAGAATTGTTCTGTGCCTTTAGTCAGTGAGTCAGTTGCTGCTTTCAAGGGACTCTCACAATTTGCAGTAAATTGGTCTGAAGAGTATGCTGGCTGCACCTGGTGTTGTGCTCCATGCACTGGAAGTATTAGAATCCCTTTCATTTATATTTGGAATGACAAAGCCCTGTAGAAAACCCTTCCAATATTTTTTTTTTTTTTGTACACCAGTTGATCAGGTCAGCATGTGTCCAAGAGAATTAAATCAAAATGATTGTCATCCTATATTATTCATTTCTATTCCTTGTCAGGATGGTCTCTACGGGGTAGAATTACAGGCTTCATCCAAGCATAGCTATTGCTGTAACAGTAGCCAGATCCCTCCTGGCTGGCACAGTTTGAAATTAGTAAAGACACACGAAGCTTTGAAGCATATTCGTATTAGTACAGTTATTTAGAAAATATCATTGCAGCCAAAGTATTATAGCATTATCCACTAGGAGATGTCACTGGTAGGTGATTCCTGCTCCTAGCGGTCGGAGCAGGAGTTGGGAGCCAGGCCAAATCAGATATCAGTAGATCAGTGTGTGAAACAGGCCAGAGGGTAAACCAAGAGTCACGTGTCAGGAAGCAGGCAGGGTTAGGTTACCAGGAGATAGAATCAGGCAGTAGAGTAAGGAAGCAGGTACAGCACGGGAAGCAGCCTGAAGCAGGGGAAACCCAGTTGCCTGGCAACTTCCTGTTCCTGTGCTTGGTTTCAATAGAAACAGGGTAACTATAGGACTCACAAAGTTCTACCAATCAGATCCCAGGACTCGGTCCTCTGTTGCAGTTGAGCTTCTAGTTTTGGCAATGGTTAGTAGGTCACTAGATGGTAGCTTGGAACTTTACTGGTTCCAAAGAGCCCTGTGGATTGGGGTTTGAGACCCATGTCCCTGACAGTAAGTCTCTGCTGGGCATTTATCTATATGGTTTCCATTAACATAGTATCTGAGCACCTCACAGTCTTTAATGTGTTTATCGTCACAACATCCCTGTGCGGCAGGGCAGTGCTATTATCTCCATTTGTGGAAATAATTTCCCTAATACATTTACAAAGATTTATCACAACTCAGCTTCCGCACAAGTGTTTCTTTATTACTTCAAAGGCCACTTGGTTTTGATTACATCCAAACTAAAAAAACAAGTGTCTGCACACTCTGACTCTATATCCTAGCAACAACAAAGTTATAAGCATTAGCCAAATACTCACAATAGGATCTTCAGGCTTGGGAGATACCATCCCAACACGGCACACCTCCAGAAGGGTAAGGACCAGCTACCGTACCAACTACACAATAATAAGTGATGTCATTGCTAGTTATCAGACCTTAGCTAAAGCCAGATGAGGCGGTTTAGAGCACAGCCCTGTGCTTTGGCCCAGCTGAGGTAAGGTTAATGGCTGGGTTCCTCTCTTCAACGTTTTCGTCTTGTCTTATTTGCTGTATTTCTGCATAACTACTAACCCAAGCACGTCTTTACAATAAATTAAACAAATCTATATAACCAATTGATTACCATACCAGGTACTCAATTCACCATGTGTTCTTCATTTTAGTTACCTCAGCCCCAGCCTTAAGTAAGAGAATGCTGGTATTTCAAGGACCACTACAGTTTTAACACAAACAACCCTTCGTTTTCATGATTTCATTCTTTTTGGTCATGTGCTTTGGGCCTATTCCTCCTCCTAACATCCAGACTCAATTTACAACCATAGTTCACCCAGGCCCAATGTAGGCCTCTATTCCGACCCTATTGTACAGACAAGGAATTGAGTCACCAAGAGACTAGGGTCCATATTTTCAAAGGTGTTTAGGTGCCTAGCTTCTACTGATTTTAGTGGGGCGGAGGCACCCAAATACCTTTAAATCTGGCCCTAAGTGACTTGCCCAAGGTCACACAGAGATTCTGTGACAAAGCAGCAAACTTAACATGGGTTTCTAAGTAGGGTTGCCAATTTTGCTTGGATGTATTCCTGGAGGTTTAACCACATGACATAATCCTTAATTAAAAATTAATCTTTAATTACTGGAGACTCCAGGACAATCATGGAGGGTTGGCAACCCTATCTTTAAGTCCCAATCTAGTGCCCTAAGCAGGGCCGGCGCAACCCATTAGGTGACCTAGGCGGTTGCCTAGGGCACTACAATTTGGAGGTCGGCGACCGCGGCAGCATTTCAGCGGCGGGACCTTCCGCTGCCTCTGTGGGGGGCGGCATTTTGGGGCGGGACCTTCCGCCGCCTAGGGCGGCAGAAAAGCTGGCAGCGCTCCTGGCCCTAAGCACTGGACCACCGTTCCCCTCCTTGCTACTCCCACTGTCCACTGTATTCAGTGGTTACTGTAGTTCAGGTGTTACAACAAAAACCCCCTCCAGATTGGAAACTTAACTCACAAGTGAAATGGGAACAAAATCAGGCCTTAATCCCCTGTCTTTATTCTGACTTTTAATAAAAAAAAGTAGCCGCATAGCATAATTACCTACTCCTCAAATACGTCCTTGTCACCATTAGCCCAAACCTCCCACCAAATCCAAAGGCGTTAGTTAATGATGTTCTCATTGCTACACACACATCACTCACATAATCAGTGTTGACTCTGCACAAACGAGGAAATAAACCAAATCAACAGCTATATTAATATATCAGCTCCACTGAAAGCATAGGAAAAATGCAATGTTTGCAAAAGGGGGGAGGGAATTGATGGGACAAGGAATTTTATTGTGGCACGTTTGAGAGTAGCGCACACAATGGAGAGTGAATAAAGTCCATATAAAAATACCTGGCAGCACTCCCTTTAAATCTGTCAAGGTGCGAGATTCTTATTTGAGTTGATTTACTGGGTCTTACAAGGAAGCAATCATTATTAATCCAAATAACTCATTCCCACCCTGTGTATGAAAGCAGAAGTTAGATGAAGGTCACAGAGAAGAAATGATAAAACGTCAGGCATCTTGAGCTGCTTTAGTTTTATTAAGAAGCACATTTTGTCAGGAAGCGGATATTGCAAACGCTAATAAATATGAGAGTTGGATTCTTCACAATGCAATGCTCATGCTTTGCATTGGATTCACCCGTACTGGCGTTGCTAAGGAGCTGATGAATGAGGCAGGGAAGGTGGATTTACTGGCTTCCTTTTTACTAAGGGATATTGTAACAACAGGCATTGTGAATTCTGTTGATGGTAGAGAGCAAAGTAAGGACTTGGGTAAATGTTTCAAAAATGCCTGTGTGACCTAGGCATTTAATTATTATTTTCTAAAGGGACTTAGGAGACTTTTGAAGATGAGACTTAAGCACCTCTGAACATTTTACCCCTTGTCTATAATTGGCATTTGCCCAGATTCAGCCATTGGTGTCCAGCACCTATTTCTGTTTCAAGCAGGATGTTCAACTAAAACGAACGGTGGCTACCCTGGCTGCTAGCCATTGATTTCTGAGTCCCCAAAATAGACAAAGCCTGACAGACAAAAGCCCAAAGGAGTCCCTGTAGACATTTGGTGAGGCTTGTGAAGAAAACAGCTCCATCTTTTGGCTTGATAAGCAAGTATGTAACCAAGACATTGGCTACAAAGCACACTTCCATCCAGAATTAGAAAAGTGGTGTCAAAGGCAACAGGAAGTTATTTACCAACATTGAGAGTGCTGCCAAGCCAATACCATTAGATATGTCCATGAATGCTTTTGAGTGGGAATTACCACCAGATGGTCTGCCACCAGCAAACGTTAAGAATTCTGGGGCTGCATGGTGGAATGTGGATAACTTGGTGACAGGTCACCTTAGAAATAACTAAGATGCACTAGGTTCTGCAGAAAAGTGGTATAAAGTGGTCTTTGGATTTTATGTTCTCTTTTTTTTTGTTTTTTGATGTTTGTTCTTCATTTTTTTTTTTGGTTGGTTTTTGTTTGTTTGTTTGTGTTTTTTTGCCTCCTGGAATCATTTATGGGCCCATAATACTGTGAGATGAGAAGACTATATTTTTTGTTGTTCCAGCCTCATAAATGCTGCCTTGAGGCATTCAAAAGCCCCTGAAGAATATAAACATCAATACAACCAATATCACCTTCCACACACCCCCAGGAATTGTTTACCACACGCAAAAAGCTGCACAAAAAGCACACAAAGTTAACTTAAGGCAATCAAGGGCCTGTTCTTACTCCCAGTGAAGACCATGAAAAACTCTCGACAGTGAATTGGAGATATATTTTCCAGAGATGTTGTTCGCCAACATGTGAACAGAAATATTATCAGAGGAAGTTTCATTGATACACTGACAGTGAGATAATTAAAGCCTCCTCAAGTTCCAAATACGTTGGCAGCTGCAAATCCATTCAGCAAGTACCATTCCAGGGTCCCGACGCTCCCCTTCTGTGGAACTGTTGCATATTATATTACACTTGTAGAAAATAAAGCTTGATAGAGCACAGATTCCCTCCCAAGAATGACTATTCAGAGGTAATCCATTGGCAAATGTGCAGGAAGTGGTGTCAAGTTGCAGTTCTTCAGTCCCCATAGAACACCTGTACAGACTCAGAATGAACAAGATAGAATGTTAACATAAGAACAGCCTAAGGTCCATGTAGCCCAGTATCCTGTCTTTGAACAGTGGCCCATGCCAGATGCCCCAGAGGGAATGAACAGAACAGGAATCATCAAGTGATCCATCCCCTGTCGCCCATTCCCAGCTTCTGGCAAACAGAGGCTAGGGACACTATCCCTGCCCATCCTGGCTAACAGCCATTGATGGACCTATCCTCCATGAACTTATCTAGTTCTTTTTGGAACCCTGTTACAGTCTTGGCCTTCACAACATCCTCTGGCAAGGAGTTCCACAGGTTGACTGTGCGTTGTGTGAAAAAATACTTCCTTTTGTTTGTTTTAAAGCTGCTGCCTATTAATTTCATTTGGTGACCACAAGTTCTTGTGTTATGAGAAGGAGTAAATAACACTTCCTTATTTACTTTCTCCACACCAGTCATGATTTTATAGACTTCTATCATATCTCCCCTTAGTTGTCCCTTTTACAAGCTGAAAAGTCCCAGTTGTATTGATCACTCCTCATATGGAAGCTGTTCCATACCCCTAATCATTTTTGTTGCCCTTTTCTGAACCTTTTCCAATTCCAATATATCTTTTTTGAGATGGGGCATCCACATTTGCACGCAGTATTCAAGATGTGGGCTGTACCATGGATTTATGTAGAGGCAATATGATATTTTCTGTCTTACTATTTATCCCTTTCTTAATGATTTCCAACATTCTGTTAGCTTTTTTGACTGCCGCTGCACATTGAGTGGATGTTTTCAGAGAAGCATCCACAATGACTCCAAAATCTCTTTCTTGAGTGGTAACAGCTAATTTAGACCCCATTATTTTATATGTATAGTTGAGATTATGTTTTCCAATGTGCATTACTTTGCATTTATCAACATTGAATTTCATTCACAAATCCTGAAGAGGCAAATATTTGATAAATCCATGCTTCCGATGCTATACACTCCAATTAAAAGTTGTTTTCAGAGAAGACACAGATATGTTACACACTACCTTGGTGTAGTTTTGGTTTTAACATTTGGCTAATTTTTGAAACAGACAAAGCAAGAGATAAGACTAACAGCAGCCTATTCCACAATTAATTGAGCATCACAAAGCAGTAGTGGCAGACATATTAAAAAAAAAAACTTTCAAATATGCCCAATAATAGATTTGCACTATAGGAACTAAAGATAGGAGAAGGCTGATAAGTCCTGCATGATAGACTATATGGGATATCGGCAACTAAACAGAAGAAGCTGGTAGCTCAGATGCGGTAGTCTATGTGCTAAGCAGTAGAAAATTATAGGTCCTGAATGGGAATCTGTGGGATATCAGTATGGGATATAAGGAACTAAACAGCAGAAGCTAAGTCCTGTGCAGTAGTCTATGGGATATCAGTAGGAAATAGGTGTGGTCTGCCTCTTTAAGAGTCAGGGGCCTCATGACAGCCAGCTGGGTTCTGTTATCAGACCCAGCTGGGGGAGGGATGAGGTGGTGATTCTAAAGGGCTGAGCGAGCTCCGCTGAAGAAGCTGCAGGAGAAAGAGGGCAGACAGCCAAGAGAGGAGCTGCAGGAGAGAGGGGGGCTTCTGCAGGAGTCTCTGGAGCAAGGGGAATCGAGGGAAGGGTGCGTCCTCCTTTCAGCCCCAAGGGTGCATCTGCATTTGAGCTAGGAGGTGAGATTCCCAGCTGGCGTTGGTGTACCCAAGCTAGTGCCCCAAAATAGTAGAGTGTCTGCAATGGCATAGGCGGCGGCTTGGGCTAGCCACCAAGTGCGTACCCAGGGTGGGGATTGTACTTAGAGGGGCTAGCCCGAGTGGCTGCCCGTGCTGCCACAGAGGCAATGCTGGTTTAGGGGCTAGCCTGAGCACATCTATGTGAGCTGGGAATCACACCTTCCAGCTCACATGTAGACGCATCCTAACAAAGGCAAGGGGAAAAGCTGCAAAAGACTGTCACCCGGGGTAAGGTGGGGGCAGATTAGCTGCTTTATGTGTTTGCTCTTTTTGCCTAACTTCTATATTTGAACAATAAAACTGTGCCCAAAAAGAGACTTGGGCCTGGCAGCGAGTCCTTCTTGGGAAGGTCGGGAGACCAAACCTGAGTGAGGGGAAATAGAGGCAGCAGCTAGCCGGAAGCCAGGCCAGGCAGGCGAAGTTGCAAGAAGGCAACTGTAGGCATGCCCTAGCTGCCTCTGGATGTTACTCTCGCTCAACTGAATCAGAGCTGTATGTGCATTTTCCTGGCTGTGAACCAGATGGTCTTTATAGGCAGAATGTTGGAAGTAACAGACTCTCAGCCAGCAAGTGTTGGGACGGCTGCAGGGGCCTTGTGCTTATCCTGTTTACATTGCTCTGTAGCAGCTTGTCGGAATGAGTAAGGAAGGACATTGATGGGGCTTATGAAGTGATTACCAGCCAGCCTGTCTTAGACACAATGCACGGCTTCAACGGCTTTACCACAGAGAAAATGGGGAGATCCGCAGAGCACCAGCAGGACTGAGAAGACCTCCTTGGGGAATAAGAATCCTAGGTATTTGACTCCTTTGTAGCTTTGTGCAATCTGTGAAGAATGGCCAAGCGAGCACTAAATTGGATGTGAAAGTTAATCTTCATACACTGGGAGCAGAAAAAATAGAAGGAAAAATAAACTTTGCTGGAAGATATTTTGGGGTCATTTGGAGCCCTGTTTTTAACTGTGAGGGTGAAATGCCAGAGCTGGAGCTACTGTGGAATTTCTTTGATGTTTGGGCTGTATGGCATTGCCTATGTACTGCGGTGACATTAATCAGGTTTGTTATATCCTGTTTTTCAAGTGCATAAAAAGAGTCTTGTGCATCTCACCCGTGCAAATTATGTCCTACAATAAGCAGCCCTGTTCTGAGGAAATGTAGCTCTGATGCATTAGTTCCCTGAAGGGTGTGGGCGGTAGTTAGAAAAAGCACTAAAGGATCTGAAATTGTTTAGTACACACAGTTAGTTGTTCTGCTTGCCTGTCTGGAGCACAGTCACTTGTATCTGACAGGACAAAATGTAGTGGTACAAAATGACTAGTGGTCCAATATTGATTGATATAGAAATTAGAGTTGGCTAGAAAAGTGAATTTCCATTTTGCAGAAAATTCCCGGCTTTTGACATTTTGTTCCTCGTTGGAGCAAAATATTGACATTGCGGAATTTCCTGTGAAATGGAACAATCCATTTTGGTAGCTGGCACACCAGATGGGCAGACTGGTCAGCCTGGTTTACATCAAAAGTTTTGATGTAATCGACATGTTCCTGTGGAATGTTTCAATTCTATTTGATCAGCATTTTCTTAGGGGGAAAAATAGTTTATAGGAAAATTTTTGACCATCCGAAGCTCTTGATTGCCACCAAGTTAAAGAAGTATGGGCTGGATGAATGGACTGTAAGGTGGATAGAAAGCTGGCTAGATCGTCGGGCTCAACGGGTAGTGATCAATGGCTCCATGTCTAGTTGGCAGCCGGTTTCAAGTGGAGTGCCCCAAGGGTCGGTCCTGGGGCCGGTTTTGTTTAATATCTTTATTAATGATCTGGAGGATGGTGTGGACTGCACTCTCAGCAAGTTTGCAGATGACACTAAACTAGGAGGCGTGGTAGATACACTAGAGGGTAGGGATCGGATACAGAGGGACCTAGACAAATTAGAGGATTGGGCAGAAAAAAACCTGATGAGGTTCAACAAGGACAAGTGCAGAGTCTTGCACTTAGGACGGAAGAATCCCATGCACTGCTACAGACTAGGGACCGAATGGCTAGGTAGCAGTTCTGCTGAAAAGGACCTAGGGGTCACAGTGGACGAGAAGCTGGATATGAGTCAACAGTGTGCTCTTGTTGCCAAGAAGGCTAACGGCATTTTGGGCTGTATAAGTAGGGGCATTGCCAGCAGATCGAGGAACGTGATCGTTCCCCTTTATTCGACATTGGTGAGGCCTCATCTGGAATACTGTGTCCAGTTTTGGTCCCCACACTACAAGAAGGATGTGGAAAAATTGGAAAGAGTCCAGCGGAGGGCAACAAAAATGATTAGGGGTCTGGAGCACATGACTTATGAGGAGAGGCTGAGAGAACTGGGATTGTTTAGTCTCCAGAAGAGAAGAATGAGGGGGGATTTGATAGCAGCCTTCAACTACCTGAAGGGGGGTTCCAAAGAGGATGGAGCTCGGCTGTTCTCAGTGGTGGCAGATGACAGAACAAGGAGCAATGGTCTCAAGTTGCAGTGGGGGAGGTCCAGGTTGGATATCAGGAAAAACTATTTCACTAGGAGGGTGGTGAAACACTGGAATGCGTTACCTAGGGAGGTGGTAGAGTCTCCTTCCTTGGAGGTTTTTAAGGCCCGGCTTGACAAAGCCCTGGCTGGGATGATTTAGCTGGGAATTGGTCCTGCTTTGAGCAGGGGGTTGGACTAGATGACCTCTTGAGGTCCCTTCCAACTCTGATATTCTATGATTCTATGATTCTATGATTGGGTAAAACACCAACAGTAAGAACTCAATGTGCTTGGCTGGCTGGTTGTTGCTCATATGCTCAGGGTCTAATTGATTGCCATATGTGGGGTTGGGAAGGAATTTTCCCCCAAATCAAGCTGGCAATGACTTTGGGGGTTCTTTGTCTTCCTCTGCAACATGGGGCGTGGGTTGCTTGCCAGGATCATCTGGTTATATCTGACTTAATCAATTCCCTGCCATTGCATGGGCCTCGGGCATTGGTGCACCTTGGTCCCTCCTATTCTCTGCCTGTGTCACATAATAGTTTAGTCACCGCAGGACTGTAATAGTTTGATCTAATTTTGGTTGTTGGATTTAGTGGGTGGGTGCTTTTGGTGGCCCAGGATGTACGGGAGGACAGACTGGATGATCTGGTGGTCCCTTCTGGGCTTAAACTGTGAAATTGCATTCACAGTCCAATTTGATGCAAGCTGTAGTGGCATTGGTGGTACCTTTGATTTTCTATTAAGTATATAAGAAAGAGGGGCAAACTACTTCAGATAAAATAATACTTGCTCCCATTCCGCAAAAGAAAAAAGTGAGAAAAACTTTGACTTAATTTTAATTAATTTTGACTAAATATTTTTCAATAACTATAGCCCTGATCAACATTTCAAAATTCAATTAAAAAATAAAATAGGGAACATTTAAAAAAAATTCAAAAACATTTTGCATTTCCCCCCCTTCTTTTGATCAGCTATTTTTAAAAATGAATGTATAAAATGTTAGTTGTTTCTACTTCATTAGCAGGAAATCTCCAATTTTGTCGTTGGTTTTGGCAAGGGAAAGAGAAGTGGTATGTGAGATGTTAGTCATGTGACTTCCACTCATGCTTTCTACGCAGGGCTGGTTCCCCGTATGAAACAGTATGAAGACTTTTGGGCCAGTTATAGAAATATCCTAGACGGAAAAATCAAATTTTCTGCAAGTGAATTTAACAGTATATCTTTTAATTAGTTACATTTGTTGGATAAAGATATTGTTATGCCCTCTCTTTTGGGATGCACAAAATACTTCTCTGCCAATCCCACTCCTAAAAACAACAATGAAAAGTGTAGTGTGTTGCTATTTAATTAAATTGCAGCAAACCTAAGCTCTTTCACAGCAGCTTTTTTACAAACAAATGTATAACAGAAATGCATTTTGGTTTTAGCATCTCAAGTGTTTTGTTTTAACAATCCATATCTGCATTACAAATGTGTTTATGAAAGTCTGTAAGTGCTTCTTGCAATGATAATAGTTTTGAGAAGATATGGTTGTTAGATGGTGTGAGTTTGAGTGGTAATAGTATTTAGATATTGCAGTTTTTATATAAATATTATCCACAGTCCTATTATTTACGTAGGGATGTGCACAGACCCCGGTCTACCCCCTATTACAGTCTTTAAGGCTGGCATAAACAACTCAAAATGGATTTAGGTTTTGTTACAAGCTGCAGGTTTTTTGACAGGGTAACAAGAAAGAAAAGCAGAACTTCAGAGGGAGGGACAACCCTCCACTGCTTTGGATGAGCCTTGAAAAGCTTGCAGCTAAATTTTCAAAAGTGATAACCGGTTCTTGAGGACCTGATTGACCAAGGTGCTGAGCACTCTCAGCTCCAACTGGCATTGCATGTCCTCAACACCTCTGAACATTCAGGCTGAAATACCCCAACGCTGCACTCCCCAAATCAATGACCACATTTGAAAATGTTGGTGTTAGCATCTAGACAAAACCAGAGAGAGGTTCTGATGATGTAAAATCTCATGGTTGTGTGTGTGTGTGTGGGGGGGGTACTTTTCCCCACTGACCCTTTTTGACATTCAGACATGTCAGAGCTTTCTTCCATTGGGTAAAAATCACAGCCCTTTTGATGTGAAAGGTCTTGTCATTACTTGACTCTGTTCATCTTAGTGGATTTTAAAGTGCTTTACAGGCTTGACTGATTCTGCTAAAAATCTGGGTCTGCTCCTGCCTTCTTTTCATTTGGGGTGCAAATGTGGGGTCACATTGCATTCAATCAGAAATCACCTGTGGGGCAAAATTTGGCAAAAGAACACACAGTAATATTGTCACAACTGTTTAGGACAGAGTGAAGAATGTTATATCCAACTGAAGGGTACTTGTTTAGACACCAGAGTTAATGCCTCTTGTATGTACAGTTCAGGGGATTTCGGTTTTGTCTGAGGAATGGTGATAACAATGTATCTTAACACCTTACTGGGGCATTGGTACAATATTACAGCTGTTGACATAACTCAAATACTCAGTCATGAGTAAAAATATTGATTTCTGTGCATTGCTTGTGTACAAAATATTAGCCACCAGATATTTGTGAAAATGTCCACAAATCCTGAAAGTTTCATGAATTTCAGCATTCATCCGTACATTTTATAACAGAAGTTTGTCATCCAGTCAGGGAACGAGAAAATATCCTGTGACTTGGGTAACCAAATAACACACTGCACATAGCAAATAGCCTAAGTGAACAGTTTGGCTGATTTTTTTTGCATAATAGGTTGCTTGCAAACTATTCAGTGGGTGCTTGCCAGAGATGAGGGACATTTGCAGAAATCAGTATTAGTTTGCAAACGATTCACAAGCCGAAAGAATGACTAAATTCACTGTGGATATTCTTCAGAGTGAATAATTCCCCAGCTCTATTCAAAACAGACACCTAGGGAAGAGTGTCCCCTACTTATATGAGTCACTATGACCTCTTCTGGCCATATTTGAGCTTTTCCCTTGAGATGTCTCCAATGGCCCCAACATTCTTTAGCTTAGGACAGTGATTCTGATACTTCTATGTATCAGGATCCATTTAGCAATATGGGAAGGGCAGTACAGTCACAGATTGATACCTGTTGGCAACCCCCAAGTTGTGAGAAAATCTGACAAAATCAAAGCTGGAGATCATATGTCTAGCCATTTTAAAAACACGTAATGTAGGGAATCTGGTATTCTGAATAAAAGGAACATTTTTAATGTGAATTTAAATGCTGACAGTATAAAGGTGGAGTTTGAGAACCTTTTCACCAGACGTCAGACCCCTGGTTGTATTTTTAAAATAATTTGGTGTATATTGTGAATGTACAGAGAAATGACCTTTATTTGTTCCATGTATCTCAAATGTGGACAGGACAATATACATATGCTGGGCTACCCATTCTATCTGGGTAAGAGTTGTTGATTGTGAATGCTATGAAAGCCAAACAAGCACTTAAGGATTGTCAATCATGTATGCCATGAGGCATACAAATACTACAGTTATTCACATGTGATCAAAACTGGTGCAGTCATTTGCACATCCAGATGAAAACGCAAGTGCAGGTGGCTTGCACAAATGTATTTAATCTTTAAAAAAAATTGCTACATGTCGTCCTTGCAATGTAATGAGCTTGTGATTCAGATATTTTTAAACAAAAATGTCACATTGTTTTTGAATACATCATGCAACTGTCTCCAGCTTTGATATGGTAACATGCCAGGAAAACTCTATACCATCCAATCAGTAAGACAGTACTTTCTAGTGCATTATTTTTATTCTAATGCTATAATACAGCAAGCCCTGCAGTGCATTGACTCATGCAGCTTCTTCCATCTCTTCATCACAGCAGTCGGTTCTTTCCTAGCCTGTGCGAGCTGCAAATCCGATTTAGTTTAAAAGCAACGTCAGCCACAATATCTTTCTGCTCACAAACCATGTTTCTCTAATATATAAATATTGTTGGGTTGTAATTGGGGGTCTATTAAAACCTGTTTGGATAGCAGAGCATAAGGTGGTTCAAAGTTGGAGGGAACAAATACAAGTTTTACACAGTAGGCTTCAGAATCCAAAGTCTGACTTTGACTGGAGGCTTTTTGGATCTCAAGGCGAGACCTTGTCTCTGATGCTCTGCTCTCCCTGTGCGCTTGAGCCCCGTGCCCGTATGGAGAGCAGAATGTTGGAGTCTAGAACGACTTTAAACTTCTCAGAGAGGAGGTCCTCTCACAAACCTTTCTCCTCTGAGTGGGGGGGAGGATTTGTAGGTAGGAAAACCCCAGGGGGCGCTGTCATTCTGTTAGTCATAAATGTATGATTTCCCTGGGAGTTCCTTGGGCCAGCTGGCTATGCAAAGGACATTTCCTCTCCCTTTGCTTTACAGACAGAGCTTCTAGTACTATATCTGAATCAGTGCACTCCACTGCATTGTATGGGTGGGGGGGGGTCTCAAAAAAGCTCCTTCCCTTCCTTGGATGATCTGCAAAAGGGCTGGCTGTAGTCATTGCAGTGCAGGGAAAATTTTTGTTGTGCGTTCTGGAGGACACATGTTGCTCCAAAGGGGATAGGGAGGAATTATGCAAATAAACCCAACTCTCCCTTCTCCAATGAGCGGGGAACAGTCAGCATCATCTGGCCTGGGTAGCTGCACACATGCCCTGTGTACTGGGATGCTTGAGGGCCTAGGCCTGCATCTAAAGCACCAATGGGGCTGTGATCTTCCCCCATTTACCTGACTGTGGCGTTTATGTTTAGTCGAGGTGGACGTGCATGTAATCTAGTGAACTGAGGCTGAAAGTGGCAGCTAGGATCTCTTGAGTTCTCATCCTGGCTCTGCCACTGTCTCACAGAACAGCCTTGGACAAACTACTTAACCCCACACCATCTATTTTCCCATCTGTAAAATGGGAGATAATAATCCTCATTTACCACATAGCACCGTTGTGATGGTTCATGAGTTGGTTATTGTTTATACAGCATTTTGGAGATGTAAAGGGGTACTCTGATTATTCTGTTGTTTAACATCACTTGAACTTGATGCAGAAAGCAAAGATTCCTAAAAATGCTCATCTATCTAATCAAATCTAATTTAAATGGGATTTGAGAATCTAACTCCTCTAGGCACCTTTGGAGATCCCAGCATAAATTAACAAGTGATTCTATTGCCTAGATGCAGTGCTGGTAGATGCTGCAGAACAGATTGGTAGATCCAGTACTATTTTATTCCAGTAAATACCAATAAAGGTGGATTTCAGCAGTTCTAGGTATGTTTAAAATGGTTTCCCCATTCTAGGGGGTATATTGCTTCATCCGATGGGCGGGCACTTCAGATGGCAAAGAATTTTTTTTTTTTAAGTTGGCAACATTTGTTTGCTTCAGCCAAAATAGAATGATTTCTGTCCCTGCGGGTCTCTGTCTTTCACAGATAAGGATTTCTCCTGGCTACACCATTAAAATATTTTATGGAGCACAGATGTTCTCTTATAAAAGATGTCAGGCTGCCTCATAATATCCCAAGGCCTTCAATCGGGGTGGGAAACTGTAGATGAGTAGCAGCATTTTCAGGAACACCTAAGTGACTTGGGAACCTAAGTCCCATTGACTGAATTAGGCTCCTAAGTCACTTGGGTGCTTTAAAGTATCAGGGGGTAGCCGTGTTAGTCTGTATCTACAAAAACAATAAAGAGTCTGGTGGCACCTTAAAGACTAACAGATTTATTTGGGCATAAGCTTTCGTGAGTAAAAACCTCACTTCTTCGGATGCATCCGAAGAAGTGAGGTTTTTACTCACGAAAGCTTATGCCCAAATAAATCTGTTAGTCTTTAAGGTGCCACCAGACTCTTTGTTGTTTTTGTANTGCATCCGAAGAAGTGAGGTTTTTACTCACGAAAGCTTATGCCCAAATAAATCTGTTAGTCTTTAAGGTGCCACCAGACTCTTTGTTGTTTTTGGGTGCTTTAGAAAATTTTACTCAAGGGTCTTTTTTTATCTTAAAAAACATTTTTGTAAAAGGTTTTTTTTAATTAGTTATTAGGTGGGGCAAAGATAATACATATAGCAAGCTGTTAATGGAGCAAATAAAAGCTACAAGATTCTGTTGCTCCATTCCCTGAACTGTATTGAGACAAATGCCAGTACTTACTTTTTTGCAAGTTTCTAAAATCCACAGTAACTGCAAGGAGTCAGTTCTAGCTCATGTATAGTTATGTTGCTGATTCACCTTGGAGGCTAGACCAAATGGGTCTCATTTAGTTCCATCTCAGGAGTGTGAAAGGTTGGGATTCTCTCTTAGGGTTGCCCCAGTTTTGGTTGGATGTATTCCTGGAGATTTCATCACATGTCATAAGCTTTAATTAAAGATTAATCTTTAATTCCTGGAGACTCCAGACCAATCCTGAAGGGCTGGCAATCCTATTCCCTCTCTCTCTCTCTCTCTCTCAAGACAAGGGAGAGCTAGATGGAGAAACAGAAGGTCCTGCAGGGACAGACTCTATGAGCATCCAGCTCTGGGACCATAAGCATAAGGGACAAGTTGAAAAGTGGGAAAAATAGTAAAAGGCTCAGGATAATACATCCTATTTCCATTGTCTGAAATAACGTCAGATCAGCATGATGTCTCCTAGCATGATGACTAATTAAAGCACAGAATGTATACAAATACTTCCAGACTGCACACCATTATGTTGTAATGCCCCTCCTTTATTGGAGGTCATTAATAGGAGAGGGTTGGTTTAGAAGATGAGGTGACACTTTTTCGGAGTACCCAGGACTGAGAGTCACCATGTCATCCTCCTGCCTCAGCAAGAGAGAGAGACTCACTGGTGTTAAATAAACTGGATGTCTGCTCCCTGACATCCCCAGTGTGTTAGCCATGCAAGTAATTTCCTCAGGGCTCCGGCAGCCCTTACGTTGCCTAGCAGGTTAACACTCTGCATACTCCAGGCCTCAATCCCAGTTTAATGTCCCTCTCCTCTTAGTTGGGGGGTTCTCATCCCTCTTCCGAGAGCTGGACAAAGTTCAGTATCTTTGCAAGAGCTAGTCTTGCTGTCTGCAATTTATGCTTCTTCCAGCCAGCAGCAGCTTCTCAAGGCTCTGTCTCCTGAGCCTCCCCCAATTTACTGTAGCCACCTGCTGCCCTTTATAGGGAATTTCTTTTCAGGTGGGGCTCTTCCTGTAATTAGGGCTGGTTTAACCCCAGACTCTCCAGCCTCTGGGGCAAGCCACCCTGTTACATTGAAGGTTAAGGCTTTAAGAGATACTGAGTAAGGAGAATGGAAACAGAAATGAGCACATCAAAAACCAAAAGGTATAACATGCTTCTTAGAGTCTAAACCCCATGTCTAATGTGTTTTCTCACCTAAAGCTTCCAACCAGGACAGGTTGGGATCCCATTGTTACGAATTTAATTGCACTGCCCGGCGTGCAGAATGATGGGGTTGCCCTTGTCCCCCAGCTGTAATCCAAATTAACCTTTGAAGTACAACCCCAACAAAGCTCTTCCTCCCATGCTGCTCTCTCCTTCCTGTTGAGTCTGCATTTAGCTCACACTGGTGATTATGAATGAGACAATAGACATTTCAATAGATAGATGCATAAACATCTTTGGTCAGGAGGAAACAAGTTTCTCGCCTCTGTTGGAGAGTAACACCTTGATACAAATGATAAGGACATCCTTTCAGTATAGAGACATAACCTTTTAAAATGTCATCAGTCCATACATTTCACAATGACATTAATGACCAGCATGATCCTGGCTTTCATTAAGATCTTACATGGCACTCTTTATGCTACGATGGTAGTAACGTGTTAAAAGTAATGAGTTTGTTCGTCTTGATCGGAGTTGCTGACACAGAGTAGTGAACCCTTTGCCACTTGGCATTGAGGGGCTCATAGGGAAACAGATGACGACCTCCTTACTAGCTATAGTCCATGAGAGGTGTGTGGCAGAGAGAGGAATCTCAGGCTCACTTGTGGGTAGCAGCTTTGTGCAAAGAGAGCTGATGGGAATGTGATGGAGAATTGAACTATGAGTAAAGTGTGTGGACTTGATCTCTCTCTGTCTCTCACTGCTGTGAATAGGTCACTGTGATCAATGGAGCTACACTAATCTACAGCTGGCGTAAGTTAGAGGAGAATTAGGCCCTCTTGCGGCAAGCCGTCACCTTCACTCTGTCCCTATATTATATTATGATGGGTTAATTACACCATGATTTAAAGCCGGACATGTCTTACAGAGCAGAGTTGAACATCCTCTGTATCTGATCTGCCGCCTCAAACACTAAAAAAAGCCATTGGTTTGCTAATTAGAAAAATAAAGTTACATTCTGATATTAGTCACAGACCATGACTGGGTTTCAATTATGTATTTTTTTTTCTTTTAGCTGGATAAGGGTAACGAACAGATCCTTATCGAATAAATTGATCTACTTTGTTATACTGAACACACTGAGTGCGCTGATGAGAAGCTTTGCCTCTCTCCCTATGCTGGAGATTTTTGGATTGTCTTCCGTGGGGAATTTATAGAGGGAGCTACAAAAGGTCACTTGAAGTTGGCCAGCATCTGTTTCTACATTTGCATTGGAATAGTTGAGTTGAATCAAAGAGTTTGCCCTGCTCTTGAGTTCAGGCCAACTAGGCCTACTCTCCCGCCAGACTCTGACTGTTATGCTCTGGATGAAGAGTGAATGGGAAGGAAAGATGAGCATTTGCTGCTACTAAACCTGCAGGAAACTGGAACTTTTCAGGCTGGTCATGAATTTTTCGATAAAACTTTTTTTTGTTGGAAAATACATTTCAATGAATTTCTCAGTTCAAACAATTAGGGGGGGAAAGGACTGGAAATTGTTGAAACATCCCATTTTGACCTTTTCTAACTGAAAAATTCTGCTTTGTTTTGTTTTTCAGTTCAAAATAATTTTTTGCTTGAAGTTTAAGCTATTTGTCATTTAAAAACAAATCAAAGATAAAAATCAAAACAAAACATTTCCAAAATACCTAAATGACCAACACCAACATTTTTCTTTGGACTTTTCCTTTGCAAAAATCTTTCAATATTTTGACTCTTTTTGTCCTGATTTGAGATGGGAAATTTTTTTGAAATCTCAAAATTTTTCTCTGGGCAGGAAATATGTTTCTCATCTCTAGTCATAAGTGCCCAGTGAGTTTCTTAAACTTAAAGTTACCATCTCAGACCAGGCTAGTGACCAGACCCTACTCACCTAACTCAAGTCCACTTGAGTGGGACCACTTTCATGAGTAAGGTGAACAAGATTTACCCCCAAATCACTCTGAACTGGGATTTATTTTCTAACGTAGGTGAATGAAACTAAGGTTACAGTGATGAATGTGCATAGAAAGGAGAGCATATGCCCCGAGCATTGAAAGTTAGTGCTTTATCTTTAGCTGCTGTCTAAATTTCCATAATAGCATCTCTGAGGTCAAAAGGGGGGAAAGAAGGCAATGGGAATGGTTGGACTAGGAATCTAAAAGCATTTTCAATAATCCTCTAGGACAATGAGCAGAAAAGAGAGGGGAAGAACGGTGGAAAGGAAAGGGCGCGTCTCATATTTCGGGGCATTTTTGTGTTTGTTCTGAGACAAAGCAGGGCGAATTCTATAACAGCATGGCTAGGGCCTCCTGCCATGCAACAGCAAAAGAGCTGGAAGGCTGGAAACGGGACAGCACCTAGCTGTCCCGGCGATGCACACGGAAAATGGGAGATGTGGGCAGGAGCCCAGCAGGCAGGTCGGTGTGATTTTCTAAACTAAAAGCTTCTGTAGTAATAGAGAAGAGCCCTAAAACAGCGCTTTAAGAATCGTTTCCAGCCTTCCATTAGCAGTGAAAGTGTTTTGACAGCCTTGGGAGTTCCACGCGCAGATCTGCAGCAGGATATATTCCTAAAGCTGTAAGTACCTTGGAAGAAATGAGCATTTGAGAGGCTGTGAGCGCTTTGTCTTCTTGGAATTGTATATATGATCATCTGACCGAGGCCGTTCAGGCAGATTAAAATGAGATGCTCAGCAAGGCTTTGGGTGCTGTGATACGCTTCAGGGATTGCAGTATGAGCTTCACCTCCTACTTTAGGATGGTAATTTGTCTTCCTGAGATGTCGGCTTTGTTTTACAGTATCTCCAGGAGCAAAAGAGACATTAAAAAAAATTCTGAGTCTAGACCGAGGTGCAGTGACCCAAGGGGTCAAATGTAATGAACAAGAGGGACTCCAAGAAGGCACGATTGTTTTATGACAGGCCAGGTGAGTCAAGGCTTTGGGTGAATGAGAAACAATTCAGGGATTTGGGGTTCAAAGGAATTAAGGCAAAAATTCTTTTCAACATCAGTCTTACCTGAGGCGCAGGGACTGGCTGCCAAATCAAACCAGCCTTATGAAAAAGTCTGACAGGATTAGACAGAAACTGATAACTTTTCTATAGTGTTTTTTAACCATCCTGTAGAATTTAAGACGGGATTTTATCCCTGCTATTGAATTCTGTTGGATGTGTCATAACCCTATAGGAAGTATCCCATTCTCCATTAATCTATGGGTTTTGGAATAATTTCTACAGAACCCTACTGATTTCACCTCTATTAAATTATATAACATTTCCGTAATAGTGTCTCACAAGTTTAGTTTTGCTGATAATTTGCACTAGCTGAACCCAAGGCATATTCTTCTCATTGCAATAACAAGGTAATATCGACAGTGAAGACAGGTACCTATGATAGGTATTCTGCTTAAAGAAGCAATGTTGACCATCATCGTGACCATTAGCAGGTGGGTCTACATACTTGTTACAAGGCAATGCTCTGCAGATGATAGAACATCAGCCCAAACGTTGTAAAAGAGCCTTTTTTAATGTTGCTGATCATTCCCCTGATGTTGTTGTGTTCTTGTCAATGCTTGTGTTTCACTTGGTTCAGCATATATATCTTCAGAGCCACTTGCTGTATCTTTGTAGTAATGGAATGAGCCCTTGAATTCTTGGAACCCACCCTTTGACCTTTCGGGGTCCAGAACTGTATTCAGAGATGTTCTGCATTCAGAAACTATCTAGACTTCCTGCAGCTTCTGCAACATGCGGTGGGTTGCCAAACAGATAAAAGCAGCAGCAAGACTATTGAATAGCCCCAAGCTTCAGTGCCTACTGCATTAACGTTCTTTGTGCACTAATTAATAAATGAGTATTAAGATGAGAAAATAATGGAGGCAGAGATCTGGGGAACTTCTTGTAAAGGGTCCTGGTGAATTCTCTTTGCCGTGCAGTGTTTCAATAGCCCTCTGCAGCCTAATTGTTTCCTTACAATATTTGACTTTGAATGACCCGCAGCAGCCATATTGCGTCTAGGTAATGTGATAGCTAGCTAAGATAATGCTTTCTCTCTCTTTAGGGTAGATAAGTGCTTGCTCATAAAAAGTATAAGCTATCTCAGTTTTTTCAGGTGTACGGACCTTTTAAAAGAAACATTGGACTCATTTTCCAACTCCCCCTTTTAATTAATTCATTCAGTTGTCTTTCATTGGTATTTTTGAAGTTTGACTTTCCTATGTCGTGTTTAAAAAACGCAGGGCCATATGCTTTCTCCCATTCCTCAGAGGGAATGTTGTCCAGTGGTTAGAAATGGGATCATTCAGGAACTCAGAACTCCTGGAGTCCATTTCTAGTTTTACTATTGACCAGTTGTTTGACTAGTTACTGAACCTCTCTGCCTCTGGGCTTGCCCATTGATAAAATGGGGATGATAACAGTGGAAGGGTAGCTTCTCTGGTTAAGGCACTGGACTGAAACTCAGGAGATGTAGATTCGGTTCTGGGCTTAGCCACAGGATTCTGGTGTGACCCGGGGCAGGTTTCTCGTTCTGTCTGTGCCTCCATCCCACATCTGTAAAATGGGGATAATAAAACTTCAGACCTCAAAGGAGAAATTAGTTAATTCATATTGGTGAGGCACTCAGATACTTACAGGTTGGTTATGAGAGTCTTAGTTAGTGACTGTGAAGCATTTTGGGATCCTTGGGTGAAAGATGTGCTAGAGGGTCAGTTGTTTATATAATTCCCTGTTTAAATTCATTTCACTTGTGTCGCTTTTTCTATCTACTTCATACTAAAGAGGTCATTGGTGCTACATTGCTTTCATTGGTAGTCTTGGTTCTTCTCAGAATGGTCCTGGAGTTTCTATTCTATGGCACATATTGATTTCAGTATATATAGCCCATTGCCTTATAATGTATCATTAAATGGGAGAAGGATCTGTTATGTTATCTTGCTCTGTCTCTTTCCGAATCGCCAGGTGCCAACCTTTTTTATTTTTTTCCTTGCCGCTGAGAAGATAAATTTGGTTTGACATAATTAGTTAATTTTAAAAAAATCAATTATTGTAGTGACTCGAAAGGAGATCCAAGTCAAATGAAGTAAATAAGCGTGGGGTCTGTTTCACAGATTTATAGGTGGCAAACTGAAATGTCAAGGGGTCATGCATTCATCTGTCAATTTATAATGCAATTAGACAAGATAATTGAGTAAACTAAGCTTTCACTGATGGCTGAAAAACACGTTAACCTAATTTCATTTGCTTTGATAACTGTGCAGCATCACTGAAGGTGGGCCCAAGCTGCAAAACTCTGATCTGAATCCGGATTTAGAACAAACTCAAAGGAGCTCTGGTCTGGGGGGGTTCTGATTCTGGACCCGTCTCTGCATGCCTCAGGCTCAGCAGGTTAAAGAATTGAAACGATGAGAACAATTATAAATATGAGCCGTGTGCGATTTCTTATTGCAACCCACAAATTATAGAAAGCCTTGAGGGGAAATAATTATACTGGCACTTACATAACAATTTTCATCCTACTATCTCCATGTGCTCTACAAAGGTGGATACATATTAATTTCCTCATTTACAGATGGGAAAACTGAAGTCCAGAGAGGTTAAGTGACTTGCCCAAGATCTCACAAGTCAACAGCAAAGTCAGGAATAGAAACTAGGTTTCCTGATTCTGGACCGAGTCCCGTACTCTAGATCCCTAGACAATACTGTTCCCTGGAAATGGACACATATTCTATGAAAGATTATCAAAGTCATGTGGATGACTTGGAAAGGGCCATAAACAGTGGGAAAGAGATAGAAATTGGGCCACTAATTTGAATTGCTGTGTTTCTCTGGTCCCACGGTCAGTTAGCTATTGAAAGGGTAGAACTGACTGGTCTATGAGAGGGGCTACCAAGTCAATGCTGGACTTCGAGGCTACAACTGTTTGCTTGCATTGTGTTTTCCCTCTGAGTGACTTGTAAATTGGTAATCTCTTCAGAGTTGTATGCAATTTTAACCTTAACATTTTCAGACTGAACACAATTAAAGAGGTGGAATCAAGTTAAATTTAGCCCCAAACTTAAGTCTTGTTTAAGAACCACCAGCTTTTATAAAATCTAAAGCAAATGCTGTCCTAATGTTTCTCCCTTTATGGAATGGAAATAGTGATTTATTAACAATAAAAACTCGCTCCCTGCAGTATTTGGAACTTAGAAGTCACACCCTTGTGCTTGGGAATAAGCATTTGAATGTGAAATTGAGAAGAAACTGATTAGTGTGGTTTGTTGTCCATTAGCCCAGCTGGAGCTAGGAGGAAAATACAAATAAACAATAGAATAGTGGGGAGAAATAATTTTTCAAAATTATTTAAGTTTTAACAATTTAAGGCTGAATAGAAGCCTTAAAATATTGAAGAGCGAAGGTAGAGTACGCTATTCCTTGTGTGAGTCAGGGCATGTTGAAGCCCAGACAGCTGGGTCTAGTGGGCTTGTCTACAAAATATAATCTGCACTACTCAACCCCCTAGAAAGGTGTGATGACAATACCTAACATATCTGCAAACACCTCCATACTGACCCCTTCATACTGTCTGCTTTCAGTTACCTGCAAATTAATTGCACCAGGCAGCTTCTAACATCAGAATTATGTTTACCCCAACAGCCAATCTGTTTCAGTGTAGTGACATTAACATACTATTTTAACATTATGACCGAGAATAGAAGAGAACCATTTCCCACTGCTGTGGTCTCTGGATTAATTCACCAAGCTGTATGTATATTGTTTCACTGAGTTTGTTTCTCCAATTTAAACACTGAGCAGGAGCAACCACTGTTCTGTTTGAATTGGGGAGGAGGGGGATGATCTATGAGTCTGAGCCTGAACTCCTTTGAAAATTAGCATTTAAGATCATTATTGCATTTTTCCTTTATGATTGTAGGAAACTCTTGGATAATTATGGAGTTCACAGCGCCAAAGCACACAGAGAATTTGTAGTTTTTAAGAGGGTGCTTAAAGGTGGGTTTTGTCCAGCATAAAACATGCCATTAAGCTGAAGATAATGCAGTCTCTTACTTCATAAATACAACTGGGTCTTTTATGGCTATGGAGACTCTAGTCTTGGTTAATAAAAAAACCCAAAGGAACTGAATCAGGATCCTAGCATTCTGATCAGAGTGAAGTGGCACCAGAAACATAGCAGGCAGTAGGATAACTCGGGACCAACAGAGACACAGATGCCCGGCCCAGTAACAGCATTGATAAGTAACCATCAGAACACTGGGAAGTCAAGGGTACTTCACTACCTCAGCCTCTTTACCTCCTTCTGATAACAGATCTGCTTCCCTACTCCTCTGCTCCTTCCCCAGAGTCAAGTTGTACCCCACTTATCGTGCCTGACAGCCACAACGCACCCTTCCCAGGGTCTGTGGCTCTGGGGCAGCCCCACCATGCCAACTGCCCTGGGGCTGGGGACTCCAGGGCTTCCAAACTTCTGGGCCAGCTGGTCCCTGGGCTTGCTGCTCTGAAGCTAGACAGCTGAGCCTGGGAGACCTGGGGTCCCCAGCTTCAGGGAAGTCTGCATGGCAGAGCTTCCCCAGGATCTGAAAGCCCCTGCTGCCCAACAGCCTGCCAGGAAACTGGGAAACTGTGATTGGACAAAAGTTCATTGAACCCAAAACAATTCCACCAAACATTTCAGGTTTGAACTGGCATTTTCCTGACCAGCTTTAGTCTGATCCTGACTCTCACTTGGAGGGGCCAAACTGATTTAGGCCATGTTCTAGCAAGACACTGAAGCATGTGCGTAATTTTAAGGATGTGAGTAGTTCTGTTGAAATCAATGGGACTAACATGCTTGTTTGTATTGGGGCCCCAATCACTAGATGTTATACATCAGATAATCTTGGAAAGAACTGACTATATCCATTTGGGGCAGTCAAATATAATTAGCTGTTTCTCATTTCTCCCTGAGGGTGGAAAAACTTCTGCAAACTACCAGATCTGTAGGGCTCTCCACTAAAAGCCCGAATGATGATATACAATGGTATGAACCCTAGAATTTGAAACTGCTAGTTAATAAATGCTAGAAAGTTACTGTAACTTACAAATTAAAGGCCCTAATTTTCACAGCCAGGCTTCAAGATCTAATTAAAGCTGGTGGTGCAGTTTGCAGTGTTTGGAGAGTGGCTGCCTTGTTTAATTTATCAGTGGAGGTTGCTACCTTAATTTTAAAAAGTAACTCCTGTAATTTTTCAAATAAAAAAACTCAAAGCTGGGAAAAGGTCTCTCTCCTGCATTTTATTGGACTTAGGAGGGGAACACAAGGAAGTACTGAAGTGTCCTGAGTGTTGAACCACTCACAACCACTTGGACATGTAAACAGTGCTCGTTTGTTTTTTACCTTCCTCCACAGCATGGGGCACAGGTCACTTTCAGGTTTAAACTAGTGTAAATGGTGGATTTTCTGTAACTTGAAGTCCTTACATCATGATCTGAGGACTTCAGAAACTCAGCCAGAGGTTGGGGTCTATTACAGGAGTGGGTGGGTGAGGTTCTGTGGCCTGCAGTGTGCAGGAGGTAAGACTGGATGATCGTGATGATCCTTTCTTACCTTAAAGTCTATGAGTCTATGAGTATTACTGTAGCACATAGGGGTCCAACTGAGATCTGAGCCCCACTGTGCTAGGTGCTGTACAAATTCATAATAAGAGACAGTCCCTGCCCGGATAAAATGCAAGGTGGCAGAAAGGGAGAATTATCTCTGTTTTATAGCCGGAGAACTGAGGCACAGAGACAGTAAGAGGCTTGCCCAAGGTCACACGGGAAATCCGGGGAGCGATTCCCTGATCGCCAACCCAGTGCCTTAACCATAAGACCGTCCACCTGCTTGTTTCAGATTTCATAGCCGGAACCAGGTCTGTGCTATGTTAAAGTGATGTCGCTAATGTGTTTTCCTAGCCTGTGAACAAAGACCCTGAATAAAAAGGCACTGGAAGCTTTGCCCATTGAATTTGAAGGGTTTTGTTCGCTAGAATCAGAATAGTTGGCCACCATCATTAAGCTAGGGGCAGCTTTAGAAAAAGATTCTTCTTCCGTAATCTTGTTAAACAACAAGCTGTGAGCCTGAACAGTTTTGCCAGATATTCATAGTTGCGATAGAAATGGCAGCCCTTTCTCAAAGAGACAGGATAATTGACGGGTTACTTTGCACCCTCTTGGTTGAAAGAGCATGGTCATAATGTATGAAGAGTAACAGAGGGCAGTGCGGGGAGGGGCCTAATAGCACAAAGTCAGGTGTGGACGAATGCCATTGCAGAGTGAAATGAGATGATATTCAAAGGACTTAATGAAGTCATGGCTTACAGCCGTATCACCCAGCGGCCAGATCCCAAGGGAGGGAGTAAGAAGATCTGGTCTCAGCTCTGCCATGGATTCCTCTCTGTGACCTTATGCAAAAATCATTTCACCTCCCTGTGTGTCTATAAAATAGAGGTGGTGATAATGATCTCCTTTGAAAAATGCTTTGCAATCTACTAACGAACGGTGCTATATAAGAACTAGGAACTATCACCATCCTCTGTCGATGAAGAGCATTGTATAGCTGCTAAGTGTTAATTATTATTTAAATGGCCTTTTTCTTTTATAATGGGCCAACGTGAAACTCCAGATCCAAACACCCCAAACTCCCTGTTTGAAATCCAGTTCCAAGTGCTGAATGTAAATGATTATTTTTAATAGTTGAGAGAGAACAACTCCCTTCATCTTACGCTGCTTAGGGCTGCTTTCTACTCTAGGCAGTGTGTAAAACTGATAGAGCTGCTGTTGAATTTTTTCCATAATCCTAAAACCCTTGATGTCTCCGCCCTCTCCCTGCTTCACTACAGCGTGTGAAGGACAAAGGCAATACAAATGTACACATATCTTTATCAGCAGAAGCTGTGGGGGGGGAGGTTGCTTTCTACATTGCAGCCATCTGACTTAGAAGCGACTTTCCAGCCCAGTGTGGTGTCGATCCCAGAGCTGCCATCCTCTGGCATTATTTCAAATCTAAGCGAATGCCTCAGGCTGGCATTACAGAACAAGAGGATGGAGTTCTACCAATGAAAACGTCTCATGATATCTTATTTAAATCAGACTTTAAAATCCAGATTGTGGTATGGCCGTCCCAGGTCCAATGGGCTAGGGCTAAAAGCGGGTCCAGTACCACCCCAAAAGCTGTGAGGCTCCTGCAGACAGATTCTTCCTTCCCAGCCCGTCGTCCCTTCTACTCTGTAGCCAGCCATGTGTCGTGCTGCTGCCTGCATCAAACCCACTCTGACTGGGCAGCCTGGTTTCCAAAGAAGCTGATCCTGCAGACAATTGTGGCCAAGGAGGAGGATGACGACACTGCAGAATATCAAGGACAGGAGGGAACTAATAAAAGAAATTAAAATGAAGGTGAGGCCGTCTCCAGGTCTCCCATTGGGGACGTACAGAACCAAATACCTTCTTCCTCAATCCAGAGAAGTGACACACTGCCCGCAAGCAGATTTCCAAGTGTGTTCTCATTCCACTGTGGTTGGGATTGAATTGTTAGCTCTGATTGGTTATGAGAGAAGCTGCTGGATTTTGTTTTATGTCTGAGTTTTCTTTAAAATGATATCAAAGGCCCCTGCTGCCCAGGATAAGGGAGGTTTTCTTTTCTTTTAGCTATAACTCTAGTCTAACCAGTATTCGGTGTCATCAGTGCATACATGTGGAAGGATCGTATCTGGGGGTAGATACCACTGAAATACCTGCAGGCTATAATGTAAAGTCTGGTAAAAGCATTGAACAATCTTCTCTTTACACATCGCTTCCTGGGAAATGAAAAGCTAGCTACAATGTGCACAACTGCATGAGCACTTTCAAAGGTTCTTGTCTAGCTAGTTTATTGGGACCCCGTTCTAACTCCACAGGTTTCTGCTGGTGATGCTCATTAAATATCTGTTTAATTCCTTTCAGGCCGTCGAGGCACACGGAAGCAAAACTAGACACAAAGGAAGGGAAATATTTATGAAAATTCACGTCAGCTGCTTGGAGCAGTTTTTACCGTACGAAACAAAGTCTCAGTATATTGGTGCCTTTAGTTACTGGGACTCAGTGTGCAGTAGTAGGCAGGGAACCTGTTCTTCATTCTCCAAATGGCGTCTCTTAAACCAGGGTTCTGCCAGCATGCCCTGGCCACGTGGCTGCCCCCAGGTGATGCGCATTCCCAGATGCTGGCAGATATCAACAGACACCTGCTGTATTTCAGGGGGGGCAGTTACAGGATTCTTCAGTGAGGATTAACATCGGGTATGTGTATGTGTACACAGCGGTAAAAGACCCATGGCAGCAAGTCTCAGAGGCTGGGTCAACTGACTGGGGTTTGTGGGGCTAAAAATAACTGTGTAGACAATCAGGCTCTGACTGGAGCCTGGGCTCTGAAACCCATCAGGGGGGAAGAGTCTCAGAACCTGTCTCCAGCCTGAGCCCAAATGTCAACACTTTTATTTTTAAGTCCTGGACTGTAAGACCAAGCCAGCAGACCCAGATGCTGAACCTTGCTGCCCTGGGGGTTTTGCTGTGTAGACATACCCAAAAGCTAGGAGGGGGATTCACCCAGCAGGCCACGACTACTCTAATTCTCTGAGAGGTTCTGTATCGGCACCGGGCCAGAAATTGGATTAGCCGGGCAATCTGTACTTCATTCTTGGAGCAGAGCGGAAGAGCAGCAAGAGGTTTCTGAGTTAAAAAGGGACAAACAGAAGGTCAGCTCCTTCACCGGTGCAAATCAGCAGCGCTCCATTGAAGTGACACCAGCAGAGGATCTGCCCCACAATTTCTAGCAATCCTGCAGGATCAGGAGGTGAGCCATCCTGCATGTCGCCTGGAGGAGTAAGAAGATACACAGTATTCTCTTACTTCCCTGGGCCGAGTATCTATATCACAGGCAGTAGCCTGGAGAGGAGCAGCCTCCTCACAGGGCCGCTGCTTCCCCTTCACCTCATGCATGTAGGTGGGGATGGGACGGGGAATAGGCGGAGCATCAGCTCCTTACCCCTGCAATGTGCTGGCTAGTGTATCTGAGCCAGTTATAGCGCTCGTGTTGCGTACGTCCTCTCCAGAATAGGGGAATACCGGGAGACAGAGCTTCCTCAGGGGCTGGCCCGAGACTGTGGAATGAACTCCGCAGGAACTAAGGATCATCCCAAACCACCTCCCCTTAGCTCCAAGTCCAAGGCATGTTTCTTTGACCTGCCTGCTCTAACATAGACATCACAATTAGCACTTTGCCAGTTTTGCTCATATATAGACACTTCTCCCCCCTGCAGAGAAGATGAGAGAATAAATATGTAACAGATGTTAGTCACACTGCTCAGTGCATTACTGGAAGGCACTCAGATACTACACTGACGAGCACATTCTAAGAACCCAGGCAGAGCAGAATAGAGAGGAGGCAAATTGTGGCTCCCTGAGTCTCGTTTTGTCTGGGTGATCCTAGGGCAGATTGTAAAATGACATTCTTGCCTGCAGTAAGACACCGAATTGCCGAAGTTCTACTCTACAGCCCTTTAGTATGGAAAATAATAAATCTAGCAACATGTCTTTGTGAGAAAAGCATAGATGGCACCCTCTCCTCTGGGCTTAAAGGGACATGAGCAAGTCATTTGGGCCAAAGAATCAGGGGCAGATGATGGAATGGAATTCTTGGGTTTGTCTTGTTGTGTTTAGATCGTAAGTTCTTTGGGACAGGGGGTATATCTGACCTATGCGCTTTATAGCACCATGTCAAATTCCATCGCTATAGAAATGTTTTTATTATAATAATTTGTCTCTATTATATATCCCAGTAGGAAATGCTCTTTATTCCACCTAAATGTTACATTTCTAAGTAGTGTTCAGGGTTTACCTCTGTGTTTGGGGTGTACATCAGTAAGACTAAACTGTATTAAGTAAGTGCCTGCCCACTACTTTTAAAGTATAAGGATTAGAAGCTTGTTTCTTTCCAGTTGGTAGTTACAGCTACTAATGATTTTTTAAAGTAACATTTAAAATAGAACTTAAGTATGAACAAAGTTGAACAGAAGTACTCTGTAGATGCACTGCACAATGTTTCAAGATACAATGTTTTCTGAAGCTAATTATTCAGAGCTAGAAATATATTTTTATCTCACCAACCCCACTCATTTAAATTCAGGGCAAGTGGAAGGTGCCATCCTATTTGATAACTGAGATTGGTGGGCGGAGCTCAGAAAAGCAAGAAAAGGCCCGTCCTCTGAGGTGAGGAAGGGGCTATAGAGCCTAGTAAGCCACAGATTGAGAGACAAAATTGAAAAATATAGGGTCAGGGTGCAGGGTCAGAACAAGGGAAACCCTACACAGAAAACCCTACATTGACCCACTGCTCCAACAAGGAATCCAGGGTGTCAGAGGATGCCACCCATAGGAACTCTGTACAGACAACTGAATGAACAAGGGGAAAAGCCCTGTAGCTGCAGAGTGAGAGCGCCACACACACAGTCTGTCAGCGTGAAGTGTTCTGTCCACAAAGCAGGTACTGATGGACAGAGTCTGGGCAAGATTCTCCATGCTGTGTGAGGTCTGGCCTGGAGAAATGGATAGTTCTGTCATTCGGTGCCCCCTTCAATGGTTGATTGCTCTCTGGAGACCATCACAGGATTGCCAATTACTGATCTTTGTGATAGTGGGGTTTGTGACATGGATGCTTAGGACTAGACAGAGACCACCAGCTCATTTCACACCAGCCACTCCACAGATTATAAAAACTGGGTGGAAAGTAGTTTTCCCGCTCTGCGAATAGTTTTGAGACTTTGATAAAATTTCCCCATCTCAAATCAGGACAAAATGTTAAAATCTTGAAAATTTTTACACACCAACATTTTTTTTAGTTCCAGTCAATTGAAATGCTTCATTTCAATAATTCCAAAAGATTTAGTTTGAACTGTAATTATTTTTACTCTACATTAGTTTAGATTTTGAAATTGTTATTTTGAACTGCAAGTTCATTTCACTTTGAAAATGTCAAAAATGGCCATTTCAACAACTTCACAAAAAATGGACACAGGAAATTTGAAACTGACCCTTTCCTGTGAAAAGTTACGTTTCAACAAAGCAGGTTTGATGAAAAAATGTTTTGTCGAAAATTCCTGACCAGCATTAGATTATAATGATGTTCAGTCACAGAACTAAACTGGTGACCTGGAGCTAAAAGGCTTTATTTTCCATTACAGATCTGCTGAGTCATTTCTCACATTAGCAGTTCAACCAGCTGAAAGCAAGTAATAAGTACCATGGCTTTGGGAAAACTCATCCAAGTCAGTAGGGCTTAGCGAACTACCTAAATTCTGATACTGACAGATATGGCAATTTCCTGCAATATTCTTGGAAGACCTTATTATATTAAGTGTATGCATTATTGTGAGCCGAGATTGTATATAACATCTTGGGGGGAGATGTGACAGATGTGAGACCTAGGAATTCAAAAGACTATATTGAAAATGTGCCAGACAAGGATGGACTTGTGGGACAATATGTGTTACTGGAGTTCCTGGAGAATTCCTCAGGAGAAGTTCATGTCAATTCCCCAACTCTAGTTATGCAAAAATGTAGTTTTTTGAAGCTACACCATAGGGAGAGGGTCACTGCCTGCTGATTACCTGTTATAGGAGGTGATGATCAAAGGCCAAAGCTATAGAAAGAAATGGCTGATCTGCCCAGTCTTGGTTCTGGTTCTGGATCTAAGATGGATGAACTTGCAACCATGGGAAAACCCAGTTGTGAGTTTTGAAGCACTAAAATCAGAGCCCCTGGTGATCTCTGGTAAGCGTTCTAGCATGTGTAGAGGTTCTTTTATTGTTTTAATATGTTTTCTCTGTAATGCTTTTACCTTAAGAATAAAGGTGCTTGCTTTTCTCAGCTATGTAGTAACTTATAACTGTGGGCAATACACTGGTCACAGCCCTTGAAGACAAGGCACAACACAGGCTCTGGCCTTTTAGGCAGACTGGCTTGCTGGGGAGATCAGCAAGCCCTGAAATCTCCAGTCAGGAGGCAGTGAGTCACGGGTCTCCACCCATGAGAGGTCACCACTGGGAGTCAGAAGTGTAAAGTGCGGGCCCTTGATGGACCACAGGCGAAATATGGATGCAGTTGCCTGAACTGTGACAGAGACCATCTGACTTATACTTGCCAGTCCAAGAGTATGTCCACACTAGACTTTTTAAGAAAATAAGAATGGCCATACTGAGCCACACCAATGGTCCTTCTAGCCCAGTATCCTGTCTTCCAACAGTGGCCAGTGCCAGATGCTTCAGAGGGAATGAACAGAACAAGGCAATTATCGAGTGATCCATCCCCTCATACGATCCCAGCTTCTGGCAGTCAGGGGGTTAGGGACACCAAGAGCATGGGGTTGCATCCCTGACCATCTTGACTAATAGCCATTGATGGACCTATCCTCCATGAACGTATCTAATTATTTTTTGAACCCAGTTATATTTTCAGCCTTCACAACATTCCCTGGCAATGAGTTCCACAGGTTCACTGTGCGTTATATGAAGACATACTTCCTTATGTTTGTTTTAAATCTGTGGCCTAGTAATTTCAGTGGGTGATCCTTAGTTCTTGCGTTATGTAAAGGGGGAAATCACACTTTTTCTCCACACCATTCATGATTTTATAGATCTCTATCATATGCCCCCTCAGTTGTCTCTTTTCTAAACTGAACAGTCCCAGTCTTTTTAATCTCTCCTCAGATGGAAGCTGTTCCATACCCCTCATCATTTTTGTTGCCCTGCTCTCCACCTTTTCCAATTCTACTATATCTTTTTTGAGATGTGGCAACCAGAACTGCACACAGCATTCAAGGTGTGAGCATACCATGGATTTGTATAGTGGCATGATGATATTTTCTGTCTTACTGTCTATTCCTTACGTAATGGTTCCTAACAGTCTGTTAGCTTTTTTGACTGCCTCTTCCTGTTGAACAGTTGTTTTCAGAGAACTATCCATGATGACTCCAAATTCTCATTCTTGAATGGTAACCGCTAATTTAGACCCCATCGTTTTGTATGTATAGTCGGGATTATGATTTCCAGAGTGCATTACTTTGCATTTATCAACATTTTACCTCGAGTGAATCGATTTGCCGAATTTTGGGTAAAGAAAAAACATTTGGCAAGTGTTCACATTAACCTTGACAAATGTGTTAACTACCTTGAATTAAATGGCAATCAATTAACTCAGTGTAAGAAAAGCCACCTATCCCATTCTTAATCTCATGCTAAATCTGTCCTTGGTAAAACACCATTGCCTACCGCTGCATACACTAATCATCTTGGCATCCATCATTCTCAGCTGCATTTTTACAAACAGAGCCCTGCAAACACAGCTTTGCCAGAAAAAAAAAAGTGTCCGTTTCAGATATTCCTTTAAAAGCTCATTTGAGCAATGAACTTGATGAGGAGCAATACTCGGAAGAAGTCTCCTCAGGCAGCATCGGTTCCTAAAGCGAGGAGAAACTGGTTCATTTCTCTGCCCTGCCCCAAGTGGAATATTTTTGTGGACAGATCATCGAGGGAGACTTTAGTTAGCACCCTGCCAGTTTTGCACACAAACGCGGTTGCGAATGGTCTTGGAATATGTCTCTGCTGAAATTTGGCCGTGCATCTGATTTCACAGTTTACGGATTCGGTTCAATTCGATGATGGATTCCAAGGTTCTCATTTTTACAGATGAAGCTAGAGACACTGTGCCTGATTTTTCAGAGGTGTTGAACACCCACAGCTCTGGTTAAAATCTATGGGGAGCTGCATATGCTCCGCACCTCTGAAAATCAGGCTCATTGGGAGCTGATTCCTCTAACATATTGACTTGGATCCAGTATCTACGGCAAACTCTTGAAAGCTTCATATGCCAGCCACTCCTAGCTGCAATGTTGCCAGCTCTTGTCATTTCACTGTGATTCTCTTAAAGCCCCAGCTCCTGTCAAATGACAATTTCAGTTTTCCTTTGTAAAAATATGTTTCTAATCCTCATGGTTGCAGAGAAAAGCTTGGAAATCTGACCCCAAATGGCTCAAAAACCAGACACCAAATAAAAAGAACCCAGAATTGATTATTTTTAAAATCTCATGATTTTTAAGATAATCTCATGATTTGGAGGAGGCTGACTCAATATTTTTAAAACTTACCTCTTCTTTTCTCCTTCATCGCAATCACAGGTTTTTTGAGGTTGGGCACATGATATAGCCTGGTCTGTAGCCTTGGCGAAATCTTCCACGGTGCATGGTTCCTTCAGGAGCTGGCCGATCAACAGATGTTCCATTGTGTTCTTTACCACAGACACATGTGTCTGGGTCATTGGAATAGCTCCATGTCCTCATGGTGACTTGTGACCTACAAGAGAAAATTTAAACAACTCCAGGTTGACCAATCCTTCTCGGCACCTGCAGGGAGGCGTTTGGCAATGTCATTGTGCATTTTGACAGGTTTCAGAGGGGTAGCCATGTTAGTCTGTATCAGCAAAAAGAACGAGGAGTCCTTGTGGCACCTTAGAGACTAACAAATTTATTTGGGTATAAGCTTTTGTGGGCTAAAACCCATTTCATTGGATGCATGCAGTGGAAAATGCAGTAGGAAGGTATACATACACAGAGAACATGAAAAAATGGGTGTTGCCATACCAACTATAATGAGACTGTTTTTGAAGTTTTTTTGTTGGAGTATTGCGACTTTTAGGTCTGTAATTGAGTGACCAGGGAAGTTGAAGTGTTCTCCGACTGGTTTTTGAATGTTATAATTCTTGACATCTGATTTGTGTCCATTTATTCTTTTGCATAGAGACTGTCCGGTTTGGCCAATGTACATGGCAGAGGGGAATTGCTGGCACATGACGGCATATATCACATTGGTAGATGTGCAGGTGAACGAGCCTCTGATGGTGTGGCTGATGTGATTAGGTTCTATGATGGTGTCCCTTGAATGTGCATTTTGACATCCTCATTGAGTATTTTGAGCCCTGTGCACCACCTCCACTCTATACATCTGAAGAAGTGGGCTGTAGCCCACAAAAGCTTATGCTGAAATAAATTTGTTAGTCCCTAAGGTGCCACAAGTACTCCTGTTCTTTTTGCGGATACAGACTAACACGGCTGCAACTTTGAAACCTTCCCAATTGTGTCGCTGTTGATGATTTTTAGGCGATTCTGTTGCAGCTAGGAAGCTTTTCCGTGATTTCAGGTGGTTAACTGCTGTGGTGTAGCCATATAGCAGATAGATGGACGTGTGAATGCCTGAGGTTGGTAATACTGCAGATGAAAAGCCAAGGCAGACAATTGATCAGGAACTTGCATATTCAGCCCGTTTTTGGGCCATATGAGTTCCATGGAATTCCATTCTCACTGGAGGTAGAGAGTGAGATGACTTATTCCACACATTTTCCCAGAAAGGGTTAGGACAGTGCCCCTCCCACATATAGTAGTGCCAAGCTAGCCTTGCAGAAACGTGAGAAATTGACATTTTTGTTGATTTTACAGACTTGGGAGGGAGTGGTGTGTCTACTATACCTTGCTTTGCTTCTGCCTAGCTGTGTGATCTTGGATAGTCACTTCACCTTTCTGATCTAGAGCATGCACCTGTAAATTGATGGTAACATTTAGTGCCTGCTTGTATAGCACTTTTTGAGATGCATGGTTGAAAGGTTCATGCAAAGTCCTCACCAGTAATACTACTGCTATCGAACTTCCCCTCCAGATAGCTCACATTATTCCACAAAGGTTTGTATCATTTTCCCCATTTTACAGACAGAGAACCCGCGCAGAGAAGTGATTTGGCCAAGGTCACGAAGCATGTCAGTAGCAGAGCCAGAAATAGCTCTCCTGTCCTGACTTCACTGGACACCGATGGGAGTGCCTTGTGCTGGGTCTTAGTGGTAAGATTCTACTCCAAACATGAAATAAAGGACATTTAATGAAGAGACAGGGGCCTAATCCTTAATGAGCAAATGAGTTTAAGCACGTTTCATTTCAAACCCCGGAGGTCGGACTACACTGCAGTCAGGAGGTGACTGCCGCATGTGTAGACATAATGAAGCTAGCTTTGATCTAGATAGATTGATGGGCTGGCATAGCCTAATTTAGCATCAGAGCACTGGACTCTATTGAGAAACACAGTGAAGGTGAACCAGGCAAGCAATAGAATGGGTGGGGAAGATGCTCTTCCAGGGTAGTTTGGTAGCTGCCAGCTTGGTGCACACACAGAACTGCTACTGCATGAGATAAAGATCCCAGGCTCCTTAGCGGAGGCTGTGACAGACTGATATGAGGCAGAGAGGGGGACCTGTAACACACCCTCACCAGTGGGTTACAGTAGCACATGGGGCCACTGCATAAGCAGAGGATGATCCGTTCCAGATATTTATAGGGCTGCTGTATGGAATTTAAAACATGGGCTTTGTCCAAGGCATCCCCTTAGGCATTAAATTTTCATGAAGCTGCTTACACTGGCGTGGATTTCTGCAGCTTCTCCTGTGTGGTGTGTGTGAGGAGAGTGCTGCAGGAGCTAGTTAGCTGAGGAATGTCTGAGTTGCCTTTCCCCCTTCTTCTCTTTCTCCTTCTTTTCTTCTCCGTGTGCCAAGTGTCGTTTTTCATGTCTCCCTCACGTCCGTGCTGATGGATGAAAGGGAAAAGGTGGGATCGTACTTGTGCATTTTTTCTCTAGTGTCCCAGCTCTGGCTGTCTGCTCCCTTTAGCGTGACCAGCTGCGTTGATTACAGCTTTGCGTGCTGTTCATAAGTAGCATTTGTGTGTGCATGTTGCAGCCTGCAGCTGCTTCTTTGTTTGCACTGGTGGTGGCCCTTCTTCTGTGGCTCCTGTAAGAGCCATGTTTTGCCATTGCTCAAAGCCACGGTTGCTGCTCGGCAACAAGCACTGATCTCTGCACTGCTGCGCTATTAATCCCCTGTGGACTTTCCAGGCAGAAATCCTTGGGCTGTACAGGCTCTAGTGCTGCAGAGAATGGTTGGGCCCCTCTTCCTCCCTCTCCCAGACCCAGCACTCCCACGAGCTTCAGGGAAAATGGTATGAGAGGGTGATTCTATCTGCATTGTCCCCTCCAGTCACATAATCGGAGGGGCCAGACCAGTCCCTTAAAAAGGACATATGTAGGGATGTTAGAATGAAATGGTCTGTGTTTTCCCAATGCCTGGATAAATCACACCACTAACTATTTTCTTAGCTCCACCCAGGTGTATGATGCCTTTAGCCAGCCTCAGAAAGCACTATGGAATTGCAGCCTCTGCCCTTGTTGGTGTCATGACACCCACCACTGAAATGCAGCTGCCTGTGGGTGCAACATGGCAGCCATTATAACCACACCAGCAATATTACCCCAAAGTTTAGGGATACAAAGCAAAGAAAAACACTGTCTCCAATTCCAGCAAATGGACATATACCTAGGGTATGTAGTTGTATTACCCTGACTGAAATTTCGGCAGGACACTGGGGCAAAAACCATGATTTTGCCCCCCCCCATCTCCTTCTCCCCCCCACCAAAAAAAGAAAGTGCTGTGGGATTTTCAATGTGCACAAAGGGAAAAAGCTTTTACGCGTAAGAAAGACAATACCTCTAGCCCCATGCCGGGTTACTGGTTCAGCACAACTGACTTGGCAAGGGCCACCTATGGCAACAGAGCAGTTTCCCCCCTGACATCTTCTAACCAAGTACTGACCCAGACCCACACCTAACCTGATCAACGCGAGAGATCTAATGAGACTAGAGGCCAATGTGGTGTAGCTGCTGGAATAGAAATGGAGTTAAGTGGTCAAAACACTTTTGATTGGGCATTGTAGGATGTTCTGCTCTCCCTGTTTAATTACGACTTTTCCCGCTTTCATTTTTATTCCCAGCCTTAATATTCTTTCAGCATAGGTCCTGGCACTGACTGGATTTCATTGCCTTTTATTTGACTACGGTGTGGATTATGTTTAGTTCACAGACTAAAATTTAGTAAGGGAATGAAATGTGAGTGGGGATGTGGTTAAAAAAGAAAAAGGCTGAATCATTTGGGAGGTAAATGAAAATCCCCAAACATCCCACGTGAATGGATGCTAGAGTATGGTATGATCACTTCTAGAATGAAACACACGTGATCAGGGCTGATTCTGACAGAATCCATGTTAGAGTTGGGGAGAACCCCGGTAAGTTTATTAGCATGTGTGACGGTGCTTTTATGGTTTTTAATGTTTTCTCTGTATTGCTCGTTTACCTTAAGAATGAAGTAGCCTTGCATAGGTAGCGCTGTGCGGTACCTTATAACTGTAGCAATTACACCTGTTATTGTTACACGTCTCGGAAGAGAAAGCAAGCAGTTGTCCTTGGGCAACCCATCTGTGCTGGGAATGACACAGTGAAGACAGAGAACTAGGAAGCCTGGAAATATCTTAGTGAGAAGGGAGAGAGACAGGGGGTATCGAACCAGAAAGGCACATGTCCGGGGAGCTGGAATCCTGAGAGCAGGTGCCCTTGGTGAGCTATGGAGGGGAAATATGGGTGCAGTTGCCCTGTACTCTGATGGGGTGAACTAGAGGTTTTCTGGCAGGAAATGAGGGCTGATCTTTCATACAAGTATGTCGACAAAGAAAGGGAAACATGCCCAAATATGCAACATGCCCTCAACAAAAAAATTTGCATTAAGCTGGGAAAATATACAAACAGTCCTGATTGACTTGGTAAACACCCAAAACACAGCCTGCAAATAAAGCTCAGAGCCTACCACATAACTGGAGAGGAGAACAAAGGGCGATGAATAGCCAAGAGTCATCTGTGAATTAAACTACCCTTTCATTTAGCGTGGCAAGGAGATGTTTCAGTCAAACCCTCGCCAAGCAATGGCCCGTTTATATTGAATTATACCAAGAGCTGCTCCTTTAAGCCTCCTTCCCTACAAATTAGTCACATAAGACAGTGAATAAGAGATAACAGACTTTTGTTGTTTCAAGTACTTGTCACCAACACCCAGCCAAATGCAGCTGATAAGGCTTCATGGGAGGAGGCCGGGAGCCCAGACTTCGCCCACCAGGAAGGGAAAGATGAAAGGCCCCCTGACAATAAAGAAATCAGGAAGCTGTAGCAGAAACTTGTCTCTTTCTCCAATTGGCAGCAAAAACTGAGGCAGAGACAGGTTGGGTTTGTAAGGGTGAAAATAGGGATGGTTCAAAATAAAAATAAGAATATTACAGCAAGAGGCTAAGCAGCAAATACCGTGGTAATGTCATCAAGCAGCAGGCTGAAGATCTAGAGGATTATACATAAAGCTAACATAAAGGTGTCTGAAGACAAATGCCCCTAACATGTCATCTTCACATTGGATGAAATTCACCCCAGGAAGCAGCACCAAGCCCTGTGTTTAGAGGCACATGCTTGGCCTTACACACACGGGTTAAATTTCACTCTTTGCAGAGTGAATACTAGCCCAGACTATTTGACATGTTTAACACTTAACACAATTCTTTTAATCGGTAAAATTCACAGTTGGAAGTATTTAACAGTGGATAAAGCACTGGCCCAGGAATTGGGAACCCTGGGCTCTAGCCATGGTTCTGACTATGACCTTGGACAAGTCAGTTCACAGCCATGTGCCCGGTTTCTCCATCCAACTTTTATTTTGTCTGTTTGGACTCCAGGTTCTTTGGGGCTGGGGCTCTCTCTCTCACTGTGTGAATACACAGCACAGTGGGGGCTCAGTTGATCTCATTTGGGGCCTCTAAGTACTACTCTGATTTAATTAATTATTGAGGAGATCATATTGCTCCATTAGGTCTGTGAAAGGATTTTTTTAAAGCTTAACTCCAGATTAACAAAGTTGTGGTTTTTTTATTTAGGAATTTCCTTAGTTTTTTTTAAAAAACACTTTATGTTCATCTTCCATATTAGGGTCTTTGTTATCTTGAGTATGTATGTTCCAGTGTCTGAGATTTGTCTAAAACTGCTGCCATCACAATGTTCATCCTTAGAGCATGTGGAATTGAGGATGATACTAAATTTATGGGCCTTCTCCCAAGAATCCCAGCCAAGCAGATTGCTTTGCTGTGCTTTAATGAAATCAGAGCTTGGATGTTACATAAACAGCACGGGCCTCAGTAATGATGAAACTGAACTTTTCTTGATAGTAGGCTTGTTATGTTTCCCTCTCTTCTGTTTTTCATTTGAGACACAATGCTATGTCCTTCACCGGCGAGAAATAACATGAGAGGGAAGAGGTAGATTTCAGTGATCATTATACTCAGTCCTCTGAAATTGACATACTGATAAGAGCATTATAAGGACAGTATATACCTTTCCCAGGAATATAGCAAATCATGGAGCCATGCTTTTTTGGTGTTTCGGGTACAGTTCTTCAGTTTTCTTCTCGGAGGTCTTCCCAAAAGTAACATTTTGTACATTGATTACATCTAGACATGGACCAAGGGAAAACGTTCAGTTCTGGATTAGCTTTAGGGTGGTGACTGGAGTTCAGATTCAAGGACACCCCTGGGCTAAAGTTTCGGTTCAGTTTCAACATAGAAGTAATCTCATGAGCTGTTCTTACAAGATACTGACCCAAAATGTTGGGAATATTGAGAGATTAGTTGTTTCTCATGATTTTTCCCCCTGTATCTTTGGCTGCATTTTAACTGATTCTGAATAAGCCTGAAACAAAAACTGCATGGGTTGGTTCAAATCCAAGGACTTGAATCCAGAACATTTACTCCCCATTTCCCTCCCAAAAAAAGAAAAAAAAATCATGGGAATTTTTGATTGAAAGTTCCAGTTCAAGACCCTCTCTAGTTGGTGCCTAGATACTGCAGTGATGGGCACGTTACAAATATGGTAGAGAGGAAAACTCAGATAATTACCACTAAGGCTAAGTCTACACTACCCGCCTGAATCGGCAGGTAGAAGTCGACCTCTCGGGGTCATTTCTATGCCATTTCCTCTATGCCATTTCCTCTCTTTTCAGTGTAGGGGCATGGAAAAGTGCGTGGTAGGAATGCACTTTGCTCCATCAATCCCAACCGGCATAAAGTCCTGGGGGGTGGTAGTGAGGGGCAGATGTTTAGAACAGCCCTTAAGTTGCTTTAAACTCCACTGGGACCAGGGAGCTGCATTAAGCAGTTCTCCGCAAGACAGAAGATTTGGCACCTGGTTTCCAGTGAAACATCAGGAGAAGTTGTTTACATGTTTCTGTTTTCCTGCACCATACCTTACAAATATGATTGTAACATAGATTCCTTAGGATTTCTTCTGTCCTCGGCATATAATCTATTAGCACCCAGAGCAAAATTTTGGATGTTGGGTATTTTAGATGTTACAGTATGCCTTTTGCTTTTGGAGTTCTTCATCTGCATGTGTTAGGTTGGAAACTTCTGCTGGTGATTTTTTTTTTAAAGACCTAAACTGAAGACTTACATGTTAAGCCTGCTTTGATTAGCACAGTGTTTTGATGTATTTGCTCTTTCTGATTTTGGCAAGGCACTCTGGGATTTTTGTGAAGATTTGAATCATATTGTATTATTCAAGGGATTCTTCAGTTAGCTAATGTAGGCTCAAAGCTCACTGTTATCTATGCTTTCCCCTTGATTAAATAATACATTCATTTGCAACATGAAACAGCTAGTGGTAACAAAGAGTACATCCAACTGGGGGAATGTGTTGAGCATATACAGTACATGAGGCTAAGAGCAGGAAAGTGAAATATGGCCGGGAAACTAATAGGAGTAGAAACTGGATAATCAAAGCAGCATATGTCTTTAGACATCTGCATGGTTTGGGGTGGGTTTTTGTTTAGTTGTTTGGTTTTTGTAGTGCCATTGTGTAACTTGTGATTGGTCAGCATAATCATAAGATGGGTCTTCTTGGATATGAGAATATCCATACTGTCCCGATTTTGGGGTCTTTTTCTTATATAGGCTCCTATTACCCCCCTGACCTCCATCCCGATTTTTCACACTTGCTGTCTGGTAACCCTATATGAGAAATTTTCAAACTTGTCCTGAAATTCAGAGAATTAAAAAAAATCCTGGACTGTTACAAAACGTAATGGAATTCAACATGTGTTGGAATTTACTAACATTTCCATTCACTTTTTTTTTTTTTTAAACCAATAACTCCAGTCTCAACCCTGTCCTAGAGGAACTACTCCATGTGGGTGACAGGATAGCTCATTCTCTGCGTTGAGGAACTCTGCTGAGGCTGCCAACAAATTAGTTCCTGGTGTGATGGTGCTTTTGCAATGTGCGCACCTGTCTAGTGAAACCATCAAAGCTCATTTCATCCAGACAATTGAGCTGCCATCAAATAGTAAGAAGTCTGTCACCACAGAGATGGACTGGCTTTGACCCTGTAATTCAGAGGTGAATGAATTCCTGGACAATGATCAATCCCCTGAGCCACCAGCTGTCTTCCACTATGAGAGAAACATAGTTTAAAGCCGTAATCCAGGAGAGAGTCATGCAATCCTATCAGTGACGGTGTTGCTTAAGTTTGGTGTTGTGCCTGCCATCAACTGTATATTTCTAAATCCCCCTCCCCAAAAGCATCCTTTAGAATCATTACCAATATTCACACTATCCAATACACCACTTCATAATATATAGAATGTGAATAAATAATACTGAGGTACATGTTATTAAAGACAGGCTGATTTTCACAAATGGTCTTGGACAAGGTCCTGTCACAGGATGTGCGCTCTACATTTGGGAGCTTTAAGTAATGGACGAGGCACACAGTTCTCCCTAGCTGTTTCCAAGTCAAGCTCTCTTATAGCATAGATGAAATTTTGCATCAAACCCAACAGTCTTGATGTGCTGTCAGAGATCAAACATCAGCTTAGCACTGGCCAGGAGCCACACGTACACTATGGAAGAAAGTAGCTTGAGACCTTATTGATCTGTGCAGACTCACTTTTTTTATTTGCATCTTGTGGAATGTTATTAAATTTGGAGGAAAAACCGCCCAGACACTTAGTAAAAGTAAATACAGTTCCCGCCTGAGATGACTTCTTTTGGAATCCCCAAGAGGCTGTTTCATGACAACATATTTCCCCAGCCCCTGGGACTTGGCAAATCTCATGAGACTGAGAGATCATGACTGCACAACTGGACAACTTTAACAGGGAGAATTCTGCAGTTAATCTCTTCCCCACTCCTGCCCACCACACTGGAAATGTACCCACCCATCCATTCCTGTCCCACAGAGACAGACCGGACACAGGCAAATATAGTTCTCCAGTAAAAAATGAAATTCAGTGAGATAGTTGAGAGACAAATCCCAGGCTATGCTGCTAATCACCACCTCAGGCAACTCAAGCACCAGCCAAACAAAGCACTTGCTTGCATGCCCCGTGTGAGTCAACTAAAGTAAACAAGAGAAAGAAGAAGCACTATTAACAAAACAAAATAGGATTGGACATTTTGTTTCTCTTAGAGCAAAAGCTGTTGAATTTTACCTGGTCAATGATATTGGCATTTTAAATCAACGGAAATTCTATAAGCTGAGAGTTGCGTGTTACAAAATATTACAGCATCACAAGACCAATCACTGGGTTGGACGCACAGACCCAATTCTGTAAACATTTATGTGAGCAACTTTGCACCCGTGAATAATTCCATCAGGATTAAAAGGACATGCCATGGGCATAAAGTTATTTACATGCATAAATGTTGGCAGGATCAAGGCCATAGGGAACAATGCATGGCTCACTACACTCATTCATCTCCTGATTGTATTTTTTTTATGCTTTTTTTTTTAAGTTTAAGGCCCTGATCTAATGCCTACTGAAGTAAATGGAAATATTTCCATTGGTTAGGAGGACATATTCTTAGCCAGCATTATGGACATTCAAGAACTCTGCTTTTGCAGTTTCTATGTGACCTATTTTTGGACAACTCCAGCAGAAGGCAGAATTTGATCAGGAGTATGAATTGTGATGCGTGGTGAAATCAAACAGAACCTTAAACTAATTTTGCCCATCACCTCCATTTCTTTGTATTTAAAGCCAACCAAAGTGAGTAGACCATTCGGAGGACTCACTCTGTAAATACAAAAGGTGATTTGAAAAATTGTCTGGCTTTATTGCTTGGACACTTATTCACTAACGTAGCATTTTAGAGCCTGAGATTTTTGCATATCTTTAAATCTTAGATGACCACACTGATCTGAGCAGAGTTATATACACACACACATTTCTCACTCCCTCTTTCTTGCTTTCTTCTAGGCTGGAAACCTATGTGCCAAATCTCAGCTTGATACAAATTAAAATGGTTGTGTTATAAACTAATGGGATGCTGACATACTCTTAATTATAGAGGTACTAAATGGCAGTCATTTACAGCCTGATCCAAAGCTCATTCAAGGCAATAGAAGGACTCTAATTGACTTCAGTGAGCTTTGTGTGAGGCCCTGACTGCCCGCACATACAGCACATTATGCAACATATACTGTCTGCATGCGTCACCTACAGACCCATCTAGACGTCCTCAGCACAGTTCAATTGATTGCTCCTTCTGAGATGAAGATTTCCACCAGCTGAGGCTCCGTCCCCAAGTGTTTAACCTGAAACTGGACTTCACTAAAAGGAACATGAAGTCCAATAAGAGACCCCAATATGTTTGCTTACATGCTTGCTGATTTCCTGATCCAGCCTCGTCCAGCTGTGCTGCAGTAGTTATTTGCATCTACTTGATCAGAAAACGAACGTTGTGAGCTATAAAAGCTGCATTCATTTCAAATGACCATTGATTCCTGGGCAGTTTTTCTTCTGTCATTGCTAGATGCCAGGAATGACAAATGGCAAGAGGCAGAGCTATATATTGCTTCTGTTAATTACAGATTCCAGAATCAGTGACTCTGACTTATTAAAGGGAACCGGTTTCTTGTTAATAAACATTCCATGCCAGCGCTTGGTGCGCCCTGGTTACATTTCCATACATAAAACATACACTAACATCTTGAAGACATTGTCTTAATGAACTTTTCCAAAGAGTGCCACTCGCCTGAGGCTTTAAGGACTGATGGACGGCTCTCTGAAAATGCTAGAAAGCATGTCATTTCAAAACCGTTCTCTTTATGCATCATATATATTTAATGCAAGTCTCATCCCTTTTTTATTTTCATTACCAGGGACAATGGACCAAAACCAGAATCTTTTTTTTTTCCTGAACAGTTTTTTCCCCCCTTTTTCTGATGCTACTTCCCAATCTGAACTCACCTAAATTTCTCTCTGTGATTTCAGAAAGATGAGCTGGCTCTTTAATAATAATACCTCGCTCGTATATAATTCTTATTATCCGGAGACCTCAAAGCACTTCACGAAGGAGGTCAGAATCATTATCTTCATTTTACAAAGGAGGAAACTACGGGGAGTTGAACTGCCCCTGTGCCTGTTGGCTAGTCCTCAGTTCATGAGAGGGAATGTCTGGAGTGCACACAACTGAGAGGCAGTCCTGCTGGGACAGAAGAGGTAGCTCAGTACGGGAAGGAGCTGTGTAGACTCTCCTGGGACCTAGTACGATACCACCACTGGTCATGTCATCGGTGGGATTTGAACCAACCACCTGTGGATCTAAAAGCATTTGGTGCTGCACCAGGGCTAAAGAACCAGCACTGCTATCGCCCACACAGACTCCTAAATCCCTGTATGTGGATTAATTACAAAAAGAATTTGAATAAGCAGCAGTTCCATAGTAACACAGGAATTGCCGTGTAAAGTTAGACCAGTCGCCCACCTCGTCCAGTAGTCAACGTCTCTGACAGTGGTTGGTACCAGATGCTTCAGATGAAGGTGCAAGAAACTATATCATCAATCAGTGGAATAACCTGCCCCTCAGGAAGTGTCTTTTTGACTCCAGGCTGTTAGTGGTTCGTTTATGCCCTGAACCAGAAAGTTCTTCTATCCCTGTCTTAAAATTAATTTTTATGGCCATGAAGATCAAACTGAATTTTTGATATTTTTACCTTCGTGTCACCACTTTGAATCCCTTTGAGATAGTGAAAGAAATCTTTCTTGCATTTTGCATTCTGAACAGTTCCATTCAAGGCAGGGTGAATAACACGGGAGACTGCTAATAAGATTTGACAACTTTCATCTCCTAGGTCAGCAATTCCAATCCAGTTCAGGTTGCTAGTGGCCAGAAATTATCTTACCACCAGCTGATGGATCCGTAGTATGAAATGAGTTGGTAGTTTCTCTGAAGTGTCTTATAGACTGGGGTCCACGTCCCAAAAACACTATTGCTACAGATGGCACTATCCCCTTGTTGACAGTCACGGCAGAGAAACATTGGGTCATTGAGACTGAGTTCCCCTTTTCTCCCAAGACAGGGTCCCTCCAGATCAGTGTTGAGGCAGATCAGTGTTGGGGAAAGAAGTTTGCACTGTCACTGTTGATCCTGTCCCTATTCTGGGAGTGTATGGAGGATCTCTCTCCAAGGTTGCCTGGTAATTCTCAGGAGTACTACATTCTCATACTAACTCTATCAGCTGCCCTTTTCTTCTTTCTTTCTTCCTTCCACTTTATTATATTTTAAACTCTTGATGGGAAAGGATCTGGTTTCCTTAAGAATAACCAAGTTTTACCCAGATTGCGTTGAAAGGAAAAACAATTACCTTTGACTTGCAAAGTGTTCTCTACTGCTCGATATTTCCCTCTCGCTTGCTAGAAATCAGATTTTGCACATCAGCACTACGGAGCAAGGCATAAGAATTTTGTGTAGCTAGCAAAGCAAGGAAGTGGAAATTGCTGCTTGGGAAGGTGCACACAAGCTCCTAGTGCACATCTAACATCTTTTCATTTAGCAGTTGATTCCTTGCACAAGTCAGATAATTTTTCAGAAAACCTGCAATGAAACAATCATTTTCAGTGACTCTTGTAACACATGTCAGGAGAGAAGGAGGTTGTAAATTCCAGACATTTGGAAACCACAGGTCCAACTTTGTGTCTCACTATTTTCTTTCAGAGAAGTTTTGTCTCGTGGAAATCTCTGAAAATATTCTAACTGGAATCAGAATATTGGATTATAAGTGCCCTTACTTTTGAAGACATTTTGACCTGGATAGGAACTCTCCAGCCAGCACTACAGCGGATCAGATCAAAATCCCAGATCCAAATATCTCTAATTCAAATTACTAAGTGAGTTTGTATTAATTTGGTGGGGTTTTGTAATACAGTGGCAAACAGGATTAGCCATGAGCATTTTGTTCTTTTTACAGCTCTCCAGTGTATATTTTTTAAACTAACAAGCACAGAAATCGGTGATTTCAAGCCCATGCTCCTTTATGATGATGGTGGAAGAATAGCACTATCCCCTTCATCACACTCTGAGGCTGAGTTCCTGGAGAGTGGGCATTGTCCCTTCCTGCTACCATCTCCCCAAAAACACCATGTTTGGTATCCGTCATTACAGTCTGATTGTGTGACTCCATCCGGGCTTTTCCATGTCCACTGTCGATGCTGTTCTTTTTGAAATATCGTCTTCATTATGTGGAGATGGTTTGCCTCTGTGAATGCAACCAGACGTGCTCCGCGATCATTTCTTACTCCTTTGCCGAATTTTCTCATCTACTTTTCTTTCTCACTCTCCTTTCCACTTACTATTGCATTGAAGTCCCCTTGGATAATTGTATAGGTGGATCTTTTCTGCATTATTTCTTCCAGCTCTTCATAGAAATGTTCCATTTCTTCATCTTCCGCTTGCTGTGTGGGAGCATACACCTGAATAATTTTAATCATTCTTCTTCCTTTTATCTGAAGCGGGAGAACTGTTATCCGGGGTGATATGATGTTGCAGCTGACTATCCTTGGAACTGTTTCTTCCCTGACAATGAATCCAACGCCTCCAGTCCTTGCTCTATTGTCGAGTGATCTTCCTAGGAATACTTGCTCTCTGCTTTTCCATTGTGCAATGAGGTCTTTTGTTCTTGTTTCGCATATCCCGATGATGTCCGCTTTTATTGATTTTCTGACTTCACTGTAAGTATCGATGTACGGATCAGATGATAGTGTTCTTGTGTTGTGACTTGCAACAAATAGTTGGACAATTCTTTTAGCCATTTTCTGTTTTTCGTCCTGATCTACCCTGGGTTGTGAGTGTTGGTCAGGCCGACGCATGAGTCTGTGCTCAGTTTCCTGGTTTATTCTGCTTTGTGTGGCTTATTTAGCAGGAGAATTTTGCAGCAGTGCATTCGGGGTGACAGCCCTTGTGCCCTGTAGCTGCAGTACCCCCTCCACTTTGGCCAGACTGCCCTAGAGTAATAGAGATACGGTGACGCTAGCTTGACACCTTCTCGGCTTGGTAAGACCTGCCAGAGCTAGAGTGACCAGATAGCAAGTGTGAAAAATCAGGACAGGAGGTGGGGGGTAATAGGCGCCTATATAAGTCAAAACCCTGAATATTGGGACTTTCCCTATAAAATCGTAACATCTGGTCACCATAGCCAGAGCGTACACTCCGCCGTACTTCGCTGTCGAACCCCATTCACCCCCACACCAACGCTGAGGTAGGGAGGTAGGATTTTGTGGGGGACAGCCTTTGTAATTTTATTTAAACGACAAACATTTTAAATGACTTTTGCATAATCTTTCATCCAATATTTAAAATTTGAAAAATCTCAACCAGCTTTAATCACGAGTATTCACACCCGAAATCTGTGTTCCGGTTATGCTCATCCAGTCAAGAGGTAGCATGGGCTAGAATTGAGTCAGTTAATTCAAATCAAACCAGCCCAAATTCCCAATATAGAACACTCGTAATGAACTTGTTCATGAAAAATCTATAGGCCCAAAATTATTATTATGAAGAAACAGATCATAGAAAATCACACCAGGTTTGGGGACTATTTGCAAACAGAAAAAGAGGCAAAATTTGTCACGTAAATTATCTGTAACAAATTATTCCATCCACTCTTTAACTAAGCCCACAAATCCTTTTATAGGCCACCAAAAGTAAAATCATCCCTTGGTAATTCAGACAGAATTTTCCATATTTGATTTCTTAATAGGATATTTAAAGTCTTATATTTCATAGAGCATATTTATTGCCAAAACACTTCGATGAAGATGTTTATTTGCGTTATGTTTTGTTATTAACTTTCCATTGTAAAAGATTATGTGGAAATGTTTAGTTTTAAATGTGAACAGCTGCAACGGTCTAGCAGACAGTTTAGTGAACAGATGTGTATTTCAGGAAAAAGTCATTATCTTTTTTATTATGATGTCACAAAATCTCATTTATTTTGGAGGTGATCTATATTTTAAGCTACAGCTTGGTTATATACCAACAATAAAACAGTGCCCTCCAAATAAGTAAAACTTCTCGTATCTTGAAGAAATGCTAGGCAATTTCAGAATGATTATTTTTAGAGGTGTTCCAGTCAGCAGTGGACTACCTCCCCAAGTGTCCATACTTGGCGTAACAGCAAAATATCCACTACTCACAGGCATCGATCTCCTTTGAAATAAAACAGTAGATTTATTTTTGGTTTTAAATTGCATGATGCACAATGGGCATGGTATCATTTCATCACATGATCTTGGGCAAGTCACTCTGTGCCTCAGTGCCCCCATCTGTAAAATGGAAACAGCGATGCTTCCCCGCTTCCCAAGGATGTTGTGAGGCTTCATTAAGATTTGCAAAAGAGTTTTAAAAGTCATTGGTGAAAGGCAGCAGAGAAGGGTGGCTGCAGCTCAGTGGCCTGTTAGTATAGATTTTCTAGAAGTGTGTGGGATTGATATTAATATAAGATGTTGTCATTAAAGTACTGGGCCGCTATAGACTTATCAATCCAGGTGTCTGATCCACTGGGGCAAATCCTGGTTTTAAAGAAATTAATGGGAGTTCTTCCATTGACTTCAGTGGGATCGGGATTTGGGCTTGACTTTTTATTGGCCCTTTTCATTGTTCGCTGCTATTTGCATCTCTTCCATCCAATGATTTAGAAGCTTGGAGAGAATGGCAGAGGCTTACTACATGCAAAAGTAATACTGAATTTGCATTTAGTTTTCTTCCTCCACACAGGGATAGTTTCTATTAAACAATATCAAGGATTGCCGATAAGCACAGTATATGCCAATGGGCTGTTCAGTTTCTCATGCTTAGTTTCTTCTTTTTATAGGTGTTCAGTACATTTTTCTGTGAGGGGGAAACAAGAAAAGGGTTACAATCAATTTTCAGGTGTTTGGAGAATTTTCTCTTTGTGCATCCAGGAAAAGCTCAGTAGTTGCTACAAAGTATCTTGCAGAGATTACTAGTAATTTCAGGGTCCCAAACAGTGGACTTCAGCAAGTGTATGATTACATGTATGGATATTAAAACCCAGAACTTACCTTCCTGCAGTGAGAGCCGCCTGAGACCCGTGATACAGTTGTTTGAGGTCTTAATGTTATTGCAAGCAGAACATTGGACGGGCACCTTGTCAGGAGACCAGGTTGTAGACTGTCAGGCCTAGTGGTCGGAGTCCAGAAGCCAGAGCCCAAGGTCAAAGCAGACTCAGAGCCGAAGTCAGAGTCCGAATGTCAGAGCCAAGGGTCGAGCTAGAATCAGAGCAGACGGTCAGAACCGGATTCCCTGCAGAGAGGGAAGGCAGAAGCAGGGCTGTTTCTAAGGCAGGAGCAAGGCTGGGATGGGCCCTTAGGGGGGAGGGATAGCTCAGTGGTTTGAGCATTGGCCTGTTAAACCCAGGGTTGTGAGTTCAATCCTTGAGGGGCCACTTAGGGATCTGGGGCAAAAATCAGTACTTGGTCCTGCTAGTGAAGGCAGGGGGCTGGACTCAATGACCTTGCAAGGTCCCTTCCAGTTCTAGGAGATAGGATAGCTCCATTATTATTATTTTTAAAAGGCTGGGTACAGGGCAGATCTAGGCTGGAGCAAAGCAGGAGCAGGGCTTGGAGTGACGTGAGCACAGGGAGGCAGAGAATCTGCAGCCACATGCATTGAACAGCTGTTGATCCTCCACAGCTGCTGGGCTTAAGAGCGAGCCATCTGACCACCTTAGCCAATCAGGTGGTTCTGCTGTGACCCCGCTGTGCTTATTGGCTGCCTGATGACTGGGCAGGCACAGCTGCAGGTCCTCGTTCCCGACACACCTGAATTTTGCATACTGAGTTATTCCAGTGGGAAAGTGGGGGCTGAGGTATATTTCGGCTTAACTCTCTAGCAACCTACCTGGAGCTTGGGGGAAGGGGAGCGTGTTTTGTTGGAGGAAGAGTTTGGAGGAGGCACTAGGAAGACAGTCTGTGTGCCCATGGCTGGAATATTAGCTGTAACTTGCAGCATTTCAGGAAATAGTTCCATTAGTAAAAAGCCAGCTTAGTTTTTAGAAACGTGGGGTCCTCTCATGTTGTTACCCAGCTCCCAGTACATGAAACAGACGCAATCAGGGATTCTAAAATCTTCAGCATTTCACAAGGAGCATGAGGCAAATAAGATTTGCACTTTGACCAGAAATGATTTAAGATCATTGCAATTTACATTTTACAAAAAAGCATGCAACTATTTACATAGCAGTGGAGGGGAGATGGTTTGGAGGCTTATTCCCAGTGTCCATATTATGAGAAAAGAGGAGCTATTTCTGAAAGGATGTAAGAGAAGATGGCTCATTCTGAGAGCTACCATCCCCCACCGTATCCTTCATAACGTGGGACTACAGAAATAATGATGGAAAATACATGATAGAGCATTCGGTCCATCTCCCTGGAAATCCAGGATTGTTCCCTACAATCCATTTTCTAGTCCCAGTTTATATTTGAAAAGTCTAAAGAGTTGGAGTTTCCATCACTTCCCTTGGGTTATTATTCTGGAATCTAATACATATCACTACTGGGAAGATTTTCCTGATATTCAACCTAAATCTCCCCTTTTTGCCCCATTATTCCTAGTTATACCCCCCTCCCCCTTCAGCACATTGAATAATTCCTCTGCCTGTTTGGTGTTGACATCCTTCCAATACATTCAGTCTTACGTCCCTCTTTAGGTGTCACTTTGTTATAGTATCTACATGTAGTTCTTTTAACTTTGCTTGTAAATCAATCCCCCGGCTACAGTTCATTTTGGTTGCTCTTCTCTGAACTCCCTTCACATTGTCAGTATCTTTTCTGTAATAGGGTGCTCCACAAAACTGCATGTGGAGTTGCTACAGAGCCACCTAGGAAAGAGACTGTTTCCTCCTTGATCTGTAATAGGTTCTTTTCATTATGCAGGTCAAATTGCACTGGTCCTTTATGCAACCATATCACATTACAAACTCATATCCAATTTGCTTTCCACCGTCTTATCCCAGGAACTCTCTTCTAGCATGGCTGGTTCCCCCCACTGAATCTCTCTGTTTCAGTTTATTTCCCCCCAGACAGCATTAGCTTGCATTTTCCGTGTTGCAACTACTTTTCTGCCTTTTTGATGAACAGCTCAAACATGAGGGTCAGTATTTTGGTTGGATCATTTGGAGTTGGTGGACTCTACTAATAGGCAATCACAGACGTTAGGGTAGGTTGGAAAATGACTAGGTGTGATGGTTGTGAAATTCGTCATGCCAATAAGAACGGAGTATGTGGCTGTGTGTTCCTAATCAAGATCCACTGGTAGATTGGGTGAAATAACCATTGTGAATGCTTTCTTCTCCAAAGTGTGCTTATTTTTGTGTGCGTGAAACTTCCACGAAAGCACAGCAAATTTACAAAGTTCCTTCTTTTTTTTTTATGATCTTTCATATGGAATATTTTTTCATTAGATGGATATATGCAAAATCTCATAGAGCCACTTCTGTTTGACATTTCATAAATCTGATGGAATGGAAATCTCAAGTACCCAGATGAAAGCTAAAATACTCAGTATGTTACGCTTCCCATTTATGATTTAATAATTCCTGCATGGCTTGAACTTGGGTTTCCCCCATCCTAGCTGAGTGCCCTAACCATCAGGCCATAGAAATGATAGACGCTTGTGTTCTTTCTCTGGCCCAATGACTATTCATTGTCATTCATGGTGGCTATTCATAGTCATTAATCATTTCACCCAACTCTATCAGTGACCATAACATTTTTGGAAGGGATATTAAACCTTATGCCTCAAGGCTTTAGCCAATCTCTAGCTATAAGGATACATCAACACAGCACACACACACACACACACACACACACACAACGGCAAGAGAGTCTCAGAGCCCAGCCAACTGACCAGGTTTCAGAGCCTGGGCTCCAGCCTGATCCCAACTGTCTATGCTGCTATTTTTAGGCCTGTTGTGCACGCCCAAGTCAGTTGACCCAAGCTCTGAGACTCGCTGCTACGTGTCTCTTTTTTGCTGTGTCGCCAGACGCTCAGAGCCCTGTGTGAATGTCAGATTAGTCCACATCTTGCTACTGCAGCATCCTCTGAAGCATCTGGTTCTGGTCTCTGGACTAGACAGACCATGGGTCTGACCCAGTCTGGCAATTGCTATGTTCCTAACTGCTTCCTGCAGAGCAGGATTTGAATCACATCGGTGTGCTATCAATTTCATATCAGATCCACGCTCCAATATCCTACATTGCCAGAAAGATGGAGTGGATGATTTTGGTCTCTAGATTCTAGTGGTTCTTTTCCATCCCTAAGAAATCTGTCTCTCTGGTTTTCGATCTAACACCTGTCGCAAACACTAAATTCACTTGAAAATTGTAAGGAGAGGAAAATACCATCTTGTACAAGACATGCAGCATGAAGCTCGATTCTGAAATTACATATAACTAAGTAGGGTTGCCAATCCTCCAGAATTGTCCTGGAGTCTACAGGAATTAAAGATTAATCTTTAATTAAAGATTATGACATGTGATGACACCTCCAGGAATACATCCAACCAAAGTTGGCAACCCTATAACCAAGAGAAATGTATGAGCTAATAAACTGTATATGGAAATCAACTACACTTTGCGTTGGATAATTTCCCCATGAGCCTAAATTCACAGGATGCACTGTACCAACAAAAACTCTGCTGTAACAAAATTAAGGTACATGAAGTCCAAGAAGAAGAAAAAACAACACACTTCAATGAGCAAAGCATATCCATTATTAACAAGAGGGCTTAGAAAATTGTCAAGCAAACTACTCTTGCTGGGGCAATAGGAGTCTAACCTGCCATTAATATTTAAAGGTGTTTTAGCTGACTATTCTGGTGATATGCTGTCTCTTATCCATCTGGGGAAGGCATCTGGCTCCATGTTCTGTAATTGACAGCATCTTCTCCTTTCCCTGGGTACTGAAGCAAACTTCTACAAAGGGAGAAAAAAGAAATAAGCATACACATTTCATTTCTAGTCAGGGGCATTTTTGCAAATTGTACACGGATCAGAGCCACCCCCTTCTTCCTTAAAGAATGTATAGTGAGTGAAAAGCAACAGAGGGTCCTGTGGCACCTTTAAGACTAACAGAAGTCTGTTTGTCTTAAAGGTGCCACAGGACCTTCTGTTGCTTTTTACAGATTCAGACTAACACGGCTACCCCTCTGATATAGTGAGTGAGAGGATTGGAAAGATTTCCAAGCAGAGAGATGGTTGCAAAATTGTTTCTAGTTGCACACTAAATCAGTCCCTTCGTGCTTTTGTCAAGCCAATTCCACTCTATGCCCACTTTGGCTCGTGCGCTTTCAAACCTTCTCTTATTATCTTTCCCCAGTAATTCTCACGGCTGAAAGGTGTTTTGCAGTAAAATGTCCTTTTCACGCAATAACCCTCAGCAAATCCAAAAGGGCGGGCAAGAGATACAGCAGGGGAGTCAAATTTCACAGCACTACACAAGAGATGGTACAAAGGCACAAAGCAGATGCCAAGTGGAGATCAGTTACTAGAAGGATGCGGGGATTATGCGATTTTCTATTTAATAGCAGAGCTGCTGCTTGTGGAAGGCCAGCAGAAGTGTCAGAAATGTATTGTATGCTCTTTAATTTCCTCGGTAAGCATGGCGTAGTTAACTTTAGCAATATCAAAATACTTTCATTATCATATTTACCTGTAAAGGGTGAAGCAGGCTGCCATTGTGTGAAAGCAGACAGCAGAGGGAGGAATTTATTGCCGAGGGCTCAGTCATAATAAGAAACCTAAAATTGACTATAAGAGATTCATAAAGTAGCTGTGGTAATAGACAGGGAGAGCCCTATGCACAGAGCGGCAGTAAGAGAATGGGAGAGAGCAAAGAGGAGTTTCTGATCATTGTTTATTTCAGTGTGAATCCATGATTGCATCCTTGCAGAGTATTTACAACGCCTTCATGGGCATGACAGGGCAAGGAGCACAGGTACAGTGAGGTTAAGGGAGAGAAAGAGTCTATTTAACCTTCATACACAAGTATCATGAATAAGGACAAGCTTTATGAAAGAGTCCTATGGAACCTAATAGGGGTTCTATAAAAATGGACTTAGTGTTATAATAGTGCCTAGATGCCCCAGCTGAGATCTGGGCCCCACTGTGCGAGACGCTATACAAACACCTTGTGACTCAGTCCCTATACCTGAGAGTTTACAATCAAATAGACTCTAGGCAGACAAAGGGTGGGAGGAGAAACTGAGGCACCAGGAGGTGAAGTGACTTGCCCAAAGACACCCAGCACATCAGTGGCAGAGCCAGGAATATAACACAAGTCTCATGACTCCCAGTCCACTTCCCTCTCCATTAGGCTCTTAGTGCCTCTACAGAATGGGATTCTATAGAAATTACTCTGGGAAGCCTGTAGTGTTTAATAGAGACTGGTTTATTTCCTATGGTTTCCCCCATGCATAGGGCATCATTTATATGCCCTATAGCAGGGGCATCATTTGCCATTTCATTTTCTGGGTGTGACATTTTGGGAATCACCCAAATCAATAAGAGGTTCTGTCACCACCTGCCCTGTAACCTTGAGGTATCTTATTGCGGTACAGCTATGGCTCAGAGCCCCGTTATCAGTAGCCTGCCCACAAGGACCCTGACTTCCTCCAGCCTCGTTACTCCTTGCAGGGGGACACCAACAGCCCTTCCAGTCCTGAGTCTCCCCAAATCCGTTCGCCTGAGCATAGGCGCCAAGTTTCTAATCTGCCGGGGGGTGCTCCCTCCTTGGCTCTGCTCAGGCCCTGCCCCCACTCCACCCCTTCCCCCAAGGCCCCACTCCTACCCTGCTTCTTCCCACCCCGGCTCCACCCCCACCATGCCTCTTCCCGCCCCTTCCCCACCCAGTTCCACCTCCTCCCCTGAGCACACTGTGCCCTCGCTCCTCCCCTCTCCCCCCCAGCACCTCCTGATGCAGCGAAACATCTGATCCACGGCAGGCGGTAGGCACTGGGAGGGATGAGGAGGCATTGATTGACGGGGCCCGCCGGCAGGCAGGAGGCACTGGGAGGGAGGAGGAGGTTCTGGTAGGGGGCTGCTGGTGGGTGCTCAGCACCCACCATTTTTTCCTGTGGGTGCTCCAACCCTGGAGCACCCATGGAGTTGGTGCCTATCCCCCTGAGTTCATAAGTACAGTTCCCCTCTGGTTCGTCACCCCCAAAGACATGAAATCAGACCCCCCCACACCCAGTTATCAGCTTGCTTTGGCACCTACACTCCACACAAACTCAAACCTTAAGGAGACCTGCTCGGGGTAAAAATAAATGAGAGGTGTATTTAATAGAAAAGCAACAGCTTCAAAGATAGAGAACAAACATCAACAAGTTACACAGACAATAAACCCAAAGATGCAACCTCAATTCTTCACAATTCCATATTAAATAAAACCTCCGACTAATACAAGTTACCTGTTGACTTTGAACAGTTTCTGAGTGTAGCCCTTAGTTTTAGGGGGGAATCCAGCATTTCACAGATAGCTTCCCACCTAGAAGCTGTCCCTCAGTTTCTCGATGCCTTTTACTTCAAACCTCTTCCATTTTAAAAGGGTTTACAGGGTTTTTTCTTTATTCACTATAGATAGTCAACGTGGGGAAATCTCCAGTTGTCTCGATGTCTTTGCATTAATTCTAATGTCCCATCATTGTCTTCTCCTGGGTGGTTCAATGGATTGTTACTTGAGTCTGGTTTTGTGTAAACGCCTGGATTGGGAGGTGCCTTTCCCTGTCTGATTATTCACTGTCCTGCTATGAGGTCAACCAAAAGTCTTATGAGCACAGTTCTCTGTCTACATAAATAAATAAAATCATGACCGGAAGCCGTACACATATCTCGTAATGATTATTAAGTTCATAACATTACAAGCTTTCGTGAAGGATCTTACTCAGCATGTTTTTCATCACACAATAACCCTGCATACAATCAGCATTCGATAGCGTGGATCGAGAGACTCTCTGGAAGCTCCTTCGGCACTATGGCATCCCAGTAAAGGTGGTTAACCTGATTAAGAACTTATATGACGGCATACACTGTAGAGTGATCCATGGAGGGCAGCTTACAAACAGCTTCCAGGTGCAAACCGGAGGCAGACATGGATGCTTGTTGTCACAATTTCTTTTTCTCCTTGTCATTGATTGGATTATGAAGATATCCACTTACGAGCGCAGGAATGGAATCCAGTGGACGTTGTGGACCCAGCTTGATGACCTGGAGTTTGCCGACGACCTTGCACTCCTTTCGCATAGCAAACAGCAGATGCAAGAGAAGACCAACGTAGTGGCAGCCACGTCATCACAGGTTGGCCTCAACATCCACAAGGACAAGACCAAGATCCTCAAGATTAACTCCATCAATAATGACCCAGTCACACTGAATGGAAGCCCTCTGGAAGAAGTGCAGTCCTTCACCTACCTAGGCAGCATCATCAACCAACAGGGTGGCACGGATGCAGACATCAAAGCAAGGATCGGTAAGGCAAGAGCAGCTTTCTTACAGCTCAAGAACATCTGGAGCTCCAGAGAGCTGTCTTTGGCAACAAAGATTCGACTGTTCAACTCCAATGTGAAGTCAGTCTTATTGTATGGAGCTGAAACCTGGAGGATAACTAAAACAACCACCAGGAAGATCCAAACCTTCATAAATAGTTGCCTTAGAAGGATTCTCCAGATCCGTTGCCAGACACCATCAGCAACATCTACCTCTTGGAGAGGACCCATCAACTTCCAGCAGAGGAAGAAATTAGAAGGAGAAGGTGGGGCTGGATAGGACACACACTACGCAAGCAGCCAACCAACATCACTAGACAGGCATTGCGGTGGAATCCCCAAGGCAAGCGGAAAAGAGGCCGTCCAAGCAACACCTGGCGACGCGACCTTCAGGCTGATAGCTATACCTGGAATCAGTTACAGCAAATGGCCCAGGATAGAGGACTCTGGAGATCTGTGGTTGGCGGCCCATATCCCGATTGGGGTGACGGGCATGAGTGAGTGAGTGACAATCAGCTGATTCAGCTGCTTATTCTTTGGGGTCCAACCCCCCCTATTCTCCCCTTGGGGTGCCTGGACCCTGACCATCACCATGGGGTGGTCTTAAAAATCCCAAGAGAAAAGTTATTCTTTTCTATGAAACTGTACTCGACTTTTCCATAAGGAAATCAGTGCAGAAAAAATAAAAACTGGTCCAAATGCAACCCCCCAAACCATTTGGGAGGTTCAGCTAAGTGCCCCTCCTCATCCTGTCCGAGATCCATTCTGCCTTCCATTCTCACCCCCTTTTGCTAATACCCAACAAAATTCCTAGCAGGGGGGATTAAGGAGGTCTGGCAATTTGTGCTGGGTCAGCTGCTATTTTCAAATTTCACTGGCTTCCCCGTATCCCTCCATTGACTTCCAAAGAGTCTTAGGGTCCAAAGAGCCTCTGTTTCTTCTGAAAATGGGACTCAGGTGCCTAAGTCACTAATGGTACAGCCACAGAGAAAAAAAACATGGCAACAAGTCTCAGAGTCTGGGTCAATTCACTTGGGCTCACACCACAGGGCTAAAATACCAGTGTAGACGTCCCCGCCTGGGCTCTAAGTCCCTCCCCCCCTTGCTGGGTTTAAGAGCCTGGGCTCCAGCCTGAGCAAGAACGTCTACACTGCTATTGTTAGCCCCATAACATGAGCCCCACAAGCCCAAGTCAGTTGACCTGGGCTCTGAGACTCACTGCTGTAGGGCTGGAGGTGTAATTCCCAGCACAGGTAGACATGCGCACACCAGCTCTACTCAAGCCAGCACGCTAAAAACAGCAGGGTAGCCGTGGCAGTGCAGGCAAGCGGCTCAGGCTAGCCACCTGAGTCCCCACCTGAGCTTCAGATGGGGGTGTACTTGGGCAGCTAGCCCGAGCCGCTGCCCACGCCGCAGTGCCTCACTTCTCTTTCGAGTGTGCTCGCTTGAGCAGAGCTAGTGCTTGGACGACTCTCCGAGCTGGGAACGACACCTCCCAGCTGCAGTGCAGACGTAACTTCCGGCTTTGTATGCACTGCTAAAAGAGGTGTGCGCCCTGCTTTGGGGTAACTAACGCACATGAGCTCGCCCGAGGTAAAAACACATTGAAGGCGAGGCTCTTTAGCTTTACCATCAGCTAAACTAGGTGAGGTCAGCGTTATGCTCCTGCCTGGGGTTGGCCTCACCTAGTTTGCCTTGTTGTAGAACTGAAGTGCCTTGTTCTCACTGTGCTTCTTACCTAAGGAAAGCTCATGGGCATTGTTCATCCCAAAGGCCTGGTCTACACTTGGGGGCGGAAACTGATCTAAGTTACCCAACTTCAGCTATGTGAATAACGTAACTGAAGTCAACATACTTAGATCGACTTACCGTGGTGTCGTCACTACGGTGAGTCGACTGCTGCCGCTCCCCCGTCGACTCTGCCTGCACCTCTCGCGGCGCTGGAGTACAGGAGTCGACGGGAGAGCGCTCGGGGATCAATTTATCGCGTCTAGACTAGACGCGATAAATCAACCCCTGCTGAATCTATCGCTGCCCGCCGATATGGCGAGTAGTTTAGACGTACCCTAAGTAAAACATGCACCTTTGTTAGCAGTGAAGACAAAACCTTAGACGCTTCTGAAAATGGCATCCTTGGACTCGCTGCTATTCATATCCATGCCAGAAGGCCAAACATTGCCTTGATTTTCCTCTTACAAAGCTACATTGCTAATCCAGGCACAGCTTTCGCTGAATGCTTTTAAGGAGACAACATGGTTGTTTGACTCTGAGTTACCACTTAATTAATATTGTTTCCTGTGTAATTACTGTACCTTGTAGTTGCAGCCAAATAATTAGGGTTATTTCATGGCAATTATGCCGTTGACACATTATCACCGTTGCAGGCATTGATGTCTGTCACAGGGTGACAGGTGGTAGGGCTCTACAAAGAGGGCAGACCTTGATTCACGGTATTGCCATGGTACATAATGTGTGGGGAGTATGAAACAGAAAATAATGAAAGGGTCTTTCCTCTTCTCTGCATGGCTTCCTCAATGCGCTTTTGAGACATTTATTTACTCCCTCCATAACCCTTTCCCTCAAAAAGGCAATCCATCAAAAGCACACCATCAAACATTGGGCTAAGGTGTACTTAGTGCCAAGAATAATACTATTACCTATTTACATAGGTGGACTCGCAGTGTTTTACTGCAACACAAAGCGTCCAGGCATGTCGGAAAAGGGAAAACGTTAATAATTTGTTGCACAATCTTCAAATAACTAGCAGGCAGGAATGTGCTAACAGAAGAGTGATCAATGGTGAAATTAACAAGGGCGACTTGAACGTGAATGATTGGCACTTCATGTCACCTTAAAGTCACTGAAGTCAGCCTTTTCAAGCTGCAACACACCTTGGTGACGTGCTGCTTGCTGATAGATGAACTGCCAAAGGTTCAAAGTTCAGGCTTGGATAAACCGCCCCATATCTGAAATAGTTGGCACCGCTTGCAAAACTGACTATTTGGAAATCTCCTATGAACAGGTTCCTTTCTGGGATTTCTGGGGTTTTCTACTACAATGTGGTTCGCTAGGTAATTCAGTTTCTGTCTCTATGGAACCGGGAAGTTGTGATGATGCAAACTTTCTGATTTTAGCCAGACCAGCGCATCTCTCCGTAATACTATCTGACCATAAGAATTATGAGCAGTGAGAAGATGAAAAGAGAACAGGTTTATAGACATCACCAGAAAAGATTAAGATCCATTCTCAGGTATTTCTTAAATGGGAAATAGATTGTGTGATGGAAATTGACTATGCTATGTAACTCAGTTGAGTGGGAGATGGAAAGAGATGGATGAGAACTGACATAAACATAGGTAGTTGGATAACTATATTTGCCTAGTGAACGAATACAATTTAGGTTGGGTGTTGGATATTTGAATCCTGCTCCAGTAAAATCCTCCATCTAGAATGAATGAGAGAAGGAAGAGAGAGCAAAGATAGTCTTGCTAACCTGTAATAGAGCTCTTAAACTATTTATAAATTTCCATCAATGTGTGGCTTCCCATTAAGTACGTTAGCAAAATAAAGACAGATGGCAATGGATTAACTCCAGCACTTTTTTTTTTAGAACGCAGTAAAGGCATAACAGGCTTCTCTGCCGTACTCACTCACTTTAATGAGCTACCAAAGCTTAATTTTCCTGCAGCTCGGTCACTTGCCACCAACTGCAGCTTATTTCTTTAGCATGCCTTCTTCCTGTTGCAGAATGCAAAGCTAAGCTGTCTTCCTTGTGAAGAACCTGCCTCTGTCAGGCCAATTTGTAGAATTCCCTTTGCGCCACACTGACTTTTTATTATGTGTGGGCCTGATCCTGTCAGGCTGTCAGCACCCTTAACATCCCTTTGATTTTAGTAGGAGTTGCGAGTCATAGCCCCTCGTAAGGGAGGCTTACCAACTGGGGTCTTTAAGAGAGAAGCAGTACAGAAGAAGATGGCAAGGACTGTGGTGCACCACTGCTTTTGCAATGGCAGGGAATTGGTAGCATGGGATAATCTAGATATTTCTAACAGACGACCCCTGCCTGGTGCTGCAGAAAAAGGTGAATTATCACAAACCTGCAAGGTCCCTGCCAGACCCATCAGCATCTCTCCACCCATTCCTGCATTTTTTGGGTGTGCACAATTACATGGAGGCATAATACAAGAGATGCTTCTGAAGTAAGTGTGCACAGAACCTATTGTGAATCGAAGCTAGATTTAAATCTGCAAGAAACCAAGTTTTCCCCTCTCTGCAACCAAGCACGTTCCAGGCAAGTGGCAGGTGTATATCATGCAAACCGAAGAGAAATTAAATGTGTGGGCTGTAATTGACGGCTCACTAATCATCCACTCAAGCCTCTGTGCAGCTGAACATCCAAGAGGCATTTAGATTTATTTTTTCTTGCTAATCATTGGGAAGATATTTAAGCAGCTGAACACTTAAGCCATGCCTAAGAGACTCAACAAAGGGCACGGAGGAGGTTCTGGAGATGTGTGGCTCCACCTTGCACTCCCCTGCGTGTTGGCGCGCTTTCCACACATTGCATGATGCGTCGCAAACCACGCAAAAGAAGAAATGCCGCCAGTGCTCTAGTCAGGCTGCCCTCAGTGCCAGCAGCACATCCACTGTGCTTCTACCAGCTTTTTGTAAGCAGCAAACACCGTGCTATTGATCCAAGCTGACAGAGTCCAAAAATTGTTGCCATCAGGCAACTTTTCCGTGACCTCCTGCGTGTTTGTCAGAGTGAGGAAAGTGCTCCGTCTGTGGAAGGATCTCAGAGACATCTGCACTCCTTTAGCCATGTTGAAACTCGGCGAGGTTTTGTCTTTTAGATAAGATTTGTTATTTTTAACATGTTAAGTCTCTCCTTGTATTTATTTAGGGCCCAATTTTTTCAGAGTATCAAAATTAGGCCCTATTTATCTACCAACAAAAAGATTTTGATAGGAGGACTCTGGACTTGGGACAAGGTTGCTGGAGGTACAGTGCAGAAGACAAGGTGCTTTCTGATTGCAGGGTGAGGGAATGAGAAAGTCACTGCCTGGTACAGCGGAGCTTTTAGTCTGTTAGTTGATTAAAATTGTCTGAAAAAGTTTGAGAATCACTGCATAGAAAAAATCCCACAGAGAATGCCTGCAGCATTTCTGCCTAATAATTTGTATGAAAATAAATAAGACAAGATTTCAATCAGTGCTTTATTATTATTATTTTTGTACTGGCCTTTTCCCTAACTTAATGGGTATTTGAATACTCAGGCCGTGGATTCTGAAAGTCCTTTGTCTGTCAAAATCACTTTAAGGAAACCCGAGAGAGTCTGGAGGTCAGGGTGAATCTGGAATTTGTCTTTGATAAGGACGATTTCACATTACTACTGCTGCAAGTCTCAGTCCAGCTCAGTTTTATCAAAGAGAAAATTCTTTCTATGGCGACATTGCTTGCAGGAACAGAGTGCTTGAAATATTGGTTTTACCAAAGAGCGACCTCCCCCCCGTTCCATTTCCCAGAGTCCCAATCTCCTTGCATTCCATTCTTCACAATGTGACAGGCCACTGGCAATAGTTATGGCTGGTAATACAGCCGACACAACACTGAACTCATCATGCAGACAAGCTACAGCTAACTTTCCTGTAGGCTTTACCGCATCTGCTTTAGACAGAGGTTCTCAGAAGTTAACATCTGTTTCAAGACATGCAGCCAGGTAATACTCATGAGAAAAATCCTGCCACTCTCCAGCCCGGTCTTCCGAAAGTGGAACAGATGAGATGGCATCAGACCCTACTCCTGAGCCATTCGCAGGGAGTTTGTGGATCTGGCTCCAAACTTTTCAGAATGGCCCCATCTCTATGAATGTGGCCTCCAGCCTTCCTCTAGCTTTGCAGCCAAAGAGTGGGAAGGTGGTGTCACAATTCAGGCTAATTGTTGCACTGAGCAAAACCCAACTGGTTTCCGTCCACATGGGTCCCGTGAATCAGAAAGAGCAGCTTTTGTTAACAATCAGTTCAGCACCTTCAGGTTCACTTGGAAGGTTTTGTGTTTGAACCCTTGTCATACCCCAAGGGACCTTGCAATGTCTCTACCACGGAAGGTTAAGCCTGCTGTGGTTGTGTTGCTCACAAAGAATCACATGAACTGCATGTGGAAACTTTTGTATTTGTAATCAGTTTGTCTATTTGCCACGTTGCATTGAGGTGCAAGAATTGTGGCAACGAGGTATTTGCACTGACAAACAATGCCATGGGACACTGTGTCATGTCTTCGACTCTTGAGTCAGTAAGTTACTTCAGATTACAAACCAGACAATCCAGCAGAGGGTAGGCACAGATTCCCAGCTATAGAAATGTAGAGAAGAAGGGGAAAATACAAATGTGTAAAATTTACTTGATCAACGTCATGAGAGCTGGGGCTTTGTTGTGTGGATTTTAATGATCAAAAAAGTGCTGTGGTGATGTTCGTATACTGACTACCTGCCTTGTGCTTTCTGATGTTCCTATCACCACAATACCGTAGGCAACAGAACAAAAACCTCTCCCATGCACAGACTAACCCTTGCTTTCTGGCCAGGGATGTGCATGGGTGGGCCAGTATTTTTATGTATTTGTATTTCTTGGTTTAATATTTGCCTTCCTCCTGTTGTGAATGTCACTTGGAGATAAAGGCAGACACGCACTGTGTGTTCAAAAGGAATGCGTTGAAAAATAATTGAGCGCCTCTCACTTCCAAATGAGCGGCTGCAGCGACTGCAGATAAAGGGAATCCACAGACCCAGCCTGGCACCATTATTTAAAATACCTAAATGTTGGCCAAATAACCATTTATTTGCAGAGGGTGGGGAATAGCTGCTTCTCTGTTCTGTTCACTGATGTCTAGGGTCAGTTACCCCTGGGGAGCCTGGATGCCCTTTGTACCTGATCAGTGCTATGAAACTAAGCCAGCCCTGACCCCTGGGAATGTATTGCAATAATGCATCAGTCTGCAATGACGCAGCCTTGTTGCAGTTTATCTTGGTGCATCAAGGTAGGTGATGTTGACTTCACTGGAGCATGCTGGTTCTTGTGACTTGGGAACGTCCACCCAACACACTCGGTCCTCTTGCTCATGGTAAAGCAAATAAAGTGTATGGGAGTTAAGGGAGTTGTGCTAAATCAGTGAAGAGAGAGATTATAGGCTGTGATCCTCCGTTCTCTCATCTCCTGGATGCTAGGAGAGATAGTAGATCACTGATCCCCTCTCAGTTTCCCTGGTTGCTCAAAGAGAAGACAATGTCTCTTCTCCCTGAACCACTCTACCTTCATGTCTCTCTCTACTGGTGGCCTGAAGGGAGAATGGGATCTTGGCAGTTCCTTTCTTGCCTCTCTCTCTGGGGAAAATACTTCTGTCAGCTCCCAAACTGCCGGTCCGTGTTACATCTCTCCATGCTGTCTTGAATGTACTGAGCTGTGCAGATGGTGTACACATCTACTGGGCAGTGCAGGGAGTGCTCCTGTGATCACAACTCCAACTCATGCATCCGACGAAGTGGGCATTCACCCACGAAAGCTTATGCTCCCATACATCTGTTAGTCTTAAAGGTGCCACAGGACTCTCTGTTGCTCCAACTCCAACTCAGTGCTTGGTCTCACTTCTTCTTGCAATGATCAGGCTCGCAGGGTTTATGACAGTTGTATGCATAGCCCTGAAGAGCCCAGTGCTGGTAGGACTTGAGCTTTTGATAATATAGACTGGAGATCAGACCTAGAGCTGGACATTTTTCCATCATAAATGTCATTCCATCGCAACGATGGATTTGAAAAGGAGAGAGCCCCACCCCAGATTAGCCAGATAGTCTGGTGATTAGGAAGCTCAACTAAAATGTGGGAGATGTTAGTTCAAATCCCTACTCTGCCAGATATGGAACAGGGACTTGGATGTTGGTCTCACTTATCTCAGGTGAGAGCCCTGACCAACAGGCTATAGAGTGAGTCAATCTCTCAGTCTGTAAACCATTTAATTATTTATAGCAAGTGAACCAGCTCCAACAGGAGAGATTGAGGGAAACCTTGATTTTTATTATGTGAAACAAAATGGTTGTTTTCCAGTCAGCCCTAGTCAAACCACTATCAACTAAGCCCCACAGACACTGACTGTACAATAGAATAGTTTGGGGGTGATTAGATCCGGAGGGTCAGACAAAGCCCTTCTCTAAAAGGGCCCACACTGAAATTTTGGATGCTTGTCATCGAAGGGCCAAATCTCTGCTGGCATGGCTGAATTCGAGTGAAAATCAAAGCAGTCACTGAAGTGAATGGAGCAATGAAATTTCACTATGGTGTTCTGTACTGTTCATCTGAACAACGCCTTTCTCCTGTGCTGAATTATTTTTCATCAGGCCTAGGCCTTGTCCACAGTGGAAACCTGTCCTGATTTCAGCAATCAAAGGCCAGCTGAATCAGTGCAAACTCCAAGTTGCACACAAGGAAAGCTGAGATTTGTACCAGTGGAATGTCTCTCACCGAAGCCAAATCACAGTTTACCCTGTCTACAATTGGGTTTTACACTGGAGTAGATACATCAATGGCTGGCCATTGACTCTGAAATTAGGACAAATTTCCATGGCAAACAAGGTCTAGGGCTTCGGGAGGACATTAATGTATAATCTGGGCTGCAAACTTCCCCCATGCAGTAGTTCTGCTGGAGACATCTGGATTGTTGCATCTTGGGTTGCTGTAAGAAATCGCTCCTAAATGATTTTCAGGGCTTCCCTGTAGCTCCTCGGTTTGCAACCATTCTTTCAAACTCAGCTGAAATATTCTGTTTCCCCATTGGTCTGGGGAGACTAATTGGATGCACCTCTGTGCTTAATATTTCTCCCCTTCATCATCATTTCAAATTCAACAGCTATGAAGCAAGGTTCCATTCTCAGAAACTCATTCTCTTGGTCCTTCATGACCTGAAAATTGTTAACAAGTATTTGATTACTGTTGATGGAATGAAAGGCTGTTTCTGGCCACTTGCTGAAGCAATCAATTATACTAACAGCAAAAAGGGAGTCTGCTGGTGATGTTTGCACTGTATCAATGCAATATTTTCCTTTGCCGACTCAGGGAAAGAAACCAGATGCAATGGTGACACGTTATAGATGTGGATCGCAAATGGCAGTAGCATATGCATACAGGTTGGGAGTTACAAACAGACCGAAGACAGTTGGGCACTTAAGTCCCAATGACTAAATCCCATAGGCTTTTTTGAAAATCCTGGTCACAAAGCGTATGTTGCCAAGTCCTTCCATGTGGCCCTTATGCTCCTTTTTTGTGGACAGTCAGAGCTTCGAGGTTCTTCAAGGATTTTCTGAAGTGTAAGCGGAGCAGATTTTTATGTTTCAATTTTCATCCATCCCAGAGTGGAAAAGCTGACAGATGAAATGATAGATGTGTGTCAAGACCCCTTTCAAACACTTTTGGGTGGCCTTCATTCAAAATCAATGCTTTTGAAAGGAGCTTTGATCCTTCCTCCTGTCTTTACGGGATCCATATGTAATAATAGGGATGAAACAAGGTGGTACTAAAATGTAAGACATGATGCCTTTGGAATTCATTCACGAGGATGATATCAAGAATATTCCTACCATCTCTGTGAGCCTCTAACGTTGGGATACATCTGTCTTTGCTGGCTTTAAAGTGTTTTAGTTAGTAATTAACTGCAGATGGATTGACTCTTAATTTCAGGGTTGTTGTAAAGTGCCTTGACGTGACCTTGGCTGGCGAGCTCATTGTCCTATAGCACAGGCTGCATGTGGGACTGCTCAATATGTTACCCAGCATAGCACTGCGGATGCCTGGCCAGGGTTCGAATCCTGGCTCTGCCCCTGACTTTCTGTGTGTTCACAGACAAGTCACTTCCCTGCTTCTGTTTAACCCTCCCAATGTTTGTCTTGACTAGTTAGGGGCATGGACTTGCAACTGGAGCCTTTAGGGGCTACAGCAATATACATAATAATTATTCTACATTAGGCTCCTACATTCTCAGGTTACAGATATTGTGAGGCAGTTTAGGCCCCAAATCTTATTTTTTAATCTCACATTAAATACCTGTATTTTCATGAAATATGAGAAAATGAGTTATTTGGATCTGGAGATTTCCCTGCAATGTTTCCAGCCCAGATATTGCAGCAGCGTGTTAGTCGGTGCATGACAGGCAAAAGGGAAGCTGGCTAGAAACAGACTTCACTAACCTATTTTCATTGTCCAAAGTGAATGAAGTTCAGAAGATAAACAAGAGGTCGAAGGGTAAATCAGCTTTCTGAATCTCTTCCAAATTGAATAATTTAAGGCCTAAATAATAACACAGGTGAGGTAATTTGCATATTCAAAATAGGATATTACCCTTCTGGGGCTCATTTAATGTCCATGCAGATGCCTTTGAAGGTGCTGGTAGGGGTGGTTGTTATTGGAAGTTGAAGTCAATGACGCTTGTTTTAGAAAAAAGATGAACTTTTTCCGCAGTGAGGGTAATTATTCATTGAACCATCTTACCAAAAGGCTGCAGTAAATTCTCCATCATTTGGCCTCTTTAAATCAAGACTGGATGCCTTTCTAAGATAGATACTCTAGTTCAACCACACATTGTTGGGTTAGATGCAGAAATCATTGGGTGGAATCTAGGCCTTGTCTTTGTTATGCTGGAAGTCAGGCTAGATAATCAGAATGATCCATACTGGCCTTAAAGTCTATGGCTAGTATTAATAATGGGGGGGGGATTTTATGATTATTGAACATAGAGACCCCAGTCAGATATTTCTCCTACAATTTTCTGTGTTCATGTTCTCCACAAGGCTGAGGGCTTGTCTTCACAGCAAGTTACTGCGTGGCAAGAGAGGGAGTGACTTTCCGGCACACCAGCTTGTCGTGCAATAACCTCTCTGCGCCGTAGCTGTAGCCACGTGAAAGTCCTGGAATGGAGCTTAGTGTACTACTACTTCAAAGTGCAGTACACTAAGCTGCCCTCTGCGACTTTCACTGCACTCTCACCGTGTCCACACAGGATATTACTCCACGGCAAGTCGGTGCGCTGTAGATTGACACCCTGGTTTGCCATGCTGTGTAGACAAGCCTCCCTGAGACCTTGACCCAGACTGAATATTCCCTTATTCCGCAAATACTCCCAACAAAGTCCACTTGTGAAGCAAAGTGCTATCCAGCATGAGTAAGGGGGCCAGAAACTGCTCCTGCATTGAGATATAACACCTTTTAGCCCTTAAACACTGGTAGGAACTAGCAAGGTTTCACTGAGCATTTGACATAGTCAGTGGATTGTATTTTTAAGTAAAGTTTGAGAGAAGGAAAAGTTACCATGTAGTCTGTTCAAACGCTGTCCTGTGGAATTACGTGCCCTGATTTTTTTTTCCCGAATGGTTTATACCACACTGAGCTAGCCTAGGAAGGTTGTTGGCTTTCTAAGAGATAAATATATAAAAATGTCTTTCACAACCACTCTATGAATAAAGGCTTCAAAAATGCTTTGGAGTCCAAGACTGCAAGAGCTTCAGCCCAGAACAAATTCACACTATGTTGTCATAACAACAAACAATGATTTGAAATGCAGATTCTTCATCTTGACTCTTTATTTTGTGATGGAAAGCTGTGGAAAATGTGTGATTTGCTGTATGGAGATGGGGTCTATTAGAATGAGAATGCAGTAATAGAATTTGGTAGAATGCCCCCGGGATAAAGAATATGATTTATGAAGCATATAAACCAAGAATTATATATGTTTACAGGGATGTCTATCCAGCCATTTCTTTTCAGCGTGTAAGGCTGGGGACACAGCAGCAGTAACCTTTGAATTGCTGAAATAAAAGACAAGCACCATTATTTTTTTACTGCAACAAGAGCCAGGCTCAAACTTTGGGACTTTGAGACGAAACAAGTGGAAATAGGGGTTTCTTTATTACTCACCTCAAAACATGTTTTTCTCCCTGGGGTAGTTTTATCAACTCACCCATAGTATTTTTAAGTAGCTTTCTCTGGGGAAAATCTGCTGTTCACTTTCTCTAACCCATGAGCCTAATTATTCCCTCAAATTCACTGCTACACTTGGAGGTGTGCACTGGGGACAGAATTTGGTATAGTGGATGTGGATGTAATGGTCAAAACTAAGAACACTTGGGAAATGGATAGAGTACTGGACTGGGACTCAGTAGATCTGGATTCTATTCCCAGCTCTGTAATTGATCTGCTATATGTGTGACCTTGGGCACTTCCCCTCTCTGTGCCTCAGTTTCCCCTCTGTTTAGACTCTAAGCTCTTAGGGGAAGGGATGGTCTCTCACCATATGTTTGCACTGTGCCTAAAACAATGTGGTCCGAATATCTATATCTATCTATCTATATCCAATGATGCTGATAACTTACTGCGTCACTTGTTGGGAATCTGAGAGCTTCCCGGAAAATGTATGCTTATCAGAGCTCTCTATCAGAATAGGGTGCATGGACAGAGTAGATGGATCATATGAAGTTCCAAAGGATAATAGTGGAATACGGAGTTTGCAAAGTTTTAGATCCAAATCTGAACTTCCCCAAAACTCACGTCATGTTTGGAATCTATGGTTTGGGGATGGCTCATTTATAAAGATAGAGTCCACCACATAGACAGGGAGGGAACATAGTCTAGTGGTTAGGATACAAGACTGAGAATTAGAAGACCTGCCTCTGCCACTGATCTGATGTGTGACCTTGGTCACATCACTTCCTTCTCCAGGCCTGAGTTTCCCATTTATAAAATGTGGAATATAATACTGATCTTCCTTTGAAAAGCACTTTGAGAGCTATAGATGAACAATCCTAGACGAGAGCTTGGTAAAAGTAGTATGACAAAATTTAGATCCAGATTTGGATGCTGCACTTTTACCAAGGGTCATGGTGGATTCTCCATCACGGGCAATTTTTAAATCAAGATTGTATGGTTTTCTAAAAGAGCTGCTCTAGGAATTTTGGGGGGGAAGTTCTATGACCAGGGTTATACAGGAGGTCAGACTAGATGATCACAATGCTCTCTTCTGGCTTTGTAGCCTATGAATCTATGAGGATATCTGAACTTCTGGTTCAGACCTATCTTTAAACTAGAAACATCTTACAATAAATGCAAAGTCTTTGTACTTCTCGTAGTTCTCTTCCTTGTACTGTGCATCATGCCTAAAACTTCTGAGCATCTTTAATGTCCAGAGGGCTGTATTCTGCTCTGATAGATCTGTGTAAATCTGGAATAATGCAAGTGAACTCACTGGAATCATTCTGGATTTTACTGGTGTAATGGAGAACAGAATTTGGTCCTAAGATTAAGGGTCTGCCTAGGGAAATCTGAACCAGTTACAGCTACCCCAATGCAAAGTCCTTATGTAGATGTGCTGTAACAGTGTAAAACGGCACTTACTCCAGTAAGTCACAACTATTTTACACTATGGCAGTATGTCTACATGAGGGCTATAGCCCAGTATAAAAATCCCAATCTAGACAAGGCCTAAATGGTAAGAACTAGCAGTTTTATTTAATTCAGTATATCTGTGTTTGCAAATTCTGCAGGTTTTGTGTTCCAACTTTCATTGAGTCTTATGTAAAATATGCGACAGATTACCTGTGTCTAAATCCTGGGTTCAAATTCTGCTTTCAAGTTACACCAGTGTGAATCCAGAGTAACTTCAAGGAGCTCTGTGGCATTACTCTAGCATAGAATGCCGAAGGGATCTTATGAGGACATTGCATTGAGTGGCTGAATACAGCATATTAACTGGAGTAGTTATTTTTGTTTGCGTGGGAGGGGAAAGAAACAGGGGGTGGGGAACTGGAGAAGTGAAGAGTGAGAAAAACAAATCCTAGAAACTAACCAAGGGAAAGAAACAAGAGATGAGTCAGTGAAAAAGGAGCGGGGGGAGGAAAGAAAAAGATCAAGACAGTATTTTCTTTAAAGGGAAAAAAGTGTGAGGACCTGCAGCATGAATCTCACCCCATGCAGGGAGCTGGGCCTGTCTCATGCAATGCTTCATGCACCCTATGCTGAGCCATTTGGCAGGTTAGTTGTTCTCCAGAGTTCTTCATTCCCATGAGCCTCTGTGCTTCCAGTTTACGGCCAGGACTGGACTGGAACAAGAAGTGCCAAAATACCCTGAAAGGGGATGGCCTTATGGTATTCCCGCCCTGCCTGGAGGTAGCAGGGGCCAGAAATGTTGCAATGGAGGTTCAGATAAGTAGCTAGATTTGTGGAACCTTATCCACATACAATCTTCATCCTTCAAGATCAGCTTAGAGCTCTCCCGTGACCGCCAGTCAGTACTAATGAATGTTGAGTTGAATGACATATGGGGTCAACAAAGGGCAAAAGCTAAAGGGAAGTAGCAGGAGCCATATTGAAGGCGATGCTGCTGCAAAAAAACAAGAGAGCTGTTCTGGTCAGGATTCAGAAAATGAAGGAAATCCAGCAAACGAAGGGCCACATTCACATCTGGGCAAGCAGGTGTGGTTCTGCTGATGTCAATGGAATTGCACCTGCAAATACATTGGCGTTTGGCTCACTGTGTTTTGTGGGCTGGAATGTTCACGTGGTGATGCTGAAATCTATGAAGGATGTTGGGACTCTGCACCAACTCTCCTGGAGCAACCGCTTTGCTTCTATGTCCAATTCTTGCTGTCATTGTCTTTCAAGTCACCACACAAAACAGGGGAGCATGTGCCTCCCAAGGGAGCTCCTTGGATCCTCTTAAGAGACCTCCCCTGCCAATGACACTTGGAGAGGGCGCGGTAGAATGAACACCCCCAATGTTTCCTGCATCACAGCAGATGGCACCATAACTTTGAGTCTTTCAGCAATTCTAAAGCCGTGGTTTTGAAAATAGCCTAGCACAGGAAGTCTAAACAGCAGGATGTATTTCCCCAACCTAGCTTTGTAGGACGACACTCCAAACTGTGGGACTCCCTGTCATCCTAGCTCTTTCAACGGTGCCGTAGTCTCAGTGTGGAGCAGAGAGCATTATGGGGAAGCATTTACACAACGCAAAATGTACGAGTAACAATCCGAGCAATTAGCAGAGTTTGAACCTTGGACCTTCAGGGCCAAAAAGAAATCTCCAGCTTCTGATCTAACAGCTCGACTCTGATAGCTGACAGCAGTAGTAGGCTCTTCTCCTTTGTGCAGACTAGCCTTTGGGGAGGGTGCGACACACAGTTTGAAGTTCTGTTAAATCTGCCCACCCAGTTATTCTGCTTTGCATGGATGGCCTTTCCTCCTGGGGTGGACAAAGCTCTCTTTTCTAAACCATCACACTCTGCCTTTCTCAACATGCTCTCTCCTCTTCCCGGGGTCAATCCCCACCTGTCTCAGAGTTTTGGTGTTGAACTTGGCTCAGGGAACGGCAGCAGTTACCATAGCAAACGCTTCAGTCCCCTCTTGTAATAGCAGCATGCAAAATATTAAACAGAACAAGGCTTGGAAGAAGAGTGGTGATTATTATACAGCTACAGTTCCATCTCAGGGTTTTGATGGTGCATTATCAGATTCCCCTTGATGGCATTATAGCATTATAATCGCCACTTGTTTATGCATTATCCTATCTATAATCCCACAGTAATGTAATTTACTTACATTGACATTCCCAGCACGTTTGCAAGGCTGGATTGTGCTGTGATGGATTCCGCTTTGATACAAAATTCTGTTGAATGTCACTGGAGAGCTACTCCTTGATACAGCATCAAATAAACGTCCAATCTCCCCCAAAGAAGGATTTAATGGTGAATTTGAAAACATACATAGTGCAGCCTGTGTGTTAAATGATTATATCTTCCCCTGTTTCTTTACATTTAAGGGAAAAAAATACCCCTGTGCATTTCCTTGCTACTTCAGACTTGCCACACTGGTTGAGCTGTGTGATATTTGTGTGCATTTGTCCTGTAATATAATAATTTTCACTGTAACCTGATTATCGTAAGCACCAGAAATGCTCTTGCATTGAGTTTCTGGCATGAAATGCTGTAGAGGAAAGAACAGCTTTCCCCTAGCTACTATTTACTGCTAAAGACAATAAAAGATGTTCCCAGTAGAGGAACAGTGGGATAACATTGATCTTAATTACACTGTTTTAAATCTGTTTATTTGCACTGGTGAACCTGCTATTCGGATCTGCCCCTATTGCTTTATCCAGGTGGCAGGATAATACCAATACTTGATGTTATGCAATGTAAAAAACTGACTGTAGAAAGGTTGAGGTTTTTTCCCCTCTCTTTCATATTTAGTCCCACTGTCAGAGGGTGGCTGGCCCTGTGGTCTAAGTAGGTCCAGCGTCCCTGTGCCAGAGCAGGTGTGCCCAGGTGGGCCAAGTAAGGGAGCAGGGCTTCCCCTGGCCTATAAAGGGTCAGAGGACATTTCTGTGAGATCAGAGCTAGATGGGAACAGAACTGGCTGAGAGAGAGAGAACGAGCGTGCAAGCAAGTACCTACCTGTGTGCTCTAGGAAGCCGGAGCAGCAGAACTGCAGAGTGAAGCTGCAGGGAGAGATGGGCTTCTGCAGTCGTCCCTGAGGAAGGGAGATGGGGCTGGGTAAAAAGACCCGGCTGGAAGTTTCCGTTTGGAAAGAAGACATCTTCCCTAGGTGCTCAGAAAGCAGGAAGGGACAGACCCTCAGGACGGAGGGGCTGTGCCCATCTTAAGGTTTGGTAGAAAAGTTGTGGTGCTTGTTTTCTTGGAGCTGTGTGATGATAAAATCAGAGCCCAAGAAGGACTGTTGATGAGATAGATAATGTGGAGTTATTCAGGGGCTCTGAAGAGGGGAGACAGAGGCAGGGTGCTGTCGTGACCTCAGGCGCCGAGGGGAACTCAGGAGACGGCTACCCTGTCACACCCAGCAGCCCCAGCAGAAGAGCAGGAAGCCGACTCCCTGCTTTGATTTCCCCCAGGTGAACAGCACAGAGTAATGGCGCAGGGGTGAGGGCTTGAGGCCCTGTATTGCATTGAGAGGAGAAAGCTGTCTTGGAGGTAGGGTGACCAGATGTCCTGATTTTATAGGGACAGTCCCGATATTTGGAGCTTTGTCTTATATAGGCGCCTATTACCCCCCACCCCCATCCTGATTTTTCATACTTGCTATCTGGTCATCCTACTTGGAGGAGACTTCCACACCCAGTTAGTAACGGGGACTGAACTGGATTTTTGTCCCCTTGTTTATGTGAATAGCATTTTCACTTGGTGAACAGTTACTTTGCTTTTGTTTTGTGCCTGTTCAGTTGCTTGATGAGTTAAACCCACCGCAAGCACCAGCTTAAATATGGGTAACGAAAAGCCAGGACAGCTACGTTAGGCAGACAAGGAAGCCAGGAGTACTAGAGATTGAAAAGGTGCCTTTCGACCCAGCGGGTGGTATTTGTTCTTAACCATCTGCGTGCAGCTCAGTCACGCAATTCCCACTCAGTTCCCACATATTTCCATGGGAGTTCCGAACAGTGCTTTGTAGATATCTTGGGGGAGAAGGGTGTTTGTTTCTGGCATCTGTTTTCCTTTGAGATTTCAGAGTCAAATAAATGGTCAGGTATATAATCTACTGCATTTGAGTGGGGGCATCGGTGTCAGAACTCCTGCATTCTCCGCCCTGCTCTGCCACTCACTTATTGTGAGACCTTGGACAAGTCAGTTAACCTCTTTCTTCCTCAGTTTATCTCTCTGTAAAATCAGCATGACCACATAAACCTACCACACGGCTGTGTTGGGAAGCTTTCTTCATTCATGTTTGTAGAAAGCTTTGAGAACCTAGGATGAAAATAGATACATTTATGCAAAGTATTTGCTTTTTAGCTATATCCTCTTCCTGTGTTATTTCCTACTTTATGCCGGGTCTCATGCCTTCCTTTGTTGATTGCGTTAATACTAATCATAAAGTTATTCTTTATTTGTACTACGGTAGCACCTAGAGACTCCAGCTAATTGTGCCGGGAGCTGGCCATACAGTCCCTGCCGGAAGAGCTTACTATTTAAATAGACAGGACAGACAAAGGGTAGAAAACAAAAAGGATCATTGTCCCCATTTTACAGATGTAGAAATCTTCCACAGGAAGATCAGTTGACTTACTCAAGATCGCACAAATCTGTGGCAGAGATATGAATCAAACGCAGATCTCTTGAGTCCCAGTTTAGTGTCTTAGCCATAAGACCGTCCTTGCCCTTCCAATATTTATACTTGTACCCGATGGACAATCCTGCTCTGACTGTACATTTTAATCTGTTTTTCATACCCTTTCAGTTTTGTCCACACTCTTTGGTGACATTTCACAATGACTCACCTGTCAGAAACCTTATTTTCTTTATAGGTTTTCTGATTTCCTTTGTCCTCCATATCTGTCTTAACTCTCTTCTTGTATTAATATTTCTGAGGAGCCAGCTCATTTCCTGAGCTTTGGAACAGGTTTATTTTAAAAATATCTTCATTTCCTCTTCCTGTCTCACTCCATCCTCATTTCACTCCAACATTGTCTTTTTTCCCAGAGTACCTTCACTGTTAAAAGTTTGCTTCATTAAAATATAGTAACTTTGATTCTAGGAAGTATTAATAACAAACAATAGGAGAATGCTCCACCTGGCAACACGGACAAGACTTGTCCTGCGTGGTATAAATAATCCTCTGGGCCAAGAGCTCTAAAAGTGACTCTTCCGCTGTTGAAAAATGTGGTGATCAGATTTGTTTGTGGTGGGCTGGACCACACAGCAGGAGCACACGAGGACACTTGCACACAGGCGCAAACATTTTCAGAGGTCTATACTGCCACCATCACCTATATGAACAGCTGTTAAACAAGAAACAAACCAGCCACCACTCCAATAAATTCTAGTGATGGGGCGATCTCCACAGCAGCAGAAGGTTCTTCTGGGTTGAGATAACCAGCTTCAGCTTTGGATACCTTCTCTGAACCTCTTTCAGGGCTGCATAGGTAGTGAGCGGTTGGGTGGTTTGTGATTAGAGCCAGTTGGCTGATCCTCAGCAGATTGGGGTTCAGTTCCTGGCACAGCCACAGCCTCCATCCAGTGTGACATTGGGCAAGTTGTTTGATTTCTCTGTGCCTCAATTCCCCATCTGCAGAATGGGGCTATTGCTTCCCCAAACTTGGTCTGCTTCGCCTCTGCCCAGCTTGTCAGGACTCTTGTTAAGCCTCTCCAAGTAATTTTTTTTCTATTGCCAAGCAATATGATACAGGCAGGTCTCCAGACTCTGAATCTCATTGTTCCTGTGATCCAAATTGGTGCCATCTTGGGCAAATCATGGTTACACCTTCAATGATAAATGAGACTAGTTCTTTGAAGGGGCTAACGTCGTTATGCCCTGAGCAGTGACCTTTTCTTAGGGAGCTTCCTACAGGATGCATCTTCTCCACTCTCAGGCTGCCTGCAGGTTTCTCAACACACACGCCCTATTCACAGACACCTGCAAGAGCACCCGCCAAGGGCCCCACCCTCTTTTTAAAGGAGAAGTTGCCATGTCTCGAATTAAGAAATAGTTTCATCTGAACACTACAAACAAGACAGCTGCAGCCATAAGCAGATATTTAAACAGTATTCGGAATCACTCCTCAATACATCAGTCAACAGTATAAAACCAAGTCTGTTGTTATTAATTTCAGCATCTTTGCAACACTTCATCGCTCAGTTTCCCGCTCTGTCAGATGGGGATAATGTCACTGACTTGCCTTACGGGAGAATAAATTCAGTAATGTGTAAACTGCTTTTTTGATCTTTTGACAAAAGACGCTTTGGAAGAGCAAAGCAGGCTTCATATGCTATATTTTATTGCACATTTTATCCATCTGTCACAATGGGGTTCATTCTCCTCCCTCCTCTTGGGAATCATGGAGCTGTTTCAAGCGCATCTCGCCCATCTTTCTTGCCAAACGCCAAGGCAACGCATCCACATATTTTTCTTCTTTATATTTCAGCTACATCCATTTCAACGGTCAACAAATTGCTCTTGCTATCTTCCCCTACTCTCCCCTTCAGTGACCTTTAGTGTCTTCCACACTTGGGGGGGAAAAACACTTTGTATGTATCTTAACCTCCCCACTGCAATTTCCCTTCACTTTCTCTTATCACTTTTTTCTTCTCTCCTCTCCAATCAACATTCTTTTTTGCCTCTGCACCTGATGGTTTATAGCTCTCATATGCCTCTTTCTTACCATTGATTACTTTTGAACTTCCTAGTTCATCCACATTGGGCTTTTTTGTCCTCATATTCCATTTAGTGCTAGATGGTATTCATAACCTTCAGGGCATGCATTCATTTTTCTTAGAGTGTTTTCCATTTTACTCTCTCCCCTGCCTTTTCCCTCTTTTGCTCTATCCCAATCAATTTCATTCGATGATGCGTGTGCTCTTAAAACAGTTGTAACGTAGTAAATTGGCATCATTCTGTTGACTTCAATGGAGTGACACTGATTTACACCAGCTGAGGATCTGGCCCATAATAAATATCTATTTATATGCCTGTGTGTGTATGTGAGTATATAGGATCATAGAAATGTAGGGCAGGAAAGGACCTTGAGAAGTCATCAAGTCCAGCTCCCCTCTCTGAGGCAGGACCAAGTAAATTGACCATCCATGACAGGTGTTTGTCCAACCTGTTCTTAAAAACTTCCAATGATAGGGATTCTACAACCTCCCTTGGAAGCCTATTCCAGAGCTTAATTATCCCTATAATTTTTCCTGATATCTAACCTAAATCTCCCTTGCTGCAGATTAACCCCATTACTTTTTGTCCTACCTTCAGTGGACGTGGAGAACAACCCTATATCAGATCCCCCCCAGTACCCCGTTCTCAAGACTAAACATGCCAGTTTTTTATTCTTTCCTCATAGGTCAGGTTTTCTAAATCTTTAATCATTCATGTTGCTCTTCTCTGAACTTTCTCCAGTTTATCCACATCTGTCCAAAGGTGTGGCACCCAGAATTGGACACAGTACTGCAGCTGAGGCCTCATCAGTTCTGAACAGAGTGGGACAATTACTTCCCTTGTCTTACATATGACATTCTTGTTAATACACCCCAGAATGATGTTAGCCCTTTTTTGCATCATGCTGTGGACTTGCATTCGATTTGTGATCCACTACAGCCCAGAGATCCTTTTCAGCAGTACTACCACCTGGCCAGTTTTTCCCCATTTTCTAGCTGTGCATTTGATTTTTCTTTCCTAAATGTAGTACCTTGCCCTTCTTTTTTCTCTTGAATTTCATCTTGTTGATTTCAGACCAATTCTTCATTTTGTCAAGATCATTTTGACCATTTTTATCATTAACAGACATTAGTTAACGTGTATGTATGAACACACCCACACAAATATCTTAATGTTTGTTTTTATTTGTATTCACTTGGTTAACAAAAGAGACACATGTTTAAAGCTGTGTTTGCCAGTTATATCATCACTGACACAGATGTGTAAGTTTGTCTTATCAGCCGCAGATATGGAGCTAGGAGCTGAGGGGTAGCCAAAATGCATTTACATAGTAAAACGCTTTTTCAACAGGCTTTGACCCCGTCATAAATTTACACACACAGGGTGAAATCACCCCCTTCAGAAGAATAGCACAAGCCCTATTTTGAGAGCTTCCGCGGTTCATATGACGTGCTGGTCCTCTGCACAAGCAGGAATTGCACCATGGGGCCTTGTCTTCCTTCGGAAAAAAAGTGTATTTTTAACATGTTAACTAATGTGTTAAAATCCTAGTAAAGATAAGTTTTAAATGTTAACAGGTCAAAGTAAACCCTACGCTTCCCTTTAGGGTTTACGCCTACTGGGTAACATGGGTCAACATTGCAGCTGCCTTTATTAACTGTGCTAGGATGGTAACAGATGTTAGCCAACCTGAGTTAAAAGGATCAAGCTGTTCCCCTAGTGTAGACATGGTCAGAGAAAAGAGACAGTGCTTTTGCAGCGCGGGAAGTGACCTGACCCTCATAGGTTTAAGTGACACAGTAGCAGTAAGAGGTAGAAAAGCCCCAGGGCTTTTCATTGAGTCCGTCCCACTGCTGTTTGGGGGTGCCAGAAAATTCTTCTTTCAAAGAAGAAAGTTACAGCCCATCTATGGATCTTTGTGGCCACTTAAAATTCCTAATAGCAGGTGCTTTTTGCTTGGGGCATAATATAGATATCTCATGCAATGTATTGTATTTTCCTAATAAAACAAGTTATTTGTTATATATTTGAATGATACAAAAGTAGGGGAAAATTGGAAAAAAATGTATAATACTTTTTGTAAAACCCGGGTGGGTTTTTTTTTGTTTTTTTGTTTTTGTTTGTTTGTTTGTTTGTTTTTGGTAAAAATCAGTTTAAACTGAAAGCGAAGGTGCTTAAGTATGGTTTAAAACACAGTCCAGTTGGGGCACTAAAAGTCTTCAGCCGCAGTCAGAGAAGAGATTATTGAGCACGTCTGTCTGAATCTCAGGCCTCTGAGCATTATATCAATAATTCTTGGCATGCGATATTGTTGCAAGTCCAGCCACTGTCATAACGTGCTTGACCTTTTAACATAAGCCAGTGATAGTTAAGTCAGGTGTAGATATGAAAGCTCACAAAGCCAAACAAGGAAAGTGAGCCCCTGAATTGATAGATTTATTTATTTCTTCTTCTTCTCCTTTAATAGATTTCTGTCTAGTGATTTCATACTTGACAACATGGATAATACTTACCTCCCATGTAATGCTTTTCATCCATTGAGAAAAGCACTCCAAGCGCTTTACAAAGAAGGGCAAGTAACATTATCTTCATTTTATGTATGGGAAAATTGAGGCAAAAGAGAAGGTAACACAACTGACCCCAGGTCATTGGCAAAGCCAGGATAGAATTCAGATCGCTTGATTCCCAGTCCAGCGCCCTATTTACTGGGCCATGCTGTTGTTGTCTATTACAACAGGTTTGGAATTTTCTGATTAAACATTTTTTCATCTGAAAATGTTGATTCATCAAAACCAAAACTGTTTACAAGAAAGGGCGAGGTTTGATGAATCTCCTGATTCACCAACATTTTTTGGGTGGGAGGGAAACAAAAAGTTTGAAATTGTCACAAGATCCAGTTTTGATATTTTTCAAAATGAGGAGGTTTGTTTTTAGAATAAAAATGACTTCATTTTGAAATTTTAGTTCATTTATACTAAGGAAGATTAAAACATTTTAAAAGGTCTAGATGAAAATGAAACATTTTGAAATTATCAAAATATTTTGGTTGGCCTGGTCTGGATATGTTGCTGGGGAACATTTTTGAGATTTTGACTTTTCATCCTGTTTTAAGACACGGACAAAGATTCTAAATCTCAAAAACTCTGAGGAGGATGGGAAAACCATTTCCAAACCAGCTCTGTTGTCTGTTCCATAGCAGAAAAGAAACTACAAACTCCTAACAAAGCCAGGTCAGCAATGGTGCAAGAAGTAGGCTCTGAGCTGGTTTTAAAGGTGTATTCATGTGTAAATTCCTCCAGTGCTGGTTGGGAAGAGTAGCAAAATATTACAAACCTCCTGGCAGAACTCCCTGGCCAGCTGTTAGCAGAGCTAAGTGCTGCCCAAGTGGTAATATAAAATACCTGTCCATGGCCAGATGATTACTTCACTGCTCAGAGAAGCCTTAATTTCTCCAAAGTCAAGTAAGCCTCTCTGTAGAAGGGGACAAGGCATGACTGACAGCAATAGTAATAATGATCCAAGGACAGGAGCGTCTTAGTAAGGCCAGAGAAGAAGGTTTAAGGAAGAGATTTTCAGAAAAGCCTTAGATGCCAAACTCCCATTGAATTTCAATATGATGTGGGTGGCTAACTCTTTTCTTTAGCAGATATAGGCTCTGATCCGCCAGTCATCATGCAGATACAAAGCTTACTGACGCCAATCTCCCAGCTGAAGCCAACAGGAGTTTTATGTCCCTGAAAACTTCAGGACTGGGCCCCAGGAGGGCAGGGAGGCTTAGAGATGGGCAAACACTCTTGATACTGCATCAGAAACTTGCATTGAACATAACTAAAATTTTAGGACTTTTGGTTTATCTACTTCCATCGGGATTCTTCATTTTCATGTGGATGGATGCTTCTGGGTTCTGACATGACTAGTGTTGAAATACTGCAATAAAGTCTGTTCTCACACTGTTTCTAGCTGGACTGTAGTAGTACTGGAACTCTTGTAAGAAACCCATTCTCTCTTGAGATTTCCTGGCCAATTTTATGGAACTGAGAAGTTTATCTAGTTTGGTTGACCACTTCAGGTAAACACCTGAATTTCTGTCTGCTTCGTCAGATTGACTGTCTGAATCTTGAGCTTTGCCCGTTGCTTGCTGAGATTCCTGAAAGGAATAGATAGGAGAAGATCTGAAGCATAGGCAATAGGCGCTGTCGAGCCAGTGATACATACAAAGACCAGGAGATTCAGCACCAGGAAGCTAAGACCCGGGCCCCATTGTGCAGTGTGGTCTACATAGATTAAAAGACAGTCTCTGCTCCCAAGCAGCTTATAGTCTAAAAAGACTGGACAGATGAAGAATGGGATGGGGGCAACAGAGAGGTGAAGTGACTTGCCAAGAGCATCCAGCAGATTTATATCAGGACCTAGGTCTCCTGACTAGTCCACTAGACCATACTGTCCCTTATAAGAACACTGAACAATCAACCCATTCATTGTGGTGGTATCATATTTTCAGTAGCTTGTAGGTAGCAGTTTCTACCTGTGGTCCAGGTCTGTTTCACTCCACTACATTCCCTGTTTCTTTCAGGTTTAGCTACAGTTTAAGTCTATTATATTATTCAAATAAGTCCCAGGTAAGGATCTTCTGAAGGTAGCTAATGCTTACTCAGTTAAACAGCGTGTGCTCAAAGTCAACAGCTCCGTTAATGTATTCAGAGGGTAATAGGTTCCATCTTGGTGTTGCCTTGGATGCGTTCATTAGGAATGGAACAGTACTGAGCAGGTCACACCTAATTTGAATGTACCGTATGGACAGAGTGATTTCAGCATTTTTCCATCTTAAAGGGGGCATTAAGGCATCTTGCTTGCAGAAGTGGTTATTTCCCTCTGGATTTCAAACTGCTTCTGAATTGGGCACTCTGACCCCAAACCACAGCTTGTACTAGATTGACTGTTTTAGCGTGTGCTCGATTACGGCTATGAATTTTATCACACTGTGGAGCTGCATTCCCCAAGAGCAAGGGGGAACACCGGGCTGCTTTTCCCATGGTGCCACGTTCTTCCTATAATACGCTTGTCAGCATCTTGTTCTATTTTATCCAATCAAGAGATCTGTCCTGAGCGCTCATGAAAACGACCGGATTAACAACAGCTCTTAAAAATGATGCTTTTTTTGTCCATACAGTAGCAGCCCTGTATGCTTTTGCATAATGACCTGCCAATGTACCGACAGAGGCCACCTGCAGTGGGAGGTAGAAGTAGTGGCTCAAACCCCACTTAGTCTTTGATATTCTCTGCTTACGTGATGTGGACAGTTATGCATTAGGAACTGAAACAAGATCAGTGACTCATCTCCCACATCTCGAACAGCAGTCAGATGGCAACAGCTTTCAGTATCTACTGATCTCAGCGGGATTGGAAGCAATGATCTATGATCTCAGGGTACTGGATAGCCAAAATTCCACAATTGGTCTGGCTTCATTCAGTATCTGCTTTTAACTCCTTGCTATGTTTTATGTGTTAAACATATGGCATCGTACTGTCATGTACTGGCACATGAATCTACAGCGTGATTCCAGACCCCAATTCCCTATTGCTTTTTAAGTTACTACTGGAGGCATTTAACATGAGTTGAGTTGTGAAGAAAGTTCTCAAGGCAGCATCCTTTCCGTGAATTATTTTTGCTCTGTATGGCTCCATTGTGATGAATAAACACTGTCTCACATTTTTTTAACTTGTTTTTACCCTGCTTTCTTGATTCATCTGAAACATGAGGAGGTTTGTTTGTTTGATGGAGGCTCATGGGCAAGACTTAGAGATGCTGAATTGTGATGTCACATGAGACTGCAGCCTAGAGTGCCCATCATCTCAGTATCTAGGTTCTTCATAGTATTTCTGGTGGTGCTTGTAGGTCTTTGGTTTAAGTTCAAATAATTTGTTCCTCTTTCCCCCTGAATCTTTCCATCTACGCAAGAAGAAAAGCCTATCTTTAGGCTCTATTTTTCTCTTAGGTGCTGTGAACATCTAACAGAAAAATTCTTTGCAATTAACTTCATCTGTGTGAAGTTCACTGAATTGCAAACAGTTAGGAGGTGGGTGGTACACAATGCTCATGTCAATCATTCACAGCGCTCTATTGTGCAGCCCATGATGCAGAGCTTGGAAGAGACAAGTGACAATTTATCTGTCAGTAATTTTGATAACATTGTGGTTATTTTTTTAAAAAATAGACTTTTAAAAGCCTCTGTTACTAGTCCTAAAACTCCTGCTTCATTTCAATGAAAGAAGTTGCTCTTCACTTCTCCTCCACTTAACACTATGACATGATGGCGAGGCAACCTCTGCAATGTGAAGGGAGAACAAACTTACCTGTGTGTGGATTGTGTGTCAGTCAGATGTGCCTGTATCTTGATACAGGAGAATGTGAAGTGAGAATTCAGGCTTGGCATTGGAGTGCGAGTTGGGTGCAGTTGGGGCCTGTCACTTTTCGGTATCTATTTGCAGTGGAAGCAAGTGCCTCATGGAGTATTGCAGGGTGTTGTCAAGAGCATTGCAGGCAAAGAAAAGGTGGCAATGAATGAATGCTGGAGATTTTCCCCTTAACTTCTGGGGGAGTGCCCTGCTGCAGCATCAGCTATCACTAAGCCAAAGTTTATCTGTGGTGACGGGTGCAGGAGGAGAGGATGGTCTTGTGGTGAAGTACTGAGGATCAGTTCTTGGCTCGGCCTGGACTCCCAGAGCAACTTAAGGCAAATCGTATAATCTCAGTGCCTTAATTCCCCATCTGTAAAATAAGGCTCATTCATCCCTACCTCGCCAGCGTGTTGAAAAGAATGTGAGGAACTCAGACACGACTTGGATGGTATATATGTAGACAGGAGGGTTGCAGCTTTCCGCCCTTGAAGTGACTGAGTGACAGCCATCAAGATTGTCTATCACTCACTGTGCGGTGAGCCACCCCCCTCATAGAGGCTAGAGTAGGAAAAGCTGTATCAGGTCATTTTTGTCCATCCCCATCTCTCTCACTCATACAAGGCTACCTCATATCCCCTCATGCTTTATCCAGTCTAGTTGTATATGCTCAGGCAGTAAGGTTTCTACCTGCCCTTGTGAGACACATATACAGCAGCCCAAAAGATCTTGCTGTGTACCAGCCAGCAAGAAGCAACTGAAGAATGAGCGACCCATAAACTTCCACTCCCACCCTCTTCCACCCAGACCTCAAGCACGTGTGCCTAAGCTCCATTGGTGGAGAACAAGGGGCCCAATGTATGCTCCTAAATCCCTGCTGCACAGAGCTGCAGCTAGCAAAACCACTGGCCCGGCAAATACGTTTTGGTTTAGCATAAAACTCTTTATAACAGCCATAAATCATCCTAAATTCTTTGGTTTTTCCCTGACCAGGAAGAGAGATATGCAAAAGAAGATTGTAATGAGAAAATATAAGTCAGAGCTCCCTCTGCTCCCGAAAGATACTGCAGCAAAACCAATCACCACAGCCAAAGGGGATTGGTTTGCTGCTGCTGGGTGGGACAGAGCAGGCGTTCCTGCCTTTACATACTAGCAACAACATTTAGTGCATCTCATGTAGGGAGCTGGAACTGAACCTCAGAGCAGGAGCTGTGGCACACACGAACAGGTCTGATGCAGTTTTGCTAATTGACCTGCCTTGCAGAGCTGAAGTGACTAATAAGTGTTGTCTAGCCCAGGGTTTCTCAGTGGTTTTCACAGTATGGAACACGTCTGACTACAGCGATTGCCTGCCTTGTGGATATCTCCTCACCCTTTAGTGGGGGCTTCTTCCCTCCCGTTTGTAATCATCTACCAGGCCTGTGGCAACCAAAGCAAGTGCTGACATGGGAAAGTAACATTAGGGGAGCATTTAATGCATTTCTAGCTGCCTTGGAATGTGATTCAGGAGCTGATGACAGGGAGGAGCAACCATACCAGGGACCTGCCAGCTTTCTACAGACGACTAGCCAGGTGCCACAGCTAAGGAGCCCATGTATAGTGGTTGGAGCAACAGAATAGGTGTCAGGATTCTTGGGTTTTCTTCCCCACTCCTCCACTGTCTCTCTGTGAGATGCTGCACCAGCCTCTCTGAGCTTCCGCTTACTCATCTGAAAAATAGGTGTGGTGAGCTTAACAGTTATAATGTGAAACCTAGTCAATTACTGCTTGGGCCAGATTTTCAAAGATATTTAGGTGCCTAGTAGGATTTTCAAAAGCACCTCAGCAGGTGAGGCGCCTACATGCCAGGGGGAGTTTTTCAGTCTCTTCCATAGCAGGCCCCCTGAGAACTATTTCTCGTTTAGTAATATGCTAACCCCCCCCGGATGCTTGTTTGCGGCTTCCAGGTTGAGAACCAGTGTCCCTGGGTGAGAGGCGCTACAGTACAGAAGTGCAAAAAGCACAAGACCTTGGGGATGGGTGCAATGTAAGAACCAGACTAGAGCAGGAAGTATGATCCCTACGGATATGCCTCTGTTGGCTGCTCAGAACTCCTAGTCCCTTCTTTGTACAGAATCCCAGTTTCAGTTCTACTTTGAATTTCAGCTCACAGCTACGTCCCTGACATTGAAAGTTGGCTGGGTTTTTCCTCAAGTAAAAGCCTTTGTTATGAATATTCATTGACATCTCACTGTAGGTTTTACTGCTCTCCCAAACCCTTTATGATTAGATAGTTTCACATGAGGAAATGATATGGGGGAGAGAGGGAAGGATACTCATTTTAAAGGGAATCTGGAACCACTCTGCTCAGCCCAACTGCCTGAGACTTCGCAGGGCAAGAAAATGTGGCACAAATGTCTATTGCAAGAAGGAAAGGTTTCTTTCATCACCTGAACCTTGTGGGAGAAGGTCAGCCTCTTGCTGAGAAGAGATGCTATTTGTGGAAGCAGCAGTGTTCTGTCCAAGATGGCAAACATGTTTCAAATCTGTTTTAATCGTGATTTAATAATCATTGACACCTTGCAGCATTAACGAAGATTTCGTTTTTATCTCGTTCACTTCTAGAGTACGTTCCAGCTACAAATTTCGAAGTGCTTTGCAAGCTTCCATGATAAACACCCCTGCAAGGTAGACAAGTATGAATAGGCCCATTTTTATACATGGGGAGACTGGGAAACGGAAGAGATTACATCTTCAGGGGCTTCCAGGCTGGGCTCTCAAAGAAGGTGAAGCACCCAATTCACCCTGGATTAGGCATCACACACTAGCTGGATTTTTTAGAAGTGCTGTGCCACTGGCACCCCCATGACAAAAGCAGGATTTTGTGGGTGTTCAGCACTTCTAAAATCAGGCACCTTTCGCCACCCAAATTTGAAAAATATTGGCTTTGTTGTCTCGGCCAAAGTGCCACATTGTATCAATGCACTAGAACAGAACCCAACCCCTTGCCTTCTAGGCTTGTTAGCAGAACTTTAGTGATTACTGGAGGTGGGCAAACTATGGCCCGTGGGCCACATCTGGCCCGCAGGACTGTCCTGCCCGGCCCTTGAGCTCCGGACCGGGGAGGCTAGCCCCTGACCCCTTCCCTACTGTTCACCCTCCCCCGCAGCCTTAGCTCGCTGTACTTCCAGTGCTCTGGGCGGCGGGGCTGAGAGTTCCTGCCAGGCAGCGTGGCTGTGAGAGCCCCCGGCCTGCCCCAGTGCTCTAGATTGTGCCGCGGTGTGGCTGGCTCCAGCCGGGCGGCACAGCTGCCAGTCCTGGTGCTCTGCACGGCATGGTAAGGGGGTGGGGAGCAGGGGGTTGGATAAGCGTCAGGAGGTGTAGGGGGCAATCAGGGGACAGGGAGCAGTTGGATAGGCGTGGGGTCCTGGGAGGGGGCGGTCAGGGGACAAGGAGCAGCCTTGGATGGGTTGGAGGTTCTGAGGGGGGCAGTTAGAGGGTGGGGAGAGGGCGGATGGGGGCGGGGGGCACGCTGTTTGGGGAGGCACAGCCTTCCCTACCGGCTCTCCATACCGTTTTGGAACCCCGATGTGGCCCTCAGGCCAAAAAGTTTGCCCACCCCTGGATTAGACCATGCTTAGGAAAGTGGGTTGGGGACTGGTTTCCACATCCCAGTGCTGGCTCCCAACAATGCTGTTTCAAACTATTTCATATGCAATGTATTGGCAAATTGTTGGATTAAGCAAACTGGGGTGCAGTTTTCCTTTTCAATTGGATAGTACGTTTACTTAAAAATCCTGGGCTATTGTGTGCCAGTGCCTGTAGGCTCCGAATGCCCTCACAAAAGACATTGTTACGAGAAGTATGAATAGGCTCTAGTATTTGTATTTGTGTTCCAATATTTGGGATGTTTTGCACGGGCCTCAACAGCCATTTATGTGCCTGAAATAGTGTGAAATCTTCTCTGCTTTCAGTACTTCAGTTCCTGGGAGGTGGTAATCGAGTAAAAAGAGCAGGTTTGGCATTTTTGATCCCTTAAGCCACTCGCTAAAACAAAACAAACTAACAAAAAAATACAAACACCAAACGAGCCAGGATGATTTTAGGGATGGGCAATTATCAGAACTTCCCCATAGCAGCTGAATTTAGGTGGTTCAGAGCAAATGAATCTTAAATCTAAACCCACCTTGGGTTTTTAGTTCTGCAAAAAAACAAAACCTCTGACTGATACTTTTTTTCAAAACCAAAACCACCTTGGATTTATCTGGTCACAGACATGGGACCAGATCCAAACCTTTCTCCAAACCCTGCAGACATGGAGAGTTTAGTTAAGGTTGAATTCAGATCAGAACCACCAAAAATTGTGCAAAACCCAAACTAAAGCCAACGAGGTTTTGCAAAAGCAAATCCAAGCTTCCTTGGTCTTTGTGTTTGCGATCCTGGATGTTTCACCCCAATTACCAACAAGGTGCTTGACTTGGATGGCTTCAGCAATCCTCAGCTTCTGTGGAGAGAGGAAGATGATTTCAGAGAGTCAGCAAATGAAGGCAATCCTAACGGCGCTCCCCATGGACAAGTTGCTGGAGTAACCTGTGGACGTTATTAATGAAATAATTTCCCTTCTGTTGGATATCATCGTTTTTCTTTATTGTTCTTTAGCTTCTGCTCGTCGTAGTAGAATGCTTTTAAAGGGCAAATCGAAAGATCCAATCTTGGCGGAAAACCAAAAGTGATGGGGGAAGGGGGAGAAGGAAAGCTGTTCTGTGCTATCATAGCAACCAGGGCTGTGAATTAATGCAACTGAGCTTCCAGAATCAGGTGGGAAAACAATGTCAGAGACCTCCTAAAAAGAGCCAAGCAGCATGTAGGAGCCCCTGCAAGGGACAGCACTGAGTAGACGGTGGCCCATGCTTTGCATGAAAGCTTGGCCTGTTTTGGGTCAGAGACTCATGGACTCATAGACTTTAAGGTCAGAAGGGACCATCATGATCTGACCTCCTACGCACTGCAGGCCACAGAAGCTCACCAACCCACTTCTGTATGTCAAACAAATAGATCATATAGAATCACAGAATCGTAGGACTGGAAGGGACCTTGAGAGGTCATCTAGTCCAGTCCCCTGCACTCATAGCAGGACTAAGTATTATCTAGACCATCCCTGACAAGTGTTTGTCCAACCTGCTCTTAAAAATCTCCAATGATGGAGATTCCACATCCTCCCTAGGCAATTTATGTCAGTGCTTTACCACTCTGATGGTTAGGAATTTTTTCTTAATGACCACCCTAAACCACCTTTGCTGCAATTCTAGCCCGTTGCTTCTTGTCCTATCCAGTAACTTTCTCAGGGGGTCCTGAGTGCTTGGACCGGAGTGGGACTGTGTTTAATGTCCTGCTTAACTGAGCACTCTTATTCCATCACTGGCAGCCTGGCCCGCTGTGAATTTTCTTTTATCCTAGTGGCAGAGCTCATCTTTTGCTGGGTTCCCATTGGGATAAAATACTGGCTGAACTCATGACGGATTTCCTTTTGATGAACTACTGGCAGAGCTCCTCACAATGGATTTCTTTCGAATAAACAGTTGGCAGAGCTCCTCCGTAATGAGATTTCCATTGAATAAGCTGTTAAGGGAGCTCCTTTTAACTGGATTCTAGTAGTTAGAGTCAGAGACTGGCAGTACGGAACTCCTGGAGTCTATTCCTGACTCTGCAAGTGAAAGGCTGTGTCCTCTGGCAAGTTAGGTGACCTCTCTGGGCCATGCTTCATCCGTCTGTAAAATGGGTAGAAGAACATTCACCTGTCTCACAGCAACAGTGATACAGCACAATATCACTTTGTTATGGACAGCATATTTTATACATAGTGTAAGCCAACGCTCTTTGGGATGGACAGACAGCTGCTGTCAATCAGTGTAGCGCCATTGACTGTACCTGGGTGTAGCCGATTTATGCCAGCTGAGGATCTTGCCTTTTGAGTTAAAACGCGATGGCTACAGACTTCAATATTAACTACATGAGGCTGGGAGATATTAGCAATGGCATTTGCAGATGAGAGCTGAAAAGCGAGGGGGAGTCCATGAGATGACAGGGTTACTCCAAACGAAAGGAAACACAGAGCAGAATGCTCTTGCACCCACCATGGTGAGATCACGTGAATGGGCAAAGCTGCCCATGGCGGGGGAAATGGCTGCAAGGACCAGCCAGCATGGGAGCAGAAGCGAGTTCAGCTGGCAGTGGTTGTTGATGGCACTAATGGCATTATAGGAGCACCTAGAGGCTCCAGCCGATACACACGCGCACACACACACATAGTAAAACACAGCCCCTGCCCTGCAAAGTCTGCAGTCTAAGGGGTCTAAGGGTATGTCTACACTAGGGTTACCATACGTCCGGATTTTCTTGGACGTGTCTGGCTTTTTGGTCCTCAAATCCCCGTCCGGGGGGAATTGCCAAAAAGCCGAACATGTCCAGGAAAATACTCCCAGCTTTGTTTTGCCGGCATTCCTGCCCCAGTCCCCTGCTTACCTTAGAGCGGCTCTGGCAGGCTATGAGCTGCAGGCGGATTCCCCCACAGCGGTGGCACCGGCTGCTGCTGCTCCCCCCAGACACCTCAGCTCTGTGTAGCTGAAGAGCCGAGCTGCCCGAGCGCTACTGGCTTCACAGTTTGCCGGGCAGCCCCCAGACCTCCAGACCCTGCACCCCCGGCCGGGCGCTTCCCCAGCGCAGCCAGAGCCCGGGAGGGGAAGCGCCCGGCCGGGGGCACACAGGGATAAAAGACCCGCTGCATGGCCACGGCTGGACTGGGTCAGCGGACTCGGGTTCTCAGGCTCAGGCTTCGGGGCTAAAAATCCCTGTATAGACGTTCAGGTTCAGCTTCCAGCCCAAGCCCTAGGATTCTCCACCCCCGCAGGGTCTCAGGCCTTGGGCTCCAGCCTGAGTCCAAGCAGCGACACGAAGATTTTTCAGCTCCGGAGCCTGAGCCCCTCTTGTGCCCCACTGAAGTTTTCTGCTTCTTGGCTACTTCTTCTGGCCCCTGTAGAGCTTCTCCTCTCTTGCCTCCTCTCAACAGGTTTCTCCACCGCCTCCCATCCCTGGGGACTCTGGCAGCTTCTGGCCGCAGGACTGCTTCCCTGCATAACTCCATGGGCCCATCACTGGAGTTAGCTCTACTCCCCTGTCGCTCAATGCTCCTCAAACTACTGGGCCTCCTCTTTTCTGTGTTCTCACCCTCGCTCATATTGCCTTTCCTCACTTCCCCCTTCAGCTGGCATCAGTTACTAGAATGAAACCTCCCGAACTGATTCAGGGGCCGTCACAAATTATCCATGGGTTGCAAGGTAGCGGGCAGGGTTGATCCCAGCTTGCCTTGAAAGGCCAGCCCGCCTGTGACAGCACGGTTTATATATGAAGAACTGAGGCACAGAGAAATTAAATGACTTGCCCAAGACCACAGAGAGAGTCTGTGGCAGAGGGAGGATGCCAGCTCTCCCAGTCCAGTGCCTTAACCCTAAGACCGTTCTTCCTTTTATTTCTATATCTGGTCAAACACTCTCAGACACAGGCGCTGGCTTCCAGCTTTCCCCGGGGCTGTTCAACCCCTGCTTAGTCCCAGCCCCCACCCCTTCCCTCAAGGCCCCCTCCCACCCCATCTCTTTCTGCCCCCACTCTGCCCCAGCCCGGCCTCTTCCTGCCCAGTTCTGCCCTCTCCCCTGAGCACACTCCACCCCTTCCTCCCCCTCCCTCCCAGTGACTCCTGCATGGTGCAGGACACCTGTGGCGGCAGGCCGGAGGTGCTGATAGGGAGTGGAAGGAATTGATCATTGGGGCTGTCAGTGGGTGGGAGGCACTGGCGGGGAAGGGGGAGCTTGGCTGCCGGTGGGTGCTAAGCACCTGCTAATTTTTTTTAACTTGGGTGCTCCAGCCCTGGAGAACCTATGGAGTCGGCGCCGATGCCCTCAGATCCTTGGAATCATTCCAGACTGTGGGGACAAGAGTCCAGTTCATTGTACCATACACACACCAGTTGCTCCCTCCTACCTCTCAATTGTCTGTTATTGCGGCTTTCCACAGAAATTTGGGATTCTGAGTGGTAGGCTTTCATGCTGCAGGCCTTCGTATCGGGATTAAGCACATAAGGCCACATAGATAATGATTTCCACTCTCCTGGGAGCTAGTAATAGTGTTTAGAGACCCTCCTGGAGGTAAAAGCTACCAAATTATGTCACTCAGTAGGAAACTTACACTTCTTCTAGCGCTAATTTTAGCAGGAACGTGGTTCTTCAGGTAATAGGGATTGATTCGTTAGAGATCTTTTGTGAGTTGCCGAGGATATAGATTTAATCAGGCGGAGGAAGCACACATCCCATAGAAAATTGCACATTTCATTAACTTTTTGTTTTGCTGAAGACTGGTCTGCAAGAGGGCACGTTTCTGTTCCCTTTTTTCCCTGTGCTACCAGCTTCTATGAGGAGAGACCGAAAGCCACAAATCCTCCATGAAATGGAGAGCAGCTCAGTGCGAAGGCTCTCTTAAATTGCTTTGCATTAAGTGGAGTTGTTCTGCACCCAGGCAGCGTTGTCTGTGGACTAGAAAGCATAAAATGGGCCACATTTCCCACTGTGGTCCTGTAGAATTCTCTAGCGATACCAGGAGAAAGCATTGGGTATGAATATATGGATAATTAGGGCAGTCACAAATCACATGACCGATTGGTTTTCCACAGAGTCCAGAGCTCTTCATTTGTCATTTGCAAAGTGCTTGGCCCAGTACTGGACTTCTTGCACCTTCTTCTGAAGCAAACAGGTAGTGGCTGGTGTCTGAGGCTCTGGTCTGGTCATTTCTATGTTTTTGCTAGTTGTCCAGATTTGAGTTTTGCTGCAGAATCCTTCAAAGAACCTAATCACTGACTAGTTGTGGTTCATACAGCACCATAAGCATGCATGCTGTTGTGTAGCCAGTCTCTGCCCTAGGGTGCTTACAATCTAAGTTTGGATGCACTGTGATGTGAGAAAACAACAATAATAAATGGAAGGGGAGGGAAGAATGGTGGAAGGGAGCAGGAGGGTTAGAGGGATAAGCTCATGTGGTTATAATAATAATACTTACCTCTTCTATAGCACTTTTTATCAGATGTCAGAGCACTTTACAAAGGACATCCGTATCATTATCCCCATTTTACAGATGAGGAAACTGAGGCACAGAACTACTTAGGTAGCACTCCATAATCTCACTCCTGGCTATAGGAAGGTTCGTCCTGAAGTTAAGGCATGGGACAGGTGTCAGGCCATCTGGGTTCTATGCCTGGTTCTGCCAATCTCTGGGGGTGTGAACTTGGGCAAATCATAGAATCATACAAAAACAACAAGGAGTCTGGTGGCACCTTAAAGACTAACAGATTTATTTGGGCATAAGCTTTTGTGAGTAAAAACCTCACTTCCATCCGAAGAAGTGAGG